>NC_138060.1:34545501-34735489 GCF_964194185.1 Rhinolophus hipposideros | reverse complement strand
AAACGGAGTCTCCCAGGGTCACTATATCTTGCTGTGCCTGGTGCTCAAAACTCAGATTTTGTGAGGGCATCTGTAGAGAATTGGGCCTGACAGGCTGGCTCTCGACAAACCCTTCTGACATATACACCCCGGACGACGTGCTACTAGACAGTGGTGGTTAAAGCTCTCTAGTGCCCAGCACTGGTGCCTGCTGTTCTCAGCCCACCCTCCTATTCTAAGGTAGCTGGAGGCAGGATGCTAGATGAGCCCAGAACCAGCACGGGAGGGGTGGAGAGGCTTCCCAGGAAGGTGAGTCCTACAGAACGTCCTCATCGGGGCAGAGGGCACCCTCTAGGGACCTCCTGATTGCCCAAGAACAGTGGATAACACCACCCAGCGGTTCTGGCTTCTTACTCCATGCTCAACGGACTCCTTCTAGGAACACATTCTTTCTTCAGCCAAAGCACAGCTTGATCATGAGGTCAAGGATTATGTGCAGTACAGACTCAGCGGTGTCCGTTGTCCTGGCCTTCCGAAGCGAGACCCAACCTCAGCCCTCAGGTGTCCCTGCTTCTCCCTGGGCTCCCGGTGCTGTGATGAGGGAGAGGGAGGAGCTGAAGGTCATC
Organism: Rhinolophus hipposideros; assembly: GCF_964194185.1. Classification (NCBI taxonomy): domain Eukaryota; kingdom Metazoa; phylum Chordata; class Mammalia; order Chiroptera; family Rhinolophidae; genus Rhinolophus; species Rhinolophus hipposideros. The sequence goes on along the minus strand of NC_138060.1, from coordinate 34,734,884 downwards.
CCAGGTTGGAACTACGTAGGAACCTGAGGGTAGGAACCAGATCTTCCCTGCGTTGGTTGTCCATGAAGAGGCAGCTCTACTGCTGAGCTCGTTACACCTGTCACCTACTGTAGCAGACACTGTACTGGGGAGATTGACAAACATGCAGGGCCATGAAGGCCACTGTCAGAGTCTGGGTTTTATTTTAAGCATAAGGAACACCTCTAAGGTTTTAATTTAATTTAATCAGAGTGACATGATCTGATTTGAAGAGTGTAAGGAGATCACTATGGAAACAGGATGAAGAAGGGGTTGGAGGAGAGAAGAACAGAGCAGGGATTATAAGGAAGTGGCCGTGGTATCGGCGAGATGATGGTGACGTGTACCAGTGTTCTATCAGTGGAGATGGAGGGAAGTCGATGCATTTGAGATACATTGTGAGGGTAGAATTGACTAGACTTGGTGTTGGCTTAAATGTGGGAGATGAGAGAAAGTGAGCTATCAAGACTCCCTGGTTTCTGGGTAAATGTTGGTGCTATTTACTGACATGGAGAAGATTGGGGGCAGGGGAGGAAAGATTTGAGGGCAAAAATCTAAATTCCCATTTTGGGTCATGTTAAGTTTGAGATGTCTGAGAAACATCCACGTAGAGAAAATGTCAAGGAGAGTAGTATGCAAGCCTGGAGTTGAGAGGAAAGTTCTGTGCTAGAGATATGCATATAGAAGTCATCAGCGCATATATTTAAATCCATGCGAATAGAGAAAATCACATAGGGATAAAAAGTCCCCAAGCCCAATCCTGAGAAACTCTAGCATGTCGATGTCAGATAAGGGAGAAAGACTTAATGAAGAAGGTCAGTGGAAATGGTCAGTGAGGCAGGAGGAAGAGCAGGAAAGACTGGTGTCATGGAAGCCAGGAGAGGGTATGTGTTCTGTGACAAATGCAGCTGGCAGGTCAAGATGAGCACAGAGGAGCCTCTGTTGGCTTGGTAACATGGTGGTCTTCACCATTTAGGTAGAGACACAGTATCTGTGGGGTACTGGGGTCAGATAATGACTTCTTATTCATGTATTGCTAGAAGCAAGTCATGCTGAGAATTTGTCCTACACTTAAAAGTCACCTAAATGTGAGAAGGGTTTCCAGGGACTCCTGCATTGTGCCACTACACCAGCTGAGTCTAATTTCCCAGGGGCCCAGTCTTAACCACCTTCTCCTATGCCCGCAGCGTTAGCTGCTGAAATGCCAACATCTTTAACTCCAAATACAGTATTCATTGTACCCTTGGGCCCAAACGATAACACTTTTTAAAATGCTGCTTGTCCTTGCCCTTTTTAAACACAGTGACGGTCAAATCCCTCACCTGCCGCCAGCAGCTGCATTTATTTTAATGACTACATTCACAGTGAGGACGGCAGTCAGAAGGGATGAAATCCTCATCATTGTAGTGATGATAGTACCAGTGACCAGGGCTTCAAAATGACTATGGACAGAAAACACTGAAAGAAGAGAAAACCAAGCCTCTAGAAGGAAATCTTCATTCAACTGTCTGCGCAGTGGAGCGGGAACAGGGCCAGACTGCACACACCCGTCAGATTCATTTGACAACCGTTGAACAATGCCTCTGTACGAAGACAAATAACAACTTGAATCATGGCTTCCATCCATGGAATACTTGCTCTGCGCCAGGCAGTCGGCCAAGTGCTTTTCATTTAGTAGCTCATTTAATTCTTACAACTACCTTAAGAGGGTGGAGAGTATTATTATCCTCATTTTATGGATGAGGAAACCAAATCTTAGGGTTACTCAAGTCGCTGGCCCAAGATGGTGAGTGTGGAGGAGCAAGGTTCAAGAATAAGGGAACACTGTCCTTGCCTCCTGAGTGTGGTAAGATAGAGACATGTGCCTCAGGGGTGGGAGTGACCCAGACACTGGAATGATCCGAGGAGGGAGGAAGAGAATCAGCATAGGCCCTACTGCGCATCCGGCAGTCCAGGCTCAAAACCTAGAGGTCATTCTCGATTCCTTTCCTTCACTCCATGACTGCTTCATCACCAAAAAACATCTGTTCCATCCCCAAAAGATATCTTAACCCTGTCTGCTTCTCTCTACCACCCCTACGACCACCCTGGTCCAAGCCACCATCCTCTCCCCTGGAGCCCACTTTCTGGGCCCTCAGCTTCCCCTCCTGTATCCCACAACCCTCTCTTCCCGCTGGAGTCAGGGAATCCACTTACCACATAGATCACACCTGTGCCTGTTCAAAACCTTTTAATGGCTTCCTAGTAAACCCCACCTCCTTTCCCTTTCCTCCATGCTCTGGTCTTTGCCTACCTTTCTGACTGCCTCTCCCACAATAGTTGCTGATTCCCCTACAACCAGCACAGAGCCTGGTGCAGAGGAACACCATAATCAGATGCTGAAGAAATGAAGGCAAGAATGAGTGAGTGGTTGACTAAGAAAGCTCCCCAGAGGAAGCCATGTTTGAGTGAGCATTACAATGGGGTAGGGTTTCTCAGGTGGTAGGACTGGAGTGTGAGGTGGTAAAAGCAGGTGTTCTAGATACAGGCAATGACACGGGCCAGGACACGGAGGAGCTCCAGGAGCAGCCCGGGAGGTGCCATGAACAGGACTGGAAGGAAGTCAGTGTGATGCACGGTTCTCCAAGTCCAGTGTGCCCTCTAAGCCTTGTTAAAGGTCGTTAAAACAGATTGTTGGGTCCCACCTCCAGAGATTCTGACCCAGCCATCTAAGGGAAGATCTGAGAATGTGCATTGCTGACAGGTTTTCAAGTGGTACCAATGCTGCTGCTCCAGGGAGCACACTCTGAGAACCACTGGTACAAGGTATGCTAAGGGAGCCGTTATGTGGAGGTGCAGGGGAAGACAGCTCCAGGGAAGTGAACCGAGGCAGCTGTATGCCACACTGAGAGCACTCTGAGCAGTGCTCAGCCCCGCCCTTTCCCCTTCCCACCCATCCCTCTCAGAATAAACCCCAAGCCGACAGGACCTTGGGCTTCCCAGTCTCCTGTACTCAAACCTGCTGTTCTCCTCAGCTGCATTTTATGTGTTGAAGAAGTCTCTTGTTTCTCGCTCCGGTAAAAGTTTGGTAACCCTTTAAAAATGCTGCTGAGGAGATAGGCCATGAGTCCTCTCCCCTCAAGACCACCTAATGTCACATAGCAATTCATACTAATGCTGCTGTGACAGTGTCTCTGTTTAACAAGACACCTACCTGGCATTATGTCAGGTCACCTTGGTGGTAGGGGCTCTGACTCTGTTTGGACACAAGGACAGAGAGGAGGAGAGGACTTCCTCTGCTGCCCTTCCCAGCATGCCATGTGCTAACTGCCAGCCCGCCTGTCTGCCCACCCACGGTTTGGTTTGGTTTGATTTTGTTAGTATCTTCATAGCCAGCAGGGAAGATAACTCTTCATCTTCATGATGAAGCCCAAATAGAAACCAAGAGTCCTGAGTCCCATGTTACAAGAAAAAGATAGAAAATAATGCTCCACAACAGTCTCTCTTGATTCAGATGTGCCTTTAGTTTCCAAAGCTGAGGACAAAAACATGCGCATTTTCAAGTCATGTGACATTCTGGCTCTGCCACTTTCCAGTTGTGTGGTTTGGGGCAATTTACTTAATCTCTCTGAGCCTCATCATTCTCATCTGTAAAATGGGTGTGTTGATAATCAGCATCAGAGAGGTGCCAGGAGCATTTAGTGAAGTCATGAAGTTTAAGTATTTAGTAGAGTGCGGGGCCGTCAGTGACTGTCTAACAATCTGCTCTCCGTGAATAAAACAGTGTTTGCCAATCGCCCTGGTGCAAATACTCTCACCATGGCTGATATCAAGCTAACAACCTGATGTCACTAAATGAAGGGTTGAGCACACCATTATACAGTGTTTCCACCATCCAGATACAATATAAACCACCTCAAAAGCCGAGCTAACAGTCACACAGGGTAAACCAATCAGGAAGCAATGAATATTTATGACTTGTATTTTGGGCATTTATTACCTGTGTCTTTTAGTATAATTTATTTGTAAGTTCACATAATCAAAATTTTCATGATGGCTGTGGTTAACAACCAGCTCACAAAACTCCTGGGATATTTAATAGTCTGCTCTCACAAGCCATTACCAGCCAGTTCTAGCACATGGGCTGGGTACATCTGTAGACGGTCAGTCAATACGACTTCCCTTACCTCTTCCTTTCCTATCTTCGGCCCCAGAGAGGATTTCATAACAATTTTCCAGGTAGAAACAAAGATGTTCCCTGGTCCACTGTAGGCTCCAACTGTTACTTTTGGCCTTGGCCATCCACCACCCCATTCTTCAGCCTGTGCTAAATCTCAGCCAAGGTCCAGCCCTTGTCATGCCACCTTACTGGCTCTTTCCTACCACTCACTCCAGAGCCACCACTCACACCAAAGGGAACATAGCCTCTGCTGGGCTGAAGCGTCTACAGGAGAAGAGTGAAGGGCTCTCTGTGGCTGTATTGTAGACTGGCAGGTTATTTCAGGATTCCGTTCATGAAAGAAATGGGGAAACCTGGCCTGCCAAACTGAACTTTGGCAAGTCAGGGCCTATAATTAGCTTCTGCTTAAAGCTTGAATAAACCCCTGGTTGTTACTAAACAACAGTAAAGCAGGAAGGCTCCAGCTTCCCTGAGTCTAGTGCCGCACACGAGCAGCCCAGGACTAGCATTTGGACAGAAGTGTCCTGTTTACTGGGCAACATCCAAATTATCTCAGACTGTGCTGCTGTTCTCAATCCCAAGTGAAAATGGAGGAGGAAAGACAGTGAGCAGCCAGCCCCTCCCCTGGACTCACCTTCAGCAGTCTGCATTTCCTACCTGACTCCACAGATTGCTCGGGCAGCCCCTTATTAATGGACCTTGCAATCCACTGGGGAAATGTTACAATTTCACACACGCAGTACTAAATGCTGCAAGGAAGTGTATCCAAATGCTGGCGGTGTTTATACTGGACAGCAGGATATGGGGTGAATGAATTTTTTTTCAGCCATCTATCTGCTTTTCCAGAATTGTATGACTCTAAACATGGCACACATATATTCCACACACACCCCAGAGTGTTTTGTCTTATTTTGTACTTTTTCTGTCCATCCCCTGGGTCTAAGTTTAAAAAGCGAAACCAAAACTAAGCTACGCCAAGTGAAGCATTTAAGCTTCAGGGTCCCTCACTCACACACACCCCTTTGCATTAGTCATTTTTTTGTACTTTTTCTTAAAGACAGTCTCCCAGATTCTATAAGCTCCAGGCCCATATCTGCCTGCATCTGTCCCTACATGGCCACCTAGTCTAGAGCTCTTTGGAAGCCATCTTCTCCACCACGGTAGTTTCTGAGCCCGCAATTTGCTATAATTCGGGGTCCTGCGCTGGGTGGAATATATGCCCTGGGCATCATTGTGAGAAACTGAGCAGTGCCATTGCCTCGAGCTTCAAATTCATCACCTGGGAAATGGCGTCCGTGAGAGTCGAAGACTGGAACGGCTCCTGAACATGGGGCTGCAGCATGTAGGGGAGGATGAAGACAGAGATCAACAAGGGCAACCAAAGCCAGTGCTCAGGGAAGCCTCATGTAGCCAGAGCCCTTTGGATGAACTGTAGTCAACGACATTAACTGTATCTTCGTATTTTCTGTATTTTTTTTATTAGTTTCAAGTGTACAAAACAATGTAATACTTGGCATCTGGGGCCTCACTGACAGGGAGACTGTCCCTGCAGGGTTGGCTAATCCCAGAGAGAGTAAACCACTGGCCTGTGAGCGCACCTTTGATATGCAAACCAGCCAATCCTAAATGCATGACCCTCTCTGCCTTCCCTCTCTGGCTCTTACATTCTTGGAGGAATCTTCCTCTCCCCTAATTACCCCAGGGATGGGAGCCAGACAACTAGGGACCACCCCTATAACCCTAAGACCACTGAAATTATTCAAGCTATCCAAACCTGGCTGCTTGACCTGCCTCTCCCATTCCTTCCCATGAAAACCACAATAAAGTCTTTGCCCACTCTTTCTCCTTGCCCTTTCTGCTTCCTGAGCAGCCCTGCTGCTTCCCCATGTGGCCCTGCGTGGTCTAGCTGCCCCCTCCTCCTGAGAACTATGAGTAACAGTCTTGTCAATATCAGCCATCTCCTGATCTGTTGGCCTCACCATACCTGAATAAAAATAAAATCCTAGGTAAATTTTAAGACACCCTTCTGAGGGGCTTCCGGAAAATGACCTCCAGACCTGAGACAGGGAAGGTTGGGACTTGCTCGCCCATGGTCACAGCATTCATTCATGTATGCGTTCATTCACCAAGTATTGATGGATGTCTATCACAAGCCAGGCCTTGGAGATGCAGCAATGATCAAGGAGCTGTCCGTGGGGAAGAGCCATCTCAGTGGGATGAGAGCTCTGTTAGGGAAACTGAGGAAGTCCAGGAGTGGGTCAGGTCCCAGCTCCTGGGGAGATCAGTGATTGTGTTCCCCCCGGTGCCAGTAGGGTCATCTTAGGTTTTTTCATTTCTTTGAATTTCCCACTAGCAATCTAATCTCTCTGCGCCAGCCTGGCCCTGGGGCACAGTGAGGTGCAGGCAACAATAGTGTCTCTCCGTCTGACTTCTTTCTCACTCCCTGTCTGAATTCTGGGGCCTGAAGTCCTCCTCCTAGTCAATAAAAAACGTGCAACTCATTCATGTGCAAGTGCAATGGGCTGATAATAACTTAAAACAGTGAATGGCGTCCTCCTTTTCAAGTAGCATTCCTTCTATCCCTATGCCCCAAACAAGCCCCATGTTTTACACACACATATATATACATAATACGTGTGTGTATATATACATATATACATATATGCAGTTTCATAGGTTAAGGAGAGAACCACACACCCCCAGCCCCACCTGTGGGGGACCCAGAAGGGTTTACGGAGCCAACTTTGAAAAACCACTCTTCAAGGCTCCATGAAACCCCTGAACTGTACGTACAATGTTTATGTTCACATGTATATTTTGATTGAAGGTGGATGAACTTCTAGAGCTACAATGTGCAATATAGTAGTCACTGGCCCCATGTGGCAATTTGAATTTAAATTAAGTTTAAATAACATTACATTTTCAGTTCCTTGGTGACTCTTGCCACAGTTGCAGTGTTGAGAGGCCACCTGTGGCTACCACATTGGACAGTGTAGATATAGAACAGTTCCACCATCGCAGAACATTCTCTTGGGCAACAATGATCTAGAGATTTCATCAGCTTTTCAAAAGCATCAGTGACCAGAAAATGTTCAGAGCCACAAAGTCAAGCAGGTGCAACTTCGTTTAAGGAGCCAGAAACTTCTCTGGGGGGTTGAAAGCTCCTCATAACAACAGAGGCTCTGAACAAATCTGCCTTTGAGTGATCTTTTCGCTCCAAAAACCCAACTCTAAAAACTCTTAAAAGACATTCAGATTATATGCTTTATTGTTTATCTTCTCCGTCCTTTTTACAGAGGAACACTTGAATTCTAAAAACATCTGCTGTAAGAAAGATGCTTGCTCCTCGTTGTCCAGAGCCGTGTAACCAGCGCAAGTCAGGGCAGGAAGTAGGGAAGACATTCCAGTGACCTTGTTTCCTTCGCTGTGTGATTGTTGCAGGTGGGCGAGGCAGTCCTGGAAAATGCCCGGCTCATGCTGCAGACAGAGAATATCCAGGCGGATGCAGACGACTTTAAAGAGAGGTAACACTCTGCCGGTGAAGGGACAGTCCCTCCCCACCCCCAGACTCCTGTCCCGGAGACTGCAGCATTCACCTCCAGCCACTCGGAAAGCTGGGGTGGGATAACAGAGGCCCTGGGAAAATCCAGAGCCAAGATCACCTGGCCCAAACCCTCCTTGTAGACACAAACTAGGCTCCAGGGGCTCAGAGATTTTGCCCGGGGTTACTTGGTTTACAGCAGGGTTCTCAAATCTAGTGTGGTTCAGAATCACCGGGAGTTGTGTGTGTGTGTGTGTGTGTGGCGGGGGGGGGGGGGGGGGGGGGTAGAAAGCACAGGTTGTTCTGCCCCACCCTCAGAGGTTTTGACTCAAGGTCTGGAGAGGGGCCTAAACTTTGCGTTTCTAACAAGTTTCTGATGATGCTGATCCTCCTGGGACCACACTTGGAGAGCTACTGGTTTAGAGTAAGGCTTCTCAGTCACTCGGCTGCATGTTAGAATGACCTAGGCACTTAAAATGCCAGCACTCAGCTGGGAGTGGGGCCCAGACCTCAGCATCCGTAAAGCTCACCAGTCTTGAGAGCCATCTCTTTCAATCTAGTACAGTGTTTCCTAAAATATGACATCTACATTGTTGGTAAAGATTATTGTAACTATATAAGGATAAATATTTTATTTTTAATAGTTACGTATTTATTTTTATAGTCACCTTCTATTTATGTCCCGTGAACTGTTTTTCCACTATAGTACTATCATTTATAGTAGCAATTGAAAATTTATTTCTATAAAGAGCTTTTAAAGTTTATTAATTTAAGAATTATTTTTTAAGTTGATAAATGTAAGGAAAAATATAAAGTAAATGATGCGGGAAATAAGCATTCAGGGCAAAATCATGAAGGCAACTGAAGTTTGGGAAATGCTGAGTCTAATAGAGAAGTAAAATGAAGGAAATTCTTTTCAGGACGAATACAGTGGTTTTGAGAATATTCTCAAATATTCTCAATTGGGGCAGATGTCCTGGGTACTGGGCAATTGGATGGGTGATGGGATTGTTATTTAAGGGAACATGTTCCTAAATTAGGAAAGACAAAGAGGAAAGACATGTAGTTGGGAGTCTTTGGGAAAGACCATTTTTCCATTGTCATTACCATCTTCCCATTGTCATTCTTATCTTAGGATAAGAATGTATTGTGTTGAAAAGGAGAATCTCTACCCTCTCCTCAGACCCTGAGTCATTTCCTTGCTCTAAGACCAAGCTTCTCCATCTGCTAAAAGGATCTCCATTAGTGGCCACTCTGGAGTCAAGGAGACTCTCTACCAGTCAGGGTTGCTCTCTTGCCCAGCACTGTGCTAGCCATGGTCACAGTAGCACAGAGAAACGACACCATCATCCAGCCACTGACAGCTTACTGCATAATTAAAGATAGGTGCCAACGGATATGAAACCATTTGTACGAAATGTAAGGGAGAATTTAAATGTGAAATTAAGGCAGGACCTGACTACACTTTCTTTCATTCATTCATTTATTCGCTTATGTATTCATTCATTCATTCATACATGCCTTCATCCAGCCAGTCAACAGAGTAGAATGTAAACTCACTGAAAGCCGGGGCTTGAGCTACTTTGTTCCCCATTGTTTCACCAGGACCTATAACAGCACCAGGGACAAAATAGATGCTCAACAAATATTTGTGGAATGAATGAATTCAATAAATGTTTCAGTGTTTGCCAGGCCCTTTGCCAGGTGCAGGAATGAAGTGAACCAGACCTCAAAGAGCTCACAGTTTAGTGGCAAAGACAGGAGTGAACATACAATAGCTTTACAGAGCAGTTGTACCATCACTGAGACGATCACATATGAAGTGGGGACATTTAGTCTGGTCAGGAAGACTTGACAAAAGATGCCTGATTTGGGTCCTAAACTCATGTAGGAGTTGACCCGACAAATAAGGGAGGCATGGCTTTCCAGGCAGAGGAGGCAGTATGTGCAAAGGCAGGAGGACATGAGAAAGCATGGTACATTAGGGAATTCCCAGTAGCTTGTTATAACTGGGGCATGTGGAATGAATAAAGGAGAGCAACCGATGCAGCTTGAAAACCAGGGAGAGACCAAATCCTAGAGGACCATGTCAGCCATACCAAAGAGCTTAGAGATTGTCTGAGAGCAGAGGAATTTCCGTAAAAGGATTTGAGTAGGTTGCAGGTCAAGACTAGACAGTCGGTGTCATGAGCACAGAGATGCTCACTGAAGACTTCAAAATGGAGGGAGGAGGAGAAAAAGTGTCACAAGAGAAAGCGAAAAGCTTCAGAACAGCTTTGAGGATTTCACAGATATGTTTCAAATCCTTAGAGGACTTCCAACAAAATGGTCTGTAGGACACCTAAGACCACCCATAATGCCAAATGGATCATATCCTGGATGGGACCAGTCTCCCTGGAATGGTGAGCAAAACAGGACTTCAGAAGCCCAAAGGGGACTCTTCCAACTTGGATCAAGAGGGACCAACCCCAGTCATATCAGTGGATTTTCATTTCAGCTGGAAGGACGGGACTTGTTTCCCAAAGCACTAAATGTGAATAAGAATACAATCCTTCATAAAGAATACATTGGGATGAAAAGTTAATCCAACAGAGAAGAATACAGAAAGATGCTTCAGAAACCATCTCCTGAGTGCTGATTCAAAGCTACAGGTCCAACTCTGAGGGAAGTCTCTGGTGGTACGTCAGAGGACTCTGTCCTTAGTTCCTTCATGTACTATTTTTAACTGCAAGGTACATGAAAGCAAAAGAAAAATGACAGAAGACACAAAGGCAGGAGGGGAAGAGTAGAAGGAAAGAGTCAGGATTCAAAATGATCCCAACACGTTGCAACAATGGGCCAGTGAAACTGAAAGAGGATAAATGTGAATTCCTACTTTGGGGTTCAAATACCAGGTGCACCCCGAGAGGGCAGGGAAATTGGGTTTAAAGCAACTCTTGTGAAAAATGTCAGCAGTTCCAGTTTACAGGAGACCCAGATTAGTCAGCAGCAAATACAGCTGGTCAAAGTCAAATAAACAAACATACAAACAAACAAAAACCCACAAAGCAAATCCTAGGGTTCATGATGAATAAAAGGGCCTAGATAAAGGAACAGACAGTCCCGTGGGACTCTGAACTGATCAGGCAACAAACATCTGGAGTTTTGCATTCCATTCTCTGTATCACATCTTAAGAAGCCCATAAGACCAATTGGAGCATTTATGATCATTCCACAATATATATCTGAAGCCTGGAGCTGGATGCTGAGAATAGAAAGATGAAAAGGTCATAGTCCCTGCCCTCGATGATGAGGGATACGGAAACCAATTTATACGAACAATAGAGGAAGGAACTTGGAATGTGTAACTTGAAAAACAAAAGGCTTGGAGGGGTGGGGGTGGGCAGAGTAGAATGAGAAAGTGACAGAAGAGACAGTCTTAATTATTTGTAGGACTGCCAGAAGGAAGGCTTAGACCAACTTGGGGCATTCAGACGTTTATAGGAATGGAAGTTTATGCTCTTGAAGAAAGAAATTTGCAATAATTAGAGCTATCCAGAAATGGGATGGTGGCCTTGAGAGGTAATGAGTTCCCCATCACTGGAAGTATTCGAGCAGGGGGCTGCATGATCACCTATCAAGAATGCTATAAAGGGATTGTCACTGGGTAGGAGTTTGAATAGTTGAATGCTAAAGTCCCTTAAAATTCTAAGACCCTAAGAGGCTTTCTATAATAAGAGGTGTGAGATTTCTCTCTTCTGTGGCGAGATGAAGGTAAACTGAAATTGGGCTGATCGATGCCACTGGATGGAAGGCCATGGAAGGAAAGGAGTGGCACAGCAAGGAGACTGGCCAAGATGTCGGGTAGTTTTAAGAAAGAAGCCTCTGTTGCAAACTAGAGATTCAAAGAACTCAGAACGTCACAAGTTTCAGACTTGAGTCAGTGTGTATGCACACATGTATGCATGTGTCTTATTGCATCAGCTGTATTTCACATAAGGATATTTAAAATATAAATCCAGCTTTCCCATTTCTCCTGAAGAGAACTGGTATGCCCCTTCCCACACAGCTGTAAAGGGGAGGAGCTGAGCAGCAGCGCCCCTGCAGGTGAAGTAGGAGCTGTCACGTGTGCTTTGATCCCCACCTCTCCCGGCTGCCCACACCGGGCCTTGCCCGTCATCTACATTGGCAGCGTGGCCTCTGGAGGCATTTGGGTTGGCAGCATCGGTCCTGAAATTTCACTTGGGCTCTTTGGAGACAGAAACCATGTTCTTCATTTGGGAATCACCAGCACATAGCCTGGTACTTGACAGATTCTCAGTAATGTTTGTCAAAGGATTCTCAGGTGAAAAGGATGACACATCAGAATGCTGATGACAATGCCAGATTCCCTTACCTGGGTCTGAACTCCTGGAGAAAGTTTCCCTAGAGCTCTGTGCTTCCGGAGCCCTGTGAGGCTGGCACCCGATTAAGCCAGGTTATAAGAAGTTGGCTGCAATCATTTTCATTTTAATAAATCAACATGTAATAATTGCATTAACAGTGCCCTCAAAGCTGCTGAAACAGTAACATTTAACTTTCATTGTCTAGCACCCAGTTGGCCTTTTGGTCGCATTTATAATCTGATTCTTGTTTCTTTTGGGTTGCCCAGCTGTGCTGATTAAGTTCTTTTATCTGCAGATATGAAAATGAGCAGCCATTTCGAAAGGCAGCGGAAGAGGAAATTAACTCTCTACATAAAGTCATCGATGAAGCTAATTTGACAAAAATAGATCTGGAGAGTCAAATAGAAAGCCTGAAAGAAGAACTTGGCTTTCTGTCAAAAAGCTATGAAGAGGTAGGTGGGGGCTGGGGTGACACTGGGTTGACTGCAAGATAGGAGACCCTCGGCTGTCCGGCCGAGCTTCAAAACATAGGTGATGGTAGCTCAGCTCGGCCTCTCCACAATATCACTTGCTCTGTAGGGAAAATGCCAGTGAAACTTTCAGTCCTCGTAGTGAGTCAGCCCTTGTAGGGAGTCTCAAACTCAAGTGGCTTCACGACCAGGCTGGGATGTGAACAGAGAGGTCGCAGGTCCAAGCAATAGTGAGTGATGACCCCTGTGTTCAACTGAAGCGAGCATCTCAGACCTCAAGACGTTTCATTTCAGATCTTTGTTTTCAACACTGTATAGGGCAAACAAAATAACTTTGAGGGTAGAGCCAGGCTGTGGTTTATACATACTCATCAATGGGATTAGGTGAGATTATTGAGTGTCAGGACTAAGGGGACACCCCACCGGGGTGATAGGGTCCAGTTTCGATTGTAAAGCACCTCCCACAGGCCACTGTCTGATCCAAGATCTAAAGTGCTTACAGTTGAAAAAGTCAACACCCACTTAACAATGCTCCTGTCAGGAAGTTCCTTCTTTTCTCCAAACTGAAGCTAACCAGGAACCAATTAAACCCATTTCCTCCTGTTCTGAGCGCTGGAGCTGTTCACCATTCTCCAGCTGTAACTCTTTAGAGACTCCAAAGTTATCTTTAAATCTCTTCCAGCCTACTCTGACTTTATGAAACTCGTAAATTTCATCTTGCTGTTGTAGCTGACTCTGTTTGTGTTACTTATCGATTTCGATTGTTGCTTTGGGCCTGAGCCTGTGAAGACCAGCATGAGCAATGCATCCTGGGAAAAGAGATCATGGTGCCCACGCTGGGAAGAGGATCAGCGACTTTGCCAGTCTCTGCGAAGCCCCATGTTTGGCAATAGCAGGATGAGAAGTGGAAGTATTGCCCACAGAACTGGGCTTCTGCTGCCTAGAATTCCACGTGTTTTCTTTTCCCGTGGAACTCACCTGAGGTGTATGTTGTCGTTTTTCAGGATGTGAAAGGGCTGTATAAACAGTTGGCATTGTCTGAGCTGGAACAAGTGGATGTTCCCATCGGCACTAGTCTGGACGACATCCTTGAGACGATCAGAATTCACTGGGAGATGGATGTCGAAAAGAACCGGGTGGAAGCAGGAGCCTTGCTCCAAGTCAAGGTGAGAGGTAGGACCCACGTCCTCCACTCTGCCCTGTGCAGAAGGAGGCCACGCAAAGGGAAGAAGCACTAAACTCGCACAAGGAAGAGATGCAGCTGTTTCTGTCTCATGAGATGTAAATGAAATGCAAATTCAAAGAACAGCTTTTTGTTTACCTGTCTAAAAATCAGAAAATGTTTAAAATGGTAATACTAATAATGCCAACAAGTATGTGGAGAAGGAGGTTCTCGCCTATATTATTGGGGAGCACTAGTATAGTCCCTTTGTAAAGGATTTGGTGATATGCATCAAGAGTCTTAAAATGTCTCTACCTACCTACCAGTTGAATAATCTGAACACTATGCTAAAGAAATCATTGAAAAATACAAGCAAAGTTTACATCTAAGTATATTCACTGATACATTCCTTATAAGAGTGAAAAGGTTTGGGGGGGAACACATTAATGTTTAATAATACAAGAAAGACTAACCTAACCACGCAATAAAATATCAGGCCGTTATAAGAAGAGATATTTATGAAGCATTTATAGGAACATGGGGAAATGCTTGTGCAATAAGGTAAAACAGGGAGCGGAGGGGAGAGAGTACAGAATGGTATATACCGGGGGCCAACAAACTTTTTCTGTAAAGGACAAGATAGTAAATAGTTACGCTTCTGGTCCAAGTGATTTCTGTTGCAATACTCATGTCTGCCACTGTCGTGTGAAAGCTGACACAGACAATAGGTAACAAATGAGCATGGCTGTGTCTCAATAAATCTGTTTATATAGAAACAGGAGATGGGCTGGATTTGGCCTGCGGGCTGCAGTTTGCCAAGCCCTGGTGCGTACAGTAGGGTAAAGCATTCAAACAAAGAAGTCAGGCATCAAGAAAACACTAGGACAAAAATACTAAAATGTTCATTGTGTTAGCAGTGATTGTCTGTGAGGGATGGACCTATATTTGACACTTTGAAATGTTTTTTCTTGTTTTTGAGTATTTAAGTTTTCCTTGAGTAGTATAAGTTCTATTCATGGAGGAAAAGAATTTTTATCAAACTTCATAAACAATAAAATAGTTAAACAGAAATAGAATGGTTTGTTCTTCCCTTCTCCATCCCCCTCCCATGTTTGATGCTGGAATTTTGAGGCAGAGGATGAAAAAAGCAGAAAAGGAAGGAAAGAATGAAGGAAGTGTACAAAATGAGGTAGCTGTTTAAGACGAGGCAAGAGGACTGCTCCTGTGTCCTTGGTTACCACTGAGTGGTTCTCAATTCTGGCTAATTCACAGCAGAATTATTTCAGAGCATTTTCAAACATGCCCACACCCAGGCCCCAGCCAAGACCAATTAAATCAGAAGGAGGAGAGGGCCTTTGTGGATTTCTAAGCTCTCTGGGTGATTCTAATACACAACCGGGATTGACAACCAGGAGAGTTTATAAAAGCTACCAAAAGAAAACCAGGGGAACCTTTTCTGTTCTTTCTTCTCCAAGCCCCAACTCAATCCCCTGCCTCCCAAGTATCAACAGGAACCTTCCTAGCAGGGTCTTCCTCAGTTCAGGATCCCCCAATGTTCTCCAGCCCAGAAAATATCTTTCATTCCCCCACTCCCCCACCACCTACCCCATTGCAACAGTTTCCTTTCTTTCTAACCTTCAATTCCTTGGGCCAGGTCACAACAAACACTTTTTATGGCACATAGTGCCTAGAAGTCCCCAAAAGGTAGCCCCCCACTCCAACCTAGGGAGAGGTGGAACAACGCAGAAGGTGAAACCAAACCATAGATTTGATTTTGGTCCATTGCTGCTTTTATAGTAGAATCATGATTATTTATAATTAATGACTCTGGAAACCATCCAATCCCACTCCCTCACTTTACAGGAGAAAGAATGGAGACTCAGAAAGGGCAGTGGTCCTGAGGTCATGAGGCAGGTTGATATGTGGCACTGTCATTTAGCTCTCCCAACGCTGGGTCCAGGGACTTTTACCTCTGCATCAGATTGTCATTTCTCCTTGGCTCTGTTCCCAAAGCAAAATCTTGTTGGCCCAGTAGTGTGCAACCTTGCTTCTGTCTCAACACTCCTGGGGTGTACACCACACCATAGTGATTCTTTGGAAAAGTGGGGAGGGGAATTATAATTAACAGAAATAAATACTAAATAGTGTGAAAAAGAAAGAAAACCTGGTCATTATTAGTCACCCTTCACCCTCTTGAGAATCATCACCAGCCCAACAATAACTCAAACATTAATTCTGAGCAGACTCATTAGTGTCTTTTTAATACAGTAATCTGAAAGCTACATCTCAGAGAAAACAGACAGTACTTGTTTGAGTTTGGCCAATGCTGCCTGGGTCTCTTGAAGAGAGGCGGGGCTCAGAAAATATTTGCAGAATGAGTGAATTCCTCTGCTCATCAACAGATCAGAACTGAGAGCCAGAAGTCCTCCAATAAATAGTTTTGTCAGCTGCAGTCATGCCCTCTGGGGCTGACATTTGTCCATTCTGAGCACCTCTTTTCGGTTTCTTGAAGGCAAAGCATAAATGTGAAATGGCTTAGCACACAATGCTTTCCAGTGCTTTTGCAGAGAGAATGCAAACATGTATTTAGTTACCTTTCAGCTTGAGGAGGCTGAAAATTAATAGACGTGATTAATTTATGTCTTTTTTAGGTTCCCCCAGAAACTGATCCTGATACAAATATTGAAGTGGAGGTGGTTTTATTTGGAAGTTGGGGTGGAGGGGAATACCAAAATACCAGTAAAGGAGGTGCAGAGAAGGGAACCAACAAAGAATGTGTTATCCAACCAGCTACCACTGTGGGAGACTAGAGCGAGTGTACCCCACCAGGGTTCTGGGAAACAGTACAAAATACAAGAGAGGGGAAGTCAAGAAAGCTGGGGTAGTATTACCATCTCCCATCAGTCCTCTGCCATCTGGTAGCACAGGGACATTTCAGACTTCAGAGGAAGCTCTTAGGCACGGTGCAGAATCTGAGAGTGAAAAGGAAACTGGGGAGAATTGACATGTTAAGGCGTGAGGGATAAAGGTAGATGTCATCAGCATCTGCTACCTTTCATCTGCCAAATCTTCTTGGTTTTTTTTTATTGAGGTAAAATTGGTATGTGACATGATATAAGTTTCAGGTTTAAAATGTTATAATTTGACATCTGTATACAATACAAATTGATCACCATCAAAAGTCTAGTTACTTTCCATCACCACACACTAGACCTCTTCACTCATATTTGCCCACCCCGTAACCCCCTTCCTTTCTGGTAACTACCAATCTGTTCTCTGTAGCTATGAGGTTTGTTTTGTTTTTTTGCACCTTTTGGTTCCATATAAGTGAAATCATATGGTATTTGTCTTTCTCCGTCTGACTTATTTCACTTAGCATAATACTCGGACTCTCTAGGTTCATCCACGTTGTCCCAAATGTCAAGATTTCATTCTTTTCATGGCTGAGTAATATTCCATTTTATATGTGTACCAAATCTTCTTTTTTTTTTTTTAATTAATTTTATTGGGGTGACAATTGTTAGTAAATTTACATAGATTTCAGGTGTACAATTCTGTATTACATCATCTATAAATCCCATTGTGTGTTCACCACCCAGAGTCAGTTCTCCTTCCATCACCATATATTTGATTCCCTTTACCCTCATCACCTACCCCCCACCCCCTTACCCTCTGGTAACCACTAAATTATTGTCTGTGTCTATGAGTTTTTGTTTCTCATTTGTTTGTCTTGTTCTTTTTGGTTTATATACCACATATCAGTGAAATCATAGGGTTCTCTGCTTTTTCTGTCTGACTTATTTCACTTAGCATTATTCTCTCGAGATCCATCCATGTTGTCACAAATGCTCCTATATCATCTTTCCTTAACGCCGAATAGTATTCCATTGTGTATATGTACCACAACTTCTTTATCCATTCATCTATCGAAGGACATTTTGGTTGTTTCCATGTCTTGGCCACCGTAAACAAAGCTGCAATGAACATTGGCGTACACGTGTCTCTATAGAGAAATGCTTTTATATTTTTGGGGTAGATACCCAGGAGAGCGATTGCTGGGTCATATGGTAATTCTATTCGTAATTTCTTGAGGAACCTCCACACTGCCTCAAATCTTCTTTATCCTTTTGTCTGTCAATGAACACTTAGGTTGTTTCCATATCTTGGCTATTGTAAACAATGCTGCAATGAACATGTGGATGCATGTATCTTTTCAAAGTAGTGTTTTTGTATTCTTCGGATAAATACTCAGAAGTGGAAGGGCTGGATCATGGTGGCTTTAGTCTTAATTTTTTGAGGAACCTCCATACTGTTTGCCATAAATGTTCTTATTTATTTTTAATTAGTAAAAGCTTATAAAGAGGTTCTGGTTAGGTTCTCTCCAGCCAGTGTTATGGACATCAGGAACCTCCGTAGTCCAGGGTTTGGAGTTCTCGAGTTGTGTGATTCGGTGTTTGGGAGTATCAGGCTGGTCCAGAGAATGTCTGGAAGGTCTTAAAGTCTAGCCCTTCCTTTTCTGTTTGTCGTGGTTACCCAACTCAGGGTATTTGGGATGCTTCAGGAACCGCAGATGACATGCTCTCCCACTCTCCAGACCTCCTGGTTAGAAAGGAATCCATTCCTCAATCTCCAACCAACAAACTTTAAAAAGGTCTCCTTGAGAAAAACTGCAGGGTCGCTCTCATTGACCTGTTTCCTAGATTCATATGCTGAGGTGTTTCCATTCTGTAGAGCAGGGGTGTCCAAACTGCAGCCCGCGGGCCAACTGCGGCCCATGATCCATTGTTAATTGGCCCGCAGCAAATTCCAAAAATATATTTAGTTTACTTAAATAAACCAGGTCAGGCAATACGTACTTCACCTCGAGTGAGTGGCCCGGCTGTTTGTGTATTTTACCGCATATGGCCCTTGGTGAAAAACGTTGACAAAAAGTTTAGACGCCCCTGCTGTAGAGTGACAAAGTCCTGGATACAAGCATGTTCTACCTTGATCTTAACCAAATTAAGATCTCTCACTGCTCTTCTTCCATAAAACTTTTGTGGAACTTAACAGGTACACGGAAATCACCCCTTCAGTCATTGCTTAAAGACCTAAAATTCAAAAATGAAACGGATAACCCAGTGAGGGGTTCATCAGACCTTCGGTATCTTTTCTGCTGGTCCAATTCTCACAGCAGCCTCAAAAGCAGGAACTATTGTTATTGGAGGGAGAGAGGAAGGAAGGAGATGAAAAAAGAGGCGAGTTTCCGGTTTCTCAGCAGCCAGGCTACTTCCACTGATTTTTTTCTGTCACAGATGCAACCATTTCAAAGGTCCTTTATCATCAACAGGAAAATGATGTTCTGGATGGCCACAATGACACTTTCAAGAATATTACACAGTTACTGCCTTTCGTGTCAGTGTCAGTCCATTATGATAAATATAATCAAATGTTCCTTCCAACTGACCGTTTCCTTACAATGTGGGATCCTCCTGGAAACAGGGCCATCCTACAAGCTAAGGGATTCCCAAGTTTCTGAACAAAGCTGCTTAGGAATCAAAAGATTGACCTTTCCCACTTCATTTTGCCCACTGGCGGGATTGAAAGCCCTCCTGTTAAGGTAACAAGGTATATTCATTTTCTATTGCTTTGTAACCAGTGACTGCAAACTTAGTGACTTAAAACAACATACACTGATTATCTCACAGTTTCCATGGTCAGGAATCCAGGGTCTCACTAGGCTGCAATCACGGTATCAACAAGGCTGCATTCTCATCTTCTGAGTTCATTGAGTTTGTTGGCACAATTCCGTTCCTTGCAGTTACAGGCCTGACGCCCTCAGCTTTGAGAGCCTGACACTCTCCATAGGCAGCTCACAGCATGGGTGTATGCTCCTCCAGGCCAGCAGAAAAGCTCCACCCTTTTAAAGCTTTAATCCAATTAAGTCAGCCCTACCCAGGATATTCTCCCTTTTGATCAACTCATAATTAACTGATTTGGGACCTTAATTACATCTACAAAAATCCCCTCACCCTTGTCATATAATGTAACCTAATCAGGGGCATAATACCTGGAGGCAGAGATCCTAGCGGTCACCTCAGATTCCTGCCCACTACACCAGGCCACCTACTACAGCAGCAGAAAACTACGGAAGACTTCCTCCCTCACACCTCCTGCCATCTCGCCTCTTCTGCCATATGGACAGCTCTGCTTTCAATCTGCCTCCTCCAGGGAAGTCGAGGTCTTCTCTGCCTTGTCCAATCTCTTAGCCTAGGCACTGAGAGAGACCTTTGTTCCCTTGCTGTAAGCCTGGCCTGTAGTCAGCTTCCAGCAAGGAAGGTTCTGTTTTGTCTTCTTAACCTCCTCCCTAGGGTCTTCCTTCCTTCCCTGGGAAGGGCTCCACACCCTCATTCCCAAAAGCTCATCTCTGTCCCTCATTCACTGCAGCTGGATGATGTGTGCAATAAGCAAAGGCTTATTCAATTACCAGGACAAACTAGCATGGTGGGGTGGGAGGTACAGACGAGAGAGAACGCAGCACCCTTTTAATAGTCCCTTGGGGCCAGGAACTCCATAACATAGATGGCTCCCCGGCTGTCTGCTCTGACCACAGATCAGACCACTTACCTCGGATCAGTGTAAGGTGGTTGTGGTCAGGAACTTTAGCTGAGCTGTAACCATCAGGCCTTCAGCAATCAGGATAACTGCTCGTGGAGACAGTTAAGAATGAAGAGAGGTGAACAGATTGAAATGAATTGTGAGGTTTCTGGTTATTGATAGTCTTCGAGCTGCAAGAAACATTAGAGACTAATGAGAGCAGTGCCCTCTAATAGACATTTCTGCAATGATGGAAATGTTCTACAATCAGTGCAGCAATCCAATATGATAGCTGCTGGCCACATGTGGTTATTAAACATTTGCAATGTACCTGGTACAACTGAGAAACTACCTTTTTAAAATTTAATTTTTATTAATTTTTAATTCAAAAGCTACGTGTGGCTAGTGGCTACCGTATTGGACAGCATACGTCTAGCTCTACCTAGAGGAAACTAGAACTCTTGGATAACATGTCCCCTTGTCATCCATATTCACCAACAAATACTAGCCCTGGAAGGGCAAACATTTTATATAGGCAGTTGCTGAGTCTGTGCCTTTTCTTTGTTTGCTTTTACCAAGAACAATCAATATTTTCTAGGATATATAAAATTGGATTAAAATGGATTTGGGCTATTCCACTGAGGTCACTGGCTCCGGGCTACAAAATGGTCAAATGTGATATTGCCATGACAGCTAAGTCGGAGAGTTCCTCTCAGGGAGAATAGAGAGAGTGGAACCCCTGAGAGCATCTGTAATGATGAGTTGGCTGTAAATCCCAGTGGCTCTTCAGTGAATAAGCCGTGGTTTATTTGGTGTGCTCACAGCCAGCACCGAAGGGGAATCACCTAGCATCTCTGTAGCTCACAGTATGTCACAGAGTGAGCTTTGCAGAAGAGCTCCAGCTTGTTTTTATTTCTTTTTTTCATTTACTTTTGTTTTATTTAAATATTTTTAACATATAATACCTTCACTTGGTTTAAAATTCAAACTGCACAAAATGATGTACAGTGAAAAGTCATCCAACTCATGTCCAAGCTACCCAGTTCTTTTCTATGGGGTCAATCGATATTATCCTTTTCTTATGTGTCATTTCAGAGACATTTTATACATATATGAGTACAAGGACATATGTATATACGTAGTTGCTCTCTCTCTTTATACAAATCATAGTATTCAGAACATACTGCTTTTTAGCTGTACCCAGGGCACAGCAAACTATGGCCCACAAGCCAAATCTTCCTCACTGTCTGTTTTCTGCAAATTTTATTGGAACCCAGCCACGCTCATTTACATGTTGTCTATGGCTACATTTGCACTACACCAGTAAAGCTGAATCGTTTCAACAGAGACCATATGGCCTGCTAAGCCTAAAATATTTGCTCTCTGGCCCTTTGTAGGAAAAGTTGCTAACAGATATCCCAGGATATATTTAACCTGTGCCCTTCTGGTGATTATTTAGGTGGCTTCTAGTCTTTTTGCTATTATAAAGAAGACTAGTCACTAATTTTGTATGTCCCTCATTTCCCAATGTAGAAATATATCTGTTGGATAAATTCATAGACATGGAATTGCTGGGTCAAAAATTATGTGCATTGGTAATCTTGATAAATATTGCCAAATTACCCTCTATCAAAGTTGTTAAAATTTACATTCTCACAGTAAATGTTTCCCACATCCTCACAAATACTGTGACTTCTCACACTTTGTGATCTTTGCCAATATTATAGGTTAAAAAAAATGATTTTTCAGTAGTTTTATTTTGCATTTCTCATACTATAAGGAAGGTGGTGGTGGCACATCTTTTTATGTGCTGGATTTCGTCCATATTTGCTTTTGTGCATACTATGCGATCATAGCTTTTGCCCAGTTTTATTAGGTCTTGGACTTTTTATTATTGCTTTATAGTGCTCTTCATACTTTCAAGAAATCAGTCCTCTCTCTATGATATAGATTGCAAACATTAACAATTGTCACCCCAATAAACTTTAATTTTAAAAAAATTGCAAATATGTTCCCAGCTTGTCACTTATCCTTTTACTTCATTTACAGTAGTTCCAAGTATCTTTCAAAATATATTGGTAGCCAGTAAGGAAGGGTTATCATAGGAAAGAGGTAGGCCAGTATTTCGTTCCAAGCTGTATGCCGCAGAAGTGGATCCCAGCTGGTGTGACTAGGGGCGCAGAGCAGCCGGGATCAGAGTAGTTGTTAAAAGGGAAAATAAAGAGACTGTCTCATTGAGGAAGGTACTGCCTATTCTTTGCCCATCCATTACCCAGCACAACCATATACATTGTCGAGGGCATTCCCAGGCCCTCATCTTCTGTATTGTGTTTTCAAACTTACAAGTGGTCAACAGCCAATGTGAGTGACGATGTATGCAGAGGATTACCCAACATTGCATCCTCTTCCTTACACTCTACCAAGGAATCTTCACTCAGACTCCATTTGTCAAACACAAACCAGGTTCCAAGTCCTGCTCTTGGTTCTATGAACACAGAGTCCCTGGCTTCAAAGAATGCCTGTCCCTCGCCACCGGATTCTACCCGTCTCAGCACCTATCTTAGGAATTTCTTAACAATGGCTCTTTCTCATAAAAAATATAGGGACCTTCTAAAATAAGAAATTTGAAAACATGAAACAACCTAAATCTCTGAGAAATCAAGGTGGCACAATTTGTATTCAACACTTTGTAGTCTCCTGGAAGGGACGAAGCAGAAAAGTCCCTTCATCTTAGGAATGGGATGATCTCAACAAACCAGAGCGAAAATATTCTTATTTAGACTTCTCCAATAATGACTTGAAAAAGAAAAATATAAGTTTCTCTTCCGTGCGATACTCATTGCTGAGCCACTTTGCAGCTGTCGTCAGCAGGGCACACTTCCTTCTGACCCAGGGGGCCGCAAGTCTACAGAGCCATGTGCTCCTCTGTGTCTCTTTTGGTACCTTCCATCGAAGCTGGGCATTGGTCCTATACCCTAAAGAGAGTTTCAAGAGCCAGGCAGTTCTTGTGTAAATTCAAGGAGAATCTTGGCTTAGCCTAGCCAGGCTAGCTCTTCTGCCAATGCTGAAGTTTCACTGAGTGAGAAATGCACTTCTTTTTAATTCCTACTAAGGAAAACCCAACCCATGTCTCTGGTGAAGACTGGATGGCATCCAGCCTTCTCCCAAATAAAACCTACGTCTGGCTGGGGTAGGTCAGGGTGTGCGTGCTGCCTATCAAGAGCTATCCTTAGCTAAATAACATTTATATGACACTGCATGACTCTAAGTGCCTTAAAATTGTTATAATAATGATAGCTAATCCTCCTAATGAAAAGGAGATGTGATTTAATTCTATTCCTGGTATAGACTCCTCTTCTTTAGTCCCCAGCTTGTGCCTGGCACACATTGTAGACCTTAAATAAATATATTGAGCATGTCATGGGTGTACAATGCCACATTAGGTCCCCAGAGGGGACAAAAGGGTGACTAAGAAGTTGTGTCTGCACAGAGGGTACCCACAATCTAGTGTGGAGGGTGGCTTGGGTGGAGGTGGGAGGCAATGAATAGAAAGACCATCTTCTGCAAGGCAGAATGGAATGTGCAATGAAAACAGTGACAACAAAGATTTATGGAGCACTTACCAAGTGCTAGCCGGTGTTCAAAATACTTGACAGGCGTGATTTCATTTCACCTTCCTAACATGAGATAGTATTGTGATTTTATCCATTTTACAGAGGAGAAAATTGAGACACGGAGAGGTTAAGTAACGTACCCAAGATCACAGTTAGAAAGTGGCAGAGATTCAAACCACATGATTTTACTGTTGATGAAAGAACATCCAAACCTATAGAAAAAATGTATAAGAGTTTATTTGAGCCCAACTGAGGACAGAACCAAGAACAAGATCTCAGCAGACTGAGAAAAGGCTCTAGAAAAACAGCAGTTTTGCAGTTATTTTTATGCATTTGGTATCAGAGAGGGAAGTAAGGAAGATTACATGGAATCCATTGGTCTTAGATTAAAGGAGTGGAGAGAAAGCAAAGTAGGGAAATCTCTATGATTGGATAAATAGTAACCGGAGAGATGCATACTTCTTTTACATTGGAGTGTACAAGACAGCTGACATTTAACATTTATAGTAAGTACGGATGGCATATGGCAACAAGATCATGTGCTCCCTTGAGGGTTGTCATGCCTCTGAAAAGGTCTAGAAAAGAGGATTACTCTGGCATTTCAAAGGTGTGTTAACCTAAATACACAAGAAAAATGGACAGGGCTTAAGGTGAATATTAACTTTTTCCTAAGGAAGTTTTATATGCCTGGATGTGACTACCCACTATGACCTGCCCAGTTAGGAATTTATGATCAGATCACCCTGTGAGGTTACTGTCAGTCACCAAGCTTGTCAGATGTACTACGTAGCCACTCTTTCATTGTCATTACTCCAGAATCATTACTCCAGAATTAACACTGACCTGGACAGATGGCATGGAGTGGGTGAGCCGTGATTCATTTCCTTTTTTTAAGAATGAGCAAGTAACATCTTGTGGAATGTGAAGTTGGGAGGCCTCTGTCTTGAGGGGTTAAAGGGTTATGCTAGGCGTCTGTCAGGATCTTTCCAAACCAAGGTTCCGTGCCCTCCCTGCGGGATACGATTCCCCTGTGACACAAGATCTGGAACCCCAGAGTCCATTGCTTGCCCTGTCACCATGACAGTGAACATAGAGAGGTGAGGATGACCCTAGGAGGTCTAAGACATGTAAGAGCAAGGCAGCTCGCTGTGCTCTGAAGCGGAGTGATGTTCTAATCAAGCTGTTGTTTACCAGCTGCAAACACCAGAGAGCTCGAGGGACTTGCTGAAACCTGAGGAGCAACTGCTCGGAGAAAGGCAGGAGGCACACATTTCCACCCCTGCATACTCATCCAGGATACATATTCTAAGAACACACCTGCGTCATCATTCTCCATACTGTCTCCTCCTAAGCGCTCACCCTCCCCTCACACTACAGAGTGGCTTTTCCTCCAGTTCCAGGTCGTTGCCAGGATGCTTTGCTTTTGGGAATGGCGGAGCTAATCAGCAACCTGGGTTGGGTTGGGTTTGGAGCTGTTGCTTTTCCTTTCCACTTGGAGACTCAAATACTTCATTCTGACTTAAGCATGCTGCTTTTCTTCTGCTCACATCCATCCTTCATGTGCAGTCACATGCAAATTTAATTTAAAATTTTTTTCAATTTGAACATTTTTACCATATTTCAAAATGCCCACATACCCTCCTGCCCCAGAAATATAGATGGAGTGTGACCATGGGCACAGCTTCTGCACAGTGGAGCCGAGATTTCAAGCTGGTTTGAAAGCCTAGAGACTAACATATTTGAATCTCATTGTACCCCCTGGCAACTGCACTGAGCAACAAAACACATTCCTGCCTTCCTATCCTCAGGGTCTAGGATCACACACCTACTGTTTGGTCTGTGAGGAGAAATCTGGAGGCACTGGGTTGAAATGGAAACAGAAATGGAGTTACTAATATAACCAGAAAGCATAAATCTAAAAAGCCAGTGGAGAAGAACAGGTAACACTTTCAGATGAGTTAAAACAATTAACTGTTCCCAAATGAAAGGCAAATGTATGGAAAGCTGGTTTGAGAAGGTATTAGACCTGATATAAAATGGAGTGATCAGATTAATTTTTCTTTCAATCTTAATTAAACTGTCAGAAAG
Source organism: Rhinolophus hipposideros (assembly GCF_964194185.1). Taxonomy (NCBI): domain Eukaryota; kingdom Metazoa; phylum Chordata; class Mammalia; order Chiroptera; family Rhinolophidae; genus Rhinolophus; species Rhinolophus hipposideros. Next base: position 34,708,892 of record NC_138060.1, on the reverse strand, counting down.
TTTCTGTTTGGTGCTGGTAGGTCATTAACACCTCTTATTCTTACTAATCTCACCTTTCAAAGAAAAAAACCACTTTAGGACTCAGCAACTTGGCAGGCAACGCTTCCTAGAATATAATAACATTGGCTTGTTTTAATTTTATTAATTTTTCAGTTATCTTCTATCTGTGGCAATTGACACAGTTCTATCGGTTTCTGTAGTCATTTAGAAATTTGCTTCCATAGATCAGGTATCACATGGGTGTCTTAAATGCAGATTCCTGGGCCCCACTCAGATCTCCGGAATCAGGACCTGCATTTTCATGAGGTCTCCCATATAATGCTGGTGCATGTTATAATTTGAGAACTTATATATAGTTTTCATCCTAAACACGTGTATTTACAAAGAAAAATAGTTTGAATTAGTATTCTAAGACGTGAAAAACAATGCTGGTTGTCCAAGAATGTTTGGGAAAGTCGTGGCTAGGGCGTGTTACTAATGAAACTAAGACAAGGGGATTCATCCCTCCAGAGACCAGTATGTACCACTGAACCACTGAATACAAGCCACCCATTGCCTGGGTTGAGGAGAGGGCAGATCATATGGGAGATGGTGGCTATAGCCTTAGCCAAAGCGTCACTCCAGAGCCGCCCACCAAGGCTTTGAAACATGCCCTCCATTGGGCGTGGCCTCCACTCAGGCCTGGCTCTTACCCATGTTGTCATGGCAATGTTTCACAACTGCTCTCTGAGGACAAATGTAGGCATACATGTTTAACATGCCAGTCAAATTCACAATACCATGTAAAGGTAACGTAGAAGATTCTGTTGATGTTTTCTTTATATAATTTTAGAAATAACATCAATTTTAAGATAAAACACTTACTTCGCTTTTCCATTTGCACTGGTAACTTCAGTTTGACTTGCTATGTCTTGCAAAACCTGCCTACCATTTTCGTAATTTCCGTCATCAACAAGAGTGTCCCCAAATTAGGCTACTTCTGTAGTCTTATTTGCTTGCTTATCAATACCTGATTAAGTAAAAAGTCACTTACATCAGTGATGAATGAGGAGAGCTCTGTTAAGAATTTTGGTTGATATTTTTGTTGACTTTAATGAGCTCATTCATCCATCATGTAACTTCTTTGCAAATCAGTTAATAGTTTTCAAATATTGGAAGACTATTCCTTCTAATTTTTGTGCCATTCACAATGCAACAGTTACAGACATGACCCACTTTTACGTTTAATCTGCAGTATTAACATCCTCTGCATCCCTTTCTTAAGTCTAGATAATCAACAAAACAGTAATTCAAGCCCAGATTTATAGTGTTTGCCAATTTCCACGGTGTCAATACTCTGACCATGGCTGATTTCAAACTACAAACTTGATGTAAATGAGCACAAAGTTGGGAAGAGATACACAGAACACACCATTTATTCCCACCATCGATGTAAATAACCTCAGTAGCATAGATAATGATAAAATGTAAATAATTAGCAAGTGATATGTTCTGAGTATTTATTACCATTTTCAATATAATTTCTTTAACTATAAGTTGATATGATTTAATTTTCAATGACAGTTGTGTTCAACAACCAGCTTACAAAATTCCTGAAAATTTAACGCTCAGCTCTAATGAGCTGTTAGAAGCCGGCTCTGGCTCATGGCTGTCCCTGGTCACTCTGTAGCTGTTGCCTGACAGGACACCCCCTCTCTGGCTTCCCTCCTACCCATCCACACAGCCCATCTGGCCAGGTCCCAACCACAAAAAAAGGAGGAAAAATGAGGCTGCTGATCACAGGCGGTCTTGCCAGACAATGAGGATATTTTAGAGTGATCCACCTTCACTTTGGGGAAGACAAGTCCAATTTCAGGGTCTTAAATTGATAGACTGGTGGAAGCAGCGGCGTTAAATTCTGGTTAAGAGCACAGCTCTGGAGTCTGCTTAGGTGTTCGAGTCCCAGCTCTGCCCCTCTTAGGCCACACGATTTTGAGTAAATAACCCAATCTCTCTGTGCCTCAGTTTCCTCATGTAAACTGGGAATAATAATGATACTTCCTTTATAGGGCTGAAAAGATTAAATGAGATCGTGGACTTAAAGCTGCTAACCGAGTACTTGGCACAGAGTAAATGCTTAACAATATTAGTTATCATTAGTTGTGGTCAACTCATAGTGGCTTTTATAAACTCATTTATTGGCTAATATTACTTTTTACATATAGAAAATATATACAGCCAATATTTTCATGCTTTTAACATTCTAAAAGCTTCTACATGCATAACCTGATAGTGACCCAGGAAGTAATCATCATATGATTGTCATTCTTCACTTATTGTCATCTACATTCTGTGGGCAGGGACTGGGACTCAGAGAGGCTGAATGAGGGCCCAGGGACACACAGCCATGGGCCAACCAGTCAGAGCTGGACCCATGGCTTCTGTTCTCCTTCAGCTAATCCCAGGCCTTTAATGGGCATTTCTGTTGAGCTCTTCACAGCCCTCAAACAAGAACTGGAAGAACTAGTACTGAGATGTGAGCCTTTTGACTTGGAGTTTCTTAGCCAACCAATTATTGGACTATTTTTGCATAATTTTATAAAGAAGTAGTCATATGTAGTAAAAAATGGTCAATCCAGAAATCCAGTAACCTAGGAGACAAAGCAGTTTTTTCCTCCTGCATCACTGGCTTGGAGACATCCATTGCATTGGAGATAAACGAGACTGAGCTCTCATTCTTACCCTTTTCCCCAGAAAAGAGAGGAGTAACAATGACCTGTTCCCCTGAATGTATGGAGAGGAATCAGAATATGTCCATTGTGCTCAAGAAGAAAGTTCAAAACACAGACCTTCCCCTTGATAGTTACAATTGTGACCAGACGTGTTTTTACAAGGAAGCAGGGACTATCAGATCAAGTTGGCTAATTCCTTATTTGAGGAAGGTATAGGGCAACTGAAACTGTCTCACAGTGCTGGAAGGGGTTACAAATTCTCTGAAGGGCAATTTGGCCACATTCATCTAAACTACAAATGCCTACCCTTTTGATTCAGCAGTTTGATTCAGTAGTAATTCACTCCCCAGAGATACTCCTATGTACAGAAAATGAGGAATGTAGGGTATTCTTTGCACCATTGTTTGTAACAGAAAAAGACTGGAAGCAACCTAAGTGTCCATCCACTGGAGACTTCTAAATAGTTACTTTCAAAAAAGGCAGTACTACGCAGCCATTAAAAAATGCAATTGATTATATACATACTAATATAGAAGCATTTCTAAGATATATTAAGTACCAAAGCAAGAGGGGATGATTATACATATTTATTTATAAACATAAGAAATATTCTGGAAGGAGGTATAAGAAACTGGAAACTGGAGAACTGGGTAATTAGGGCACAAGGAGAAAAAGACTATATATATTTTCTGCCATACAGTCTTTAGACAATCTTTTGAATTGTATTCTATTTGCATACATTATATGTTCAAACTAAATAAATGTTTGTATATAAGCTAGTGAAGACGCCTCTGGAAAAAGAAGGGTTTTAAATCTAACAGCTGTTTCCTCTGAGTTAGACACGGTGGAGTGTCATTAGAAAGGGTGAGAGGGAAGAACGGGTCAGGTTCTTCACTCATCCTGCTCACGCAAGACCTGACTCTCAACAGCAACAGGCAGAGGTGGCCCACATTGCCCAGACCCAGGAAGAGAAGCTGGTCGCAGCCCTCAGGGTGGAGTTACACAATACTTCGGGCCAAGTCCAGAGCCTCCAGGCTGAGACGGAATCCTTGCGAGCTCTGGTGAGTGGGTCAGGAAGAGCCCTGGCATTTCTTGTGACAATTCTAACTCTCAACTACCGAATTGTAGTTATAGGGGTCACAATTTGCAAGGGATTCCCACCTCACCTCAAAGGAGTTTTGAGTCCAGAAAGGATCATCTGATACCGAATCATAAGGGTAGTTAGTAGTCACAGTGAGTGCCGGGCTGAGATAAACTTCACGAGGGTGCTGCCATGAATGTTGGCCACTCATACCTACGAATGCCCCTTCTCACTGCCTCCCTTCACCACAGAACTGCCCTCAGCCAAACCGAAGCCACCTGCCCTAGGAGGTTAGGCACGCCCTCCTTCTCTGCCAATGACTGACTCACAGGGAGACTTAAAAGCCCACCCCACTTGCTTCAAAGTAGAACCAGTTCTGTGGTGTAATTCACACTCTTGAACACTCCCTGGGATCAGGCTGGAGTCAGACCCAGCTGAGAGCACTTCCTGGCTTAGCGCTCTCCCCCGCCCTATTCTGCTTTCCTTGCTCCCTCTTTTCTGAGAGCAACCCCTTAATTACTTACGTGTACCAGGATCCCTGCTTACGGGTTCTGCTTCTGAGGAACCCAACGTAAGATACAGTAAGTTCCTCAGATTCACGTGGTTTGTGGGCAGATCTCTTATATCATTAATTATTATTATTATTAATTAAAATAATTATTAATAACACAGTAATCTGCCCTCTGCTCTCTGGGATGGACTGAAGTTCTGTTAGGGTGTTAAGCACAGCTCCCTCCAGGGGGCCATGTGTACTGAGTCAAACCACCAGTGTGTTGTACATACCGGAGTGCAAGAGGGGCTGGCCCGTGTAATCCTGTGTAGCTGAGGTACTCTGGAGACCACTGAAGCCCAAGAACCTCTTCTCTCCCAACAGCCTTAAGTCCTGAGGCTGTTCAGATACCAGGTGCCCTTTCTTCCACTGCTCCCCATACACCTGCATCTCAGTGCTGCCACCCAAATCAACTCCATCAGCGAACCACCATCCCCACTGTCCCTGCAACCAAAACCTGCCATGAAGTTAGCTCAGGTATTTGTTCTAGTCGGTTCCCCTCAGAAACAGCTTTCTCTGCCTATTGCCAAGATCATTCCATCACCCCTAGTTCCCTTCTTTCATGTGTCTTCAGTTCACTTGGGTCCATTGTCCACTAGCCGGCTAGGTCACACAGTGCCCAGTCAGCTCAGGGAAGCTCTTCAGTCTTGCCATAACATGACATGCATCTTGTTGCTCTACTTCTGTCCCACTCATTCTCTGGTGGGATCTGGGTCAGAACAAAGGGATGTGAGTAAAGGTTCTGAGGTGAGAAAAATCAGGAAACTGCAGCCTAAAGCAATGCTGCTTTAAAATGCTACTTCAGAGTTTAAAAAGATTGTCTGAAAGAGATTGCATTATTTATTCAGAGTTACGTGAATTTTATGCTAATCAGTTTTATTCAACTGCCATAACCCTTGATAAACATCCTAATGTGAAGGGTGCTGCCTTTTGCCCCTGTTGATTTAGGCACAGTTAAGGGGCTGCCATTTATTCCCCAGATGTCCTTGTGGATGCCCAAATTCCCACTCTTCTGGTGACAGAAAGTTCCAGGCAAAAGATTAGGGACCTCTCCTCAAGCCCACATCATCAAAAAAAAAAGCCTGGATGAATTGCACCTAAGTGGCCGGTGGCCCCATCACTCAGCACACATTCCATAGATATATTGGGTGCCTACTATGTGCAGAACCCTCCTTTAGACCCTAGGGATGCAAACATGCATCCCTCTAAAAGCTCATAACCTGATTGGTAAAGAAAACCTGTGCGCAAATGTCTGAACAAAGCAGAGGGGTACTGTGTTCCCTCAAGTAGCTGCTCCCAACAGTCTCCATTCTCAGCAAGCCCCCAGCCCACCCTTATCTTGTCCTTCAGCAGATGCTGTCACCTGGACCATTCTGCAAATGGGATTAAGGTGCCCCAACATGAGGCACCTCTGGCTTCCGTTTCCCATCTCAAAATATCTCTGAAGCTTCATCCACAGCCTCCTCCCTTCAATAGATTCCACCTGTGCCCTGTTGCACTATCTGGACATTCCTCTGTCTACTGTCCCCTATCTTCTGCATTTTCAGTGTCCCTACGCCCTGGGATTGCCTGGACTTGGCCTAAAACAGAAAGCCTTCCTTTGCCAGACCTTCCAGCACCACCCAATTTGGGCTTCACATTAACGTCCAGAACTCATGTTTCGCTTTCCTACCTTGAGTCCTCGTATGTGCCCTTCCTATGGCTAGAAGGAGACCTCTCCCTTCAAGTCTGCCCATCTCTACCTGCTCTTTTCCTCACACCCTTGACACAGGTGAGGTGGAAGACACTAAAGTGCTACACTCACTGCAAAGCCTCAATCCTGACTCCCACAGCTGGAGTCATAGCTCCCACCTGTCACCCACTCGCATTCAGAGCTCTAGGGTTCATGAGGTTATATCAGCTCATCCACCCAACTTAACTCCTTGAGAGCAGAGACCATGTCTAAGTAGTTTTATGTCCCCAAAGCACTCGGTACAGTGCTCAAAACATAATTTCTTCAAAGTGATGCCAATAGTAATAAGACCATGATCATATGCAGTCTCTCATCACATCGTCAGAGAAACATTGAGAAGTGGGGTGGACTGTGACTGCCATCCGATTTTGCAGAAGAGAAAACTGTGGCTCAGGGATTTGCCCATGAACACAAGTAATCAGTGGAGGAGCCGAGCCCTTCTGGCTCTATTTCTCTCCTAGAGTAGCTATCCTGTGGAATTGGGGGTTAGCACTCAGGCTCTGGAATTGAATCCTGGATCCTCTGCTCACCAGCTGTGTTGACCTCTCTATGATCCAGTTTTCTCACTTAGAAAGGGAAGATCATTTGGGTTATATCTGTTATGTTAGCAGCTTAAGACAACAGTCACTTGTTTACTCATTTAGCAGTTTAGGCAGAGTTCAGCAGAGATAACTCTTCTGTGCTCCCTGTGGCATCTGCTGGGGCTGGAACATCCAAGAGTGGCCTCTTCAACTCACATGTCTGGTGCGTCAGCTCTGCATCTTTTTCTCTCTCCATGTGGCCTTTCCATGTAGCTAACTTTGCCTTTCTCGTGTCATGGGATTCTTACATAGTTAGACCTGTGACATGGCGTCTGGCTTCCCTCAGAGTGTGAGCACAGAAGCTCACAGGCCTGAGCATCTCTTAGACAGCATGCGGCTGGTCAAAGCAGTCCCAAGACCAGTCCCAAATCAACAGGAATGGAAATAACCTCCACTTCTTGATGGAGCCATGGCCAGGTCACATAGAAAAAGAGCATGTGGGATGGAGGTAGTTGTTGCAGCCATCTTTGGAAACGTGACCTACCACCGGACCATAGTAGAATTTACCTCATACAGTCATTGGGGTGGTTAACTAGAGCATGTCAACCCTTAGCACAGTGCCTGGCACAGAGTGAGCAGTCAATACATGGTATCTATTATTAATTATCCCTATAAAATTATTATTATAACCACTAGTATAATAACCCTGCGTTGGCATCATCTTGCCACCTGACTTAAACCCAAGAGTCTTAACTTCTGGAACAAATGGAAAAAGAACTCACACTGTAGCTGTAGTGGCCATGCCCGGGACCCAGGATGGGCTGCCTCTGTCCCCTCCTGACTCTAGTAGATTACAGTTCTGGTCACTGGGCCTTGCAGCCAAGCTTAGGAGCACAGACAAAGCTAGAATAGGCAGTACACCCTCCTATAGCTTTCAAATATGGTAGAGTTCATCCAGTCACTCTGTTACCCTCAATCAGAGCAGACTGTGTGTGCACAAGCCCCCCGCCCCACATACACTCACACAAAGCATATATGAGCAGGAGGAAGCTGAGCTGATGAGACTTTCAGCCCCCTTTTCCAACAAGGCATCATTTATATTGGTCGTCAGGCACCAACAATGGTGCTTAAGGCCTCCTGACCTCTGTGTTCAGTCAATTCAAATCAGGAATGGAATCCAAGACCGGAAATCACAGAAGGTCACTATTTTACTTCCTGGAGGGTTTACAATTCAAGGATGTCCCTTCAAATCTCCAGAGATTGGGGAATAGGTGTGCTTCTGGGATCTTGGTTTGCTTGCTGGTGGTATGTCACTGAGTGGGATGGGGCTAGGAGACCTGTAGCAGTGGCCTGATCAGAGTCACTCAAGCTCAAGCATCTCTGTGACAACCAGGCCAGAATGTCAGGGGCTTAGGTGGGGAAGCTGGGTTTGGATTCTAAGTAAGGGTCAGATGGAAGAGACATAGGACCTCTGATGGGCGTTCCCATAAACCCATCTTGTGCAGTGGGTCCTAAGTCATCAGAGAAAAACCCAAGGCCACATGGAGGAGTCACCTATGAACATGGAGCAAAACCTGTAAACAGATGATCTAACTGCAATTCCATGAAATGTTTTTCCAAATCACAGGTCCAGTGTCAACAAGCACCACTCAGAAGCCAAGCAATTTCCCTGATAAACAAAGGGAGAAAACCCAGGGAGTTGGCACAATGATTCTCAAACTCCAGGTGGCCATTTTTGTATCCTCACTGCTATAGAAGGGATTTCTGATCCCAGCAGCAGAATAATAACCTTAGACCAAATACTGATCTGGATTTATTTTCTATTGATCACAGTTTGCCACTTGTAAATGTACCTAGGATGGGAATCTGACTCCACATCCTTATATCCTATGGAATTAAGAAGATTTAAATAAGATAATATGGTGGTTCCTGCTTAATACCAGCCATGATTCAATATGGCGTACTAGCCAAGAATCTTCCCTTTCAGCCAATGGTCAAAAGAATATGAAAAATCTCCTCCCAGGGGGCAGGGTACAGAAACTTGTTTTATCAAGGTTTGACTCAATCCAATTTAGAAAGATATGTGTGTGTTTCTTATGTGTTATATAAAAAGCCAGATTCTAAATTATAGGTGCACCATAATGACAACTGTTAAAAAATGCTCGACAGAGGCCCACAGTGTTTTAAAGGTATTTATTGGTCAGCCCTGCAGTTTGCAGGGTATGGGATATGGGAAGATGAGAAGAAAGTTTCCAGCAAATGGGGAGACAGATAGATAGGGCAATAAGTGTAGCCATAATACAAGTGCTATCATCCTGGACAACCTATACACACAAGCACTTACTCTGTGCCAGGCCCTGTCTTATCACTGGAGTTTCAGAGACTTTGAGTGCAGTTGGGGCGGCGGGGGGCGAAGACAGAAAGATGCTGGGCTAATTGTGTGTGCCATGTTAGGGGTCCTGGGAGCTGGGGATGGGGTTAAAGCAGAGGAGATACAGGCCCAGATTTGGACTTTAGACAGAGCACCATGGCTGCTGTGTGGGGAATGCAGAACAAGAAGGAATTAGAGGCAAGAGACAAACTAAGAGGCCACTGAGGTTACCAAGGTGAGAGGTGATAAGTATTGATCCTGGGCATTGGTGGCTGCAGAAGAGAGGACACAAGCGTGAAAATTTTTCAGAATGTACAAGAGGCAGGGCACAGTGATGATTGAATCTGGGAGGGAAGCAAGAAGATCAGGGACATGTCCTTCCCCAGTTTCTAGCTCACATGATTTCACCAGCTGAAGCACAGAATAGGAGAGACCAACAGGTCCAGGGGGAAACCAACAGCTCCATTTTGGACGCCTTGATTTGAGGTGACTTGGACTATCTATATTTTTAGTAAGAAGTTCAGTAGTGCATCAGTGCTTGAGGGAGAGGTCTGTGCTGGAAGTATCAATGCAGGGGGCAGTAGCAGAGAGATGACTAAAATCCTGTGTGGTAGAGACCAACTAGCACAGGCCCAAGAGGCACAGCTCATAGAGAAACAGGCTCAGGATGGGGCAGTGGGGAACCAGCACTGAATGGGGAAGCCAGAAGACGAGGAATGAGGCAAAATGTGCTACTGAAACACTAAAGGAAAAAATGCTGAGTATATAAAGGCCAGAGACAGTCATTGTAACTATGGTAATGTGGGAAAGACGACTGGGGAAGACAGCATGTTAGCTGAATGATGGATGGGGGTTTCAGCAGTGGAAGGAAAAGCCTTCCCCTCCCGCTCCCAGTGGGTGAGAAATCATGAGAAATAAGGCCCAGAAGCAGTTTAGAGAGCAAGATTCCTTTGAAGAAACACCTGCAAATTGCCTGTCACGAGTATCTCTCAATTTTTCTCTCTGTCTCTCATTTTTTTCTCTCATTTTCTCACTCATCCCTCATATCTCATCTCCCTCCACCTCCCCTCCTCTCTACCTTCCTCCCCTCTCCACACCCGCACACACACTTATCCATCCTCCACCTCCCATCAGAAGGATCAGGGAATTAGGCTCAACAGGAGTCTGGCCCCCAGAGGAGGATTATTATATCCACGTAAGCCTGTCAAAGTCATCGTCCTTGAAGAGACAGACAGGCCAGGCCAATGCCAGCCCTCCCACTACTCTGCACACCTCCCTCTTCAAGGGCCGGGCCTTGGGTTTGGACCACGTTCCCTCTTTTGTAGAAACAAGGCCTGGAGAATACCTTGCAGGACGCCAAGCACTGGCATGACATGGAGCTGCAGAACCTGGGCGCGGTGGTCCGCAGGCTGGAGGCGGAGCTCAGGGACGTGCGAGGGGAGGCCGAGCAGCAGCTGCAAGCCAGGGAGCATCTGCTGGCGTTCAAGTGCCAGCTGCAGAGGGACGTGGCATCCTACCACGCCCTGCTGGACAGGGAGGAGAGCGGGTCAGTCTCTTTTCTTCTTTAATTATGAAAGGAATACAACTCATGGCGTTAAAAATAAATTTTTTTCCCACGCTATAGAAGTAATTAAGATAAAAAAATCACCCCCCCAAACACACACACACACACACACACACACACACATCCACACACACACCCCTACACCTCCACTCCTACAACCTGTGTCCTTCCAGGGTTTTTCTATTCATATATGCACAAATCTATAGACAACAACTTGATTTGGGGAAAAAAAAAATCCTGGAAGTACACACTGTTCCCCAATAAAGTCCTGTTCCCCTTCCCCAATAAAATCTTAAAAAAAAAAAGACAGATATATATGTGTATGCATGTATACATATAGGTGTGCACATCTGCATATAATCATACATACAGATATACACATACACGGACACATAGCCATACCTATGTGTGTTCACGCGTGCCTCGTACAGCAGGTCCTCGAATAACATCATTTCATTCAACGTTGTTTTGTTATAATGTTGATGAGGTGCTGTTGATAAGCTTCACTCTTGCTTATATCAATGAGCCTACGGTAAACTGGTTTCATTGTATGTTGTTTCACTGCAGTTCCAAGAACCTACCGACAACGGCCCGTGAGGATTTACTGTACACACATGGTATCTGTTGAGACCGCTTTCAGCTACATGTAATAGAGCCTCATTGATGGCACTGGACTCCAATGCACCTGAAAATTTAATATGCACCCAAAACCTTTAAAAAGCAGATTCTTTAAAAAGCAGATTCTGCTTCTGCAGGGTGGGGGCTGGGGCTGAGAATCTTCACTTCTAACGAAACACTTAGGCGATGTCTATACGGCTGACCCACAGACCACACTTTAAGCAGCATGGGGAAAAACCATGTTTATTTAAGAGTTCCGGAAATAAGGTGGTCTAGGCTGCTCAATGATTTCATTAAGGTCCCACGTTCTTTTCATCTTCCTGTTATACCATCCCTGATATACTAGGTTTTTGTCTTCATCTTTGTCACCCATGGCTGCCAAATGCCTACCAAAGCTCCAGACATCATATCTTCATTCATGACAAGAAGAAGGAGGAGGGAACATAGGGGAGCAAAAAGGCCTTTTCCTGCATAACTCTCTTCTTTTTCAGTCAGTGAAGGACAAATGTTTTGAGAAGACCTCCAATGGGCTTTCCTTTATATTTCATTGACCAGAACCTGCTCATACGACCATACCTATCTGCAAGGGATGCTGGGAATGAAACTATTTAGCTTTTCCAGCCTCCACAGTGGAGAGAGGCAAGGGGTAGGAATGGCATATATCCGCCTATGTGTGTATATGTATGTATGCATGTGTATATATGCACATATATACATATGTGTATACATGCAGTCTTTTTTAACGAGTAAGAATTCCAGGAGCATATGTGTGAGTCTGAGGGCTTAACTTTCTCACCAGCTCTTTAAGGAAATCCAAGCTTTTATTGTATCATATTTCCATACCTTCACATCTCCCTGCAAGGTCCCTTCTGTGACATACATTGAATAAGAAATAACAGAAGAACTCCAAGAGACAGCTTAGCGATTATATAGTCCAACCCCTATGATTCCAGAGAGAATACAAAAGGCCCAGAGCAGAAAAGAAATTGTCTGTGATCACCCGGGGAGGTGGAGGCCGAGCTGGGACTGGAGCCACTTCTCCTGCCTCTCTCCAATGTCCTCTGTTATATCTCTTTCTTCAGCAGACAAGAGAACCACATGGAAGTGGCCTAACTCTCCCTCTTTTCAAGTGGAAAATGTGTCATCCAGCTCCTTTCCAACTGCCTTTTTACTGGATTGATTTCTGTTTATTATAAAAGCTAGATGTTCCTAACAAAGCTAAGTTTTTCAGATGCCTGTGAACATCTGAAAAAATGCACAAAACAATTTTAAACAAATACAAAAAGTAGTGAGTTAGGCTGAATTTTCTTCAAGAATGTAAGAATTGCCATTTAGCGAATGCCAGCTAGGTGCCAGCACAGTCTTAAGTTCTTTGTTATTGTCATTTCCTTTAAATTTGGCCAGGACTACATCATTATCCCCATTTTACAGACAAGAAACAAAGCCTCAGAGAGTTTAAGTCATTTGCCCAAGGTCACAGAGCTGATAACCATGGAACAGGGATTCAACACACAACCTGCCTTGTTCCAAAGGCCAACTTTCCATGAGACACCTGCTTTTCCTGTCATCTTATTGTGACATCTTTACTAATTTTCATCATCCATGGCTTCTCTCACTCAAATGCTTTTGTTTATTTGTTTCAGCTGATGGAGAAACATCCTCTTATCATGAAGAAAATGTTGTCTTCCTCACGAGTGACCAATGAAGTTCCTTGAGGAGTTCTCCCCAACCCCCCATTCACCCCCACCCACCCTAAGCTGGATTCCCTGCTGGATTCCCTGGTTGATTCAGCTGGAGCTGAAAAGCTTCTTGGAGTGGAGAGGGTCCTTCTGCCTTAAATTTAAGTAGCCTGTAGCTTGAGCAACCTCCCTTGTCTCTCTCCAAATAAATGCTTTGTGTGCAGCTTCCAGTCTGCCCACCTTGTTCAATTCACTATCAGGTGGAGATGAATATCCCTTTACTGCCTGGCCTTTGCTCATGGAGCCATTCTTGAAGGCCTCTGGAAGGTTTCCTGACATGACACCATCTGCCTCACCCTCCAAGGGTCAGCTGCTCTTGAATTTACCAACTCTTGCTGTTTGGGCAAGAGCTGTGCTCATGGCATTCAAGCTTGTCACAATTTGGAGCAAAAACAACACTCTTGCTAGAGAGGGGATTGGTGTGGTGCTTTATTGCATGTAATATAATTACAGACATCAAAAAGCATTCAGACCTCTTTAATGTACTCTGCATGGGTATTTATGTGCAGACACACACATTTCACTACTATTGGCAGAGTACCTCTCAATCAGTTTAAAGGGAACTTCAATTTGTGGGGGATTAATTAGGTTGTGGTTGCTTACCTCACTTGCAGCCTCAGAATTTTCTTCCAGGGTCAGGGCCTGGGCCAGCCAAGTATAGTTTCTGCATCTGCCACCTACCCAGGCAAGACCCCTGAATTCTGATTAAAACTGAAACCACCACCTGTGTCTTAGCACAGACTTTCAGTGCCTCCAAAACCACACACAAAAAAAAGCCCAACCTCAATTTCTTCTTTCCACAAGCATCTGTCAGTCCACCTGTCACACAAAATTACAGACCAAAATATCCAAGCTGAGTCTTTGTCCTCATGTAGTGCTAATCCAGACAGGGAGATGTTTCCACGATGGGCACATTCAGAGACTCCTTCCCCCCAATACCTGGGATTCCAAATAGCAAGGCCAATGTGAACAAAAGAAATCTTATTTACCCTTAAGAAACTGTTAAAAAGAAGCAAGGTAAGAAATGGGGTCTCCTGGTTGAAACTGCTCCAACTGGCTTTTCTGTTTGGCTTCTGCGATCCAAGGAATTATATTAATAATTCATATGGGCAGGACAGCTATTTACAGTTTGAACAACATCTTCACATAATTCCATGTGTTGTTTGAGGCACAGAAATAAGCAAGGTAGCATCTGATGCTACACTTCAGCAAAACACCAATCCCTCCATAGCTGCCTACTCGGTGAGTGCCCGTAATTAACCACTGGGTACAAGGGGCTCTCTGGAGGACACGTGAGTGGCTCTCCAACTACTTTGGATGTGCCGTACACTGAGGTCTGTTTGTTTTCTTTCTTACTTGTTACGATTAACTTTTTGCAGCCCAGCCAAGACCAAAATCCCTAACCTAAACATAATGAGAAGGCCCCCAAAGGTCAGCCATGCAGAGGAGGTACTTGTGTGTCTGAATGACCATGTATTTTCCAGAACCTGGAAGCTGTTTCAGCCATTGGAAGAGGGGAGAATGGATTTGCCCCTACTCCTGAGTTTCCACCAGACCTCACGCTGGGCTGGGCTGCACACACCAGTCTCCTTTGCTCTGTAATCTCAAAGAGCAGCTGCCATAAATCATTACCTTAATCATCCTTTGTCAGGGAGAGCCAAGGCTGGCTGGTGCTTCCAGTTCTCAGCACGAGTTTCTTGCTGTTTCTAATGAGTCTTCATTAACAGGTAAGAAAAGGCACTGACTCCGCCAGGGTCTTATTTAACTCAGGTTTCCTCTCCCAAGACCCAGTGCGATTACCCTGGCAGCCGTCCACTGACAGGTGGCTGTGGAGGCGGCTGCTGGGTAGGAGTCAAGGACCGAGCATTCGTTCGGGAGCAGACCAGAGCACTTCCGATGGACTCTTCTGAAAGCACAGGCGAGGTCTGTTTCCAGACCAGGTAACAACATTGGCCTCTGGCCTTGTTCCTAGAGCACAGTGTAAACTGCCAACGAGATTGGCTTTCAGATCAAGGTCCTTAAGTCTTACCTGCATTATGTTTTGTAACACTTCTGAGCACCTACTGGTGCCCAGACATATTGTTGGGCTTGGGGATTCCAGTAGGAAAAGAAGACACGGTTTCTGCCTTGGTGGGTTTACAATTTCATTGAGGTGTCTATGTGTGCGCATAAAAGTAGAAACAAAGCAAAGCAGGCGGGGCAGCGCATGAGTTTGCATGGTCCCTTCATATAATTCAGTTTATCACAGAAGGCATGAAAATAGGCATCTAAATCTGATCTCTGTTGATTCTGAGTTAAGGTGGTTCAGTAAGAGTCACCAAATACCATGCTGGCCTCTGATTATCTACGTAAACTACAGATATTCTATTTTTTTTACAGATTTATTGAGATATAATTGACATACGGCACTGAGTGAGTTTAAGGTAGACAGACAGCATAATGGTTTGACTTACACATATCATGAGCTGATTACTACAGAAATTTAACATCAGTCATTTCATATAGATACAAAAAAATGTTTTTCCTTGTAGTAGTGAGAACTCTTAGGATCCTCTATCTTAACAACTTTCCGAAATACCATACAGCAGTGTTAACTATAGTTAACACGTTGTACATTACATACCTGGTACTAATTTATCTTATAACCAGACTTTTTGACCACTTTCATCCAATTCCCCTCCCCTCACCCACTCCCACCCCTGCCTCTGGTAACCAAAACTCTGGTCTCTTTTTCTATGAGTTTGGGTTTTGTTTTTCGTTTGTTTGTTTGTTTGTTTGTTTGTTTTTAATATTCCACTGTCTGACTAAGTCCACTTAGCATAAGGCCCTCAAGGTCTGTCCATGAATCCATGTTGTCTCAAATGGCAGGATTTCCTCCTTTTATGGCTGAGCAATATTCCAGTGAGTGTGTGTGTGTGTGTGTGTGTGTGTAACATACCACAACTTTTTAATTCATTCATCTGTTGGTGGACACTAAGTAGGTTAACATGTCTTGACTATTGTAAATAATGCTGCTTAATGCTTCTATGAACATGGGAATGAAGATATCTCTTTAACACAATGTTTTCGTTTCCTTGGAATATAGTTCCAGAAGTGGAATAGCTGGATAATGTGGTAGTTCTATTTTTAATTTTTTGAGAAAATTTATACTGTTTGCCATCGTGGTTGTACCAATTCACAATCTCCCCAACAGTGCACAAGGCTTCCCTTCCCTTTTTTCCACATCATCGTCAGCATTTTTTATCTCCTGTCTTTATGGTGCTGGCCATTCTTACAGATGTGAGGTCACATCTCATTGTGGTTTGATTTATATTCGCCTGATGATTAGTGATGTGGAACACCTTTTCTTGTACTTTCTAGCCATTCGCATATCTTCTTTGGAAAAATGTCTATTCAGCTCTTTTGCCTGTTTTTTAATGGGATTACAGTTGACCCTTGAACAACTCGGGGTGAGGTGTACCAAACCTTCTCTGCTGTGCAACCAAAAATCCTTGTGTAAACTTTGACTCCCCCAAATCTCAACTACAGTTGGCCCTTGGTGTCTGCAAGGGGTTGGTTCCAGGACCCCCTCAAATACCAAAATTCATAGATGCTCAAGTCCCTTGTAGAACATGGTGTAGAACAATGCATACAGTCAGTCCTTTGCATCTTTGTTATTCCCAAACACAGATAGAAAATTTCTTGAAATTGAGAAACCTGAAGATAGAGAGGGCCAACTCTATTTGTTGAAAAAAAAATCTGCATGTAAGTGGACCCACACAGTTCAAACCCGTGTTGTTCAAGGGCCAACTGTGTTTGTTTCAGTTTTATTTTTATTTTTGCTATTGAGGCGTGTGAGTTCTTTATATAATTTGGATATTAATGCTTTATCAAATATATGGTTTGCAGATACCCTTTCCCTTTCTTTTCATTTGGTTAATTGTTTCTTTTGCTGTGCAGAAACGTTTTAGTTTGGTGTGGGCCCCCTTTATTTTTTATTTTGTTGCTTGTGCTTTAGGTGTCATATCCAAAAATAATTATTACCAAGACCCATCAAGGAGCTTTTTCTCCTATTCTTTCTTCTAGAAGGTTCATAATTTTCAGCCTTAAAGTTTTTAATCCATTTCGAATTCATTTTTGTGAGTGGTGTAAGATAGGGGTCTTGTTTGATTCCTTTATATGTGAATATACAATTTTCCCAGCACCATTTATTGAAAAGACTGTTTTTTTTCTATTGCATATTCATGGCTCCCTTGTCAAATATTAGTTTGCCATATAAGTACAGGGTAACATCTGGGCTCTCTATTCTGTACCATTGATCTAAGTGTCTGTTTTTTATGCCAGTACCATACTGTTTTAATTACGATCGCTTTATAATACAGCTTGAAATCATAAAGTGTGATGCCTCTTGCTTTGTTCTTTCTTAATATTGCTTTGGCTATTTTGGATCTTTTGTGGTTCCAAATAGATTCTAGAATTGTTTATCTACTTCTGTAAAAAATGCCATTGAAATCTTGATAGGGATGGCTTTGAATCTACAAATTGCTTTGGGTAGTATAGGCATTTTAACAATATTAATTCTTCCAATCCATGAACACATGATACCTTTCCATTTATTTGTGTCTTCTTCAATTTCTTTCATCAATGTCTTGTAGTTTTCAGTGAAGAGATCTTACACCTCCTTGGTTAAATTTACTCCCAAATATTTTATTATTTTTGAGATTATTGTGCCACAGATATTCTTTCATATAGCCTTATCTTTATTGTTTTGAGAACTGACAAAAGAGGACGGCGCCTCTTTGGGGGCGATTCTAGCATCTTATCTAGGATTGCTGTACTTAGTAAATAAAAAATACAGGATGCCCAGGTAAATTTGAATTTAGGTAGACAACAAATAACTTTTTAGTAGCTTCTACTAAAAGTTCAAATAACTTCTACTAAAAATTTATCTGACAGTCTTAATCATGTCAGAGAGAAACACCCCAGACTTTATATTCCCCACATAGTTCTCTGACCTCAGGTGATACATGAAAGTTATCCAGCATTTCTAGCTTGGATACCCTAACACACAAAAAGGGGAGGGGTAACCCAGGTAGTCTCCTTGCCCAGTCTTGATTGGAAACTTGGCCTCCTGACACAACAGCACTGCAAGTCCAATCATGTTTAAGAAATGAATCTGCTAGCTGAGTGAAATAATAAAGCAAACTATTTTTTCAACTGAAGCAACTGGCTTAATTGGATCACATAGACTGGTAACTTTGAACAATAGATTAAGCAGGAACCAAAATAGATCTCTGCATAGATGTGCTGTGCTGCAGAGGCAACAGAAATCCCAATTTTCCCGGTCATGCCGGAGAGGAAATACTCCATTTTCTCCCACTCCTCTGGAGAGTATTTCACATCACAGGAGTCAAGCTTTCAGTGTAATTCTGGGATTGGATACAACCACCATGTTACATTTAAGAGAAGGGCTTTGCAAAGTGGCTGCACAACAAACTACTAAATTTCTTTGGATGAATCATAGATACATTATTGTTGTTGCTGTTTTTCCTGCCACTAAAGATCTTGCTGATGGCTGGAACAGAAAAAAATGTACAAATGAGGTTCACAATTTTAAACTACAAAGCCTACTTGGCAAACCTGAATAGGTAATTAAGACAAGTTGTCTCCACCTCCCTTTATGGTAATTAGTGGTGCTATGGATGCTTTCAGAGAGAAAAAAGAAGGGCAGGAAGGCAGGAATCAATAGACTAGTGATAGGTTCAGCACCTCATCATTTAGCTACTGGTAACAAAGAGAAAAGAGGCAAGAGAAACATGTAGGGTAATAAACGGCCCTGGCGAAGTAAAATGGCAGCGTTACAAATTATTTTGAGCATTCAGTCTTAGCAGTTCACCTGTGTAACCATCATGCTCAGTAATGGAAAGCTCTCTCCAAGAGTAAATCCTCTTTCTCAAGAAACATTTATGCAGGCCCTATTACATCTCAATACCATGCTAGGTGCCAAGGATATGGAGACGTACAAAATGTGGACCTGGCATTAAATAACCTAGATCAGCACTGTCCAATAGAGATAGAATGATAGCCTCATACGTAATTTAACATTTTCCAATAGCCACATTTTCAAAAGGGGAAAAAATAGGTGAAACTAATTTTAGTCTCAACGTATCTAAAATCCTACCATTTTAGCATGTAATCAATATTACTAAATTATTAATGAGATATGTTACATTCTTTTTTTTTTTTTTTTTAATTTATTTTTTTGTTGAGAGCCCACCGGCCCATGTGGGAATCGAACCCACAGCCTTCGGAGTTAGGAGCACGGAGCTCTAACCGCCTGCGCCACCGGGCCGGCCCACATTCTTTTTTGATACTAAATCTTCTAATTGGCTTATATTTTACCTTTATAGTATATCTCAATTTGGATACTAAATTTTCATCAGAAGTACTTGATTAGTATTTAGATTTCATAAAACTTATAGTTGAAAAGGTATATACACAAACTCAAGTTGTTCCAAATATACTCAAAAGTTTTCCAATAACTGAATTAAGGACTGAAAAATTGTTTCCCCTTGATATTTACATCTGTATTGACAAAACTGGCTCATCTTTTTTAGAAGTTTATTTGACTCTGAAGCAAAGCATATCAGTTTTAAAACCACACCTGTCCAAGTTAAGTAAATCCACTAACTCTTGTGTCCACTCAGTATTGTTATCATGTTTAAGGAGGTATTACATCAATTGAAAATGAACTCTAAATTTATAAGTATCAAAAAAAAAAAACGTTTTTCAGGAATTTATATCAATTTTACAGGATAAATATTCTACAGTGCTTCAATTTTAAATTTTAAATTTTAAAGTTAAATCACATTTAAAATTCAGTTCCTCAGTCATACTAGCCAAATTTCAAGAGCTCAATAGCCACACGTGCCTAGTGGCTGCCCTATTGGACAGTGTGAACAAAAGTTGAGTAGAGGTGATTGGCATGTGCAAAGGACTTGACCAGCGTGTAAAAGCAATTGAGGTTGTATTTGCAAGCTTATTTGTGAGGCGTCCTGTTTTCACCTCCCCAGAAATGTCTAACATGCCTGGAAGGCAGATATCCTGGAGTATTCTAGGGTGATATGTATAGAGTGGCTGCCACTCCAACAGTTTTACAGGCCTTCTATTTGGTTCAAGTAATCGCACTCTACTACACTGCTTCTCCTAACCAGCTCTTTTGGAAGGAGTTCCTCTAGCAGAACTCTTGAGCCTCTGTGACATAAGTCTTTTGTTTTATGTCACATCCCTCTCCTTTCCTGGGTCTATCTAACTATACAAGCCCTGGAAGCCATAAGCTTAATAACAATTGACCCACATCTCAAACCCTCCTGACTCAGTCAAAACATTCTGCCAGTTTCTTCTCTCCCTCGTGGTGATTTTCTCTCCAAGCTCGCATAGCCTTTCCCTCAATATAGTTTCATCAGGACCCAACCCCAACCATTTCAGTCAGTTCCTCAGACAGAAATGAACCCCATCTCAGGGCTGGATTCATGTTCCTTCCTCAGCCTCATGCAAATCAAGGCAGTGACCATACATTTGTTTCAATGTCCCCAAATATTCCCTAAAGTCCTAAACTATTAGGTTGGTGCAAGAGTAATTAAGGTTTTGGCAATTTTTTTTTAACCTTTTAAACTGTAATTACTTTTGCACCAACCTAATATCAGTAGCAGTTAGGGAGCTAATCGCCCCAAAGTACAAGAGAAACCTCTAGGGGGCAGTGTTGTGCAACTCCATGGACTTGCAAACTGGTCTCAGCTGGACCCAGCCTGCATACCCTGTTACATACTATGTTCATGGAACTTAGGGTATCATTAATTATAAGATGCACAATTCCTGTATGTAATACTGAAAAAGATAAAACCACTCCAAAAAAGATAAAACCACTCTACGAGGAAACCCCACTTAAAGCTGCAACACAGACAAAGGCCTCAGTAGAGGGATAAATGACAAATGAGAATATATTAGTACAAGTTTTTGCTAACTGAAAGAAATCCGAAAAGGATTTTCTCTTTTATGAAAAAAGCCCTTACTGTACTAATGTAAGTCTTTCATAAAAGAGAAGTGACATAATGCAAACTTTCAGAAAGTGGGGGGTACTCTTTACTTTATGCCATTTTAGCTTGTGAAAGTTTTCACAGGAATGCTTTATTTTCAGATAGCAGAGGAAACCTGTATACAGAAAGGAGATAACAAGAAAGGGACATGCAGAGTGGAACAGCAAGGGAAATTGCATGTTTCAACTTTTCCACTGGGTGGAGGGAAGGAAAATATTTTCCCTGATCATTTGAACCCCAAGTTAGTTCTCATGCAGGCTGTGGTACTAATTGTGTAGTCAAAAAAAAAAAAAAACTCAAAGAATTTCATTTAAAGTGGAGTTCCCTGACAGAGGCAAAGCCCAAATCTTTCATAACTTGAGGCCATCTTTAAGAAAATGAACATGAAATATCTTATTCTTGCAAATTTTACAAAACGTAGGATCACATGAAGTTGTAAGTAGGACCCCTTGCAGGGCCATGGAAGAGTGACACAAGCTTTAGTTTCATTGGCTTCTGGTAAATCTATCTCTGCCCACAAGTAACTGGCAGAAGCAAACAAATCCTCTATGAACAAATTCAATTTTAATCCAACTGGACAGCAACAACACACCATCAACTGTTATATCTTTCCTGACTTCAGAGATATGAAACAATGTGCTTCTTAAAATCAATAAAATATGGTACTTTAAAAAGGAAAATGGTAATGTAAATTTTGGCCCCAGTTTAACTGCAACATTTTGACTGTTGTGAAAAAGTCTGAGGCCACTCTAACTTTTTATCCCTACTGCTTCCTCCCAGAAACCTACATATTTTTCTTCATTTTTCAAGTTCTTAAATAAATTAGAACATAAACATACTTTGATTGCTATCATTCTTACTCATTTTGCAATTACATGACATCCCCATCTGCCTGAAAATTCTTTTCTTTCACTTCAAGGCAACGTTTTTGTATTATATCTGAGTATTTTTCTGTTCTATTTGTTAGAGTCTACTACAAGTTATCAAAGGATCATCTTTGCCAATTTCCATGTCTATCATCTCCTCTCTAGTTTTTAAAATCTTTTTCTTTCTTTTTTCTACATTCATTGTGATTGTCTATCTCAAGCCTCTCCAGCAAAATTTGACTTCCGGCCATGTCTACTCATAACTATATTGAGTTTATTTATTACATATCTAATAGTATTAACTTGTCTTTAATTGTGCAATATCCTCTTCAACCCATTCTGTTGTCTTAGCTTATCATCTCATAAAACTTATTATATTAGATTAATATTCTACATTTTTATTTTCTTATAGTGTCAAGCACTTATGGAAAATATGCCCCTGTTTGAGGGTGGTATTCATCTCTACTGGTATCTTTGTATGCCTTTTGTATTCTAATCATTTAGTCAACATATATTTGAGTGCCTACTACTGCAAGACAATGCTTTGGTCTCTGGTAATACCACAAAACAAAGTCTTTACTTTCATTGTGCTTACGTTGTGTGTGCGTGCTTGTATGTGTACACAGTGTGTGTGGGTTTGCAGTGATGTGTTTATATGATCACTACGTCATTTCTTGACATTTTACTGATAGTTAAACTAGCCTGTGCTACCCAGATCTTTCATTTCTCTAATAAAGTGAGATTGAAATTTCCTTGACGTTTATTGTTTTCACATTATCTGGAACCAGTTTGAATTTCCTTCAGGGCTTCAGATTAAATTATCCATGTTGTTTTTAATCCACTTTTCTGTAGCCTGAAGATAGAATTGTTATGATTAAATTTATGGACTTCAACCTTACAAATGGGGATTCAGTTGGTTGTCATAACAAACTTTTCTTTATAAATTTAATTTCTAATTGCAAATTATATAAATACGTTTTCAAAAAGATAAAAAATAATATAGTCAACTATATGTGATTCTATAAAATTGTACATTCATATGGCTGAAAAATTTTTATTGACTGTTTAGAAGCAAACTACTAAGCTTTTTCTAAGTTACATGAAAATAGCATCCTGAAAGTATTCCGCGTCTTAGTTGTGTTTCATGACAAAACTAACCAGTTTTTAATATCCGTGTGCAAGTGTAATTTTATTTGTGTCCAAACTGGAAATATGGCCTCCACCGTCTCCTTTGTCTTCCTCTCGGTCATGGATCATATTGGTTTCTCGGGTGGAATGGAAAGGAATGGTGTCAAATATCAGAAGTAAAAATTTTCCTCTCTTGGTTGTGTCTAAAATCAAAGGGAAAGAAACAGGACCTTTAGCAAATTCAATAAAGACAAAATTGCCTCAAGCAGCCACAAAGAAATTTTTCAAAGGGAGTTACACACAGACTCTTAAAAGAACCAAGTACAAAATGATAACACCAATTTGGACTAAAGAACACTCCTGCATGCAAGCAAAAAAAAAAAGAAAAGAAAAATGTATCTCTGAGTGTCCTGGTGGCCAGGACAAGAAGAAAAATAAAAAAGGTGTCATACTTCTTTTTGCCGCACAAATGAGTGTTTTCCAAACTATTGGAAGACTCAAAATTTCTTCCCATCTTTTGAACTCTGAAAGGACATTTTTAACATGGATCTTTATTGATAGGATCATGAAAGGTAGAATAGACAACATTCTCAGTAATCATTTTAACAAATAATTAAGGAGAGATCTACTTACAACTATTCCTTCTATGATCCCAGATATGAAGACAATAAAGCAAGACATAGTTTTGCCACAAAAGGAATCCGCAAGAGTCCTGTCTAGATTAATGAATCCATTGTGCAACTTCTCACTCGGTGTTCTATTTTCCACTGTTCTGCCTTTGTACATTTTCTCTGATTCTGTTTCTCTCTTGGGGACGTAAGCATCATCTGTCACAAACCATTGTTCAACAAACCATTTGACAGCCAAAACAGAATGAGTAGCCTGTTGTCAGAGGCAGGTCCTGGTGAAAGCAGGAAGCAGAAACCCTTTTTCCTTTAATGCTCTCTCATCTCTCCGCGGCCTGTAGATCCCTCAACCTGTGCAGGTCCTCAGTGCTGTCTGGGCTTACAGCTTCCTACTACCACGTCCTATTCAATCTCAACTTTTCAAATATTGCCACAGCTTTAAGATTACCTCCTCATTTCTTTTCTATCAACATTTCTCTTTCTTGAGGACTGAGTGTAGCGTGAAGAGGAAATTATGTTGATCAACCCAGGTTCAATCAGAGAAGTGGAACCACAGTGAACTCTGGGATAAGGGATTTGGAATTAGACCTTAAACAGTGATGGGAGGAGCTGGGAAGTGGCATTTGGTAGGAAAGAAGGAGTGAGATCAAAGAGTCACCAACGTGTCGATCTGAGATGTACATCTGCTGTTGAAGTGGATTGCAAAGGGGAAGCTGGTAGACGGATCTATAAGAAGCTGTTGCCTGTGTTGACTGTGGGTCTACAGCCAGGTATCTGGTGATGGGCCTGGGCCTGCTGTTGATCATCAAGGTCAGCACTTGGATAGAAGAGCTTGTCTCAGCACAGGAAGAGCCAGGACAAGCTGGACCTGCGGCACCTCTTCATCTGTCACTGCATCTAACCATGAAGATGTTCTGAGAGTAATGGCTGCTGCTTCTCTTCCATCTCCCAAATTTTATACAAGTTCCTCTTTTGGCCAACTCTAACCTGAAACCATACAGGAAAGGGGATGCTGAAAATGTAGTTTCTAGGTGAACCAAGAGAACAATAGAACAACTCAGCAGAGTATGTTTCAATAAATTCACACTGAATTACAAATGCCTGAAAGTTTCTGTGAACCCCTCTCTGCAGGGTACTTCCCAGGGAAGAAGAAGCTTCTTAATTCAAAGGGGTCTCAGGCACATGCAGGCCAATGAGGAATATATTGAGAGGGGATAAGACAGTTTCCTGTTGTCCTCGTTACTTACTGCAGGCCTTTGCAACTTTTCCACCGGCAAACCCCTAATTATAGAGGGCAGTACATGTAGACTCAAGAAGACTCAGCTCATAGCCCGAGAGAGTCTACCACAAACTCATAATTTCTTTGAAGTATTCTATTTTAATCTTCATTATTCCTGCAAAACTTATGTCTTACTTTGCAACATATATATGCTTGTTTTAATGTGGAAATAAATTTTAAGCTGCTTGCTGGATACATTTCTTAACTTCCTCTCCCCTAACCATTCAGTGGCATGAAAGAAGATACACCTATTTATCCCGTGGCTTCAAAACCCCCAACCTCACCACCATAGGTCCCCCGGAAAATGCATACCCAAGACTAAGAAACATGGACTCTCTCTGATGCTCCACCAATCAGCCACTCCCCCGCTTCAGACGTCCAAAGGCTCCTGACCACTCTCAGGATCAAGTCCAACTTTCCTAACCCAGTTTTCAAGACTCCGTGGCTGGGCTCCTACCTCTCCTGCCTCATTTTCTATCACTCGTCACCCACTCCTGCCTCCTGAAGTCTACCTTCCAGCACACTCCTCGGGGTCCCTCACCACCCTGTGCTCTTGCTGCTTCCACATCTTTCCTCTGTTTCCTTTCCCCTGCCCTACTTCTTTGCCTGAAAACCCAACTCACATGCCCATCACATCCCTAAAGCATCCCCTACCCTTTGTCTTTATTTGTACCATTAGTGCCACCCGTTCCACTCTATAGGACCTGTCAGTATTTTGTCTGGGTTTTCAGGTGGCCTGTGAGCTCCTCATTGGTAGCCACTGTCAGAAGCTAACCCAACAGCCATTCCGCTCTTCCTATTTGCTAATAGAAAACTACACTGAATTTGGAGAAAACGTAATTAGGCTAAACCAATCATGGCGGCCCCCCTGTCTTCTGCCAGTGAGTGACATAAGGTTGGGTGCATGACTCAATTCTGGTCATTAGAACACATTCTAATGACACTAGAGACACCAGAAAGCTTACACTCCTCTCTCTCTCATCAAGTGAGGACATGGCAAGAAGGTGGCCATTTGCAAAACAGGAAGAGAGTTCTCAACAGAAGCCAACCATGGGAGCCTTGATCTTGGACTTCCAGCCTCCAGAGCTGTCAGAAAATAAATGTCTGTTGTTTAAGCCCCCAAGTTTATAATATTTTATTATAGCATCTCAAGTTGCTAATTGATACAAGCTTAAATAGCTAAGACTTACTGAATGCTTATCAAATGCCAAGTATTTTTAAAGCACCAGCTCCTTTACTATTCACAACTTTCCAGTGAAGTTGGTACAATCACATCCATTGTACAGATAAGGAATCTGAGGCACGGAAAGGCTGAGCAAATCACCCAAATCAAGAATAAGTATGATAAGTAGCAGAGTTGGGATTTGAACAGAGGTTGTCTGGCTCCTGAGTCCACACTTTCAATCTCTGTATTCTTCTGCTTCTTAATGGCTAGGCTATGTCTTATTCATCTTAAAATTCTCAAAGGCCAGCACAGTGCATGACACATGTTAAGGCATTTATTAAACACTGATGTGCTCGACATCGGCCGCACTTTGCCAGCAATCATCTCATTTCACCCTCACAACAAGCCTATCAGCAGCATGGCTGATCGTCCTGGTTTGTCCGGGGCTGAGGGGGTTCCTGGGTGGCAGGACTTTCTATTTAAAACTGGGGGAAGTAGGTCACCCCACCTGTTAGGTCAGTTCACAGTTGCTCTAGGCACTTTTTCTTTTAAGAGCTCCTCCCACCATAATAGATTTTTGTGGGCTCTAAAAAAATTAATTTTTTTAATGACATGAGAAGAAAAGTAAAATATTTTCTTCAACCCTAAATGTTCATTTTTTTCCTTATGATTTTAAAAGAAATCAAAACATTTCAGTGGGCGCCTGAAAATATCATGTGCCCTAGTCATTATGCCCATGTGGCTTTTAGGCCAAATGGATGCATTGGCCCTGGGTCATAGTCTATCATAATCCCCATTTCACAGAGAGTTTAAATAATTGCCCAATAATCATACACGTAGCAATGATGGAGCCAGGATTTGAACTCATGCTAACTCCAGAACCTGTGCTCTTAAGTGATGTATCAATGCTTTCAAACATTTTTGATGGTGACCCACAATAAGAAATAAATTTTATAGCACAGTACAGTGTATATGCACACACATACATGTGCACAAATACATCTAAACCAAAAGTTGCATGTAACAATATTTACCCTTCTAACACATCATCAGAGTTGATGTTTTCTATTCTATTTTATTTGGCCCTATTTCATTTTTTTAAATGCCAATTGTAGCCCAACAGAGAGTTCATGACCCAGAAATATAGTGTGACTCATAGCTTGACAAACACTGCACTCCACTCTAATACCATTTAATAAATATTTGTTGAATGAATAGCTTGGGTGTAGAGACAGGATAAGGACATCACCCAACATAAACACATTCAGCCAAACAACTATCAATGTCATCTGTCTCTTTGAAAACTGAAATAACATGGAAAGGAAATGTGTTATTTTAGACAGATGATGCCGGTGGTTGAATGAAAATTTTAAAATATCAGCTTCCTAAAAAGAATGTGGTACGAGCTTTGATTTTTATATTGTATTGTCTTAAATAAGTCCTAACATTCCATCCTTCTTCAGCAGTTCTTAAGACAGGGCATGAAAATGTGCTTTAGAAAACTCACGAACCGAGGAGCTAAAATGAAACCACTCAATCTCTAAGGTCTGTGTATGCCTAGTTCCTCCTTGATTAATCAAACATGTACCTTTCTCTGGGTTTCCTTAACTGTGTACTAGGGGAAAATGTGAATCTTAAGCTGGCTAGGTAAATAAATAATGGTTACTAAACAAGTCCCAAAATGCAGATCAGGCAATGTAAATATGCTGTTGGGCTGATTTAAAAATCACTCTGAAGCCTGTAGTACTTCTGAACCCCAAAACAAAGATGCTAATACATAATTAGATCTTCTCTACTGACACTGAGAAGCTGGCTTTCCTGTCCTTCTACATTTGGGGACTAGTCTTGATAATGAAAACTTCATTCACTAGGACCCTCTAATAGCCAGCTGTACACTTGCTGCCCAAACGGGCACTGGCACCAAATAGCACTTGGTCAATGATGGATGCATTGAGGCCTGCATGAAGGAAGGAAGGAATGTTGGCATGATCTCGAATTAAGGAAGTTCAGACCAAGAAGCTCTAAAACCCAAGCTCGCAAAATGAGGCTCAGAAAAGGAGAGGAAGCAAGAAGACAGGAAGGGCAAAAAACAGTTAAGGACATAGGGTCATGGTATAGTGGGAGGGGCTCTGAACTGGCAGCTAGAGGGTATAGGTTCTGTCATCTTGGTGCCTAACTTGCTGTATAATTTTGATAATATCCTTCACTCTTCTGAGCCTCAGTTTCCTCAACTGTAAATTGAGATGTCTCCACCCAATGACATTTAAGTTTCCTTTCAGCCCCCAAATTTTAAAATTCCCATGTCTGAACAACTCAGTGTCCTGAGTGCAACAGTTATGGGTAAAAGGCAGGGAGGAGAGCCTCTTGGAAATTATGACATCAGAAAGGGGTCCTCATACCCTAAGAGGTTGGGACCTATACCCACATCTTCACTGTATGGCACTGCTTTCCTAAGGCTGGGTTTAGGAATTCCAGTTCCTGCACCAATTTTCCAGACAAACTGGGAGAAGCCCTGGCACACCCTGCACTTCCTTATGTTCCTAACTATAAGTATAACTCTGCCAGGCATTGTGCAAAAATTTTTATGCGCATGATCTCACTTTGTCCTCGCAGCAACTTGTGAAGTAAGGACTATACTTTATCATGCTGCAGATGGATAGAGGAGGCTCAGGGAGGTTGAGTGGCCCACCGTCAGTCATTCAGCTGGGACGTGGTATATCTGCCTCCAGTTTTCATGTTCTTTCTACAGCACAAGGCTGCACAAGTCTCCAGGTTTGCAAAAAATAAGTTCCCTCCCACCCCACCCACCTACAGGCATATCAAGAGGGTTAAAGATATATCTCATTGGACATTTTATTTCTTTATGATTTATAGCACACTTACTTCCAAAAATGGATCTAAGGCACATATTAAAACACAAACTATAGGACAGTTTTTTTTAAAAAAAATAATATAAATGCACACATACACATGAATGCAGGTTTTTAAATGATAAAAACTGAATCAGGTCTGTAGTCTACTTAACAGTAATGTACCAATGTCAATTTCCAGCTTTCTTGTACTGTAGCTGTAGAAGATGTCTCCTTTGGGGACTAGTACACAAGACTTTTTGTACTGTTGTTGCAACTTCCTGTGAGTCTAAATCATTTCAATGAAAAGTTTTTAAAATAGATAGAGGATAGATAGATAGATAGATAGATAAATAGATAGATAGAGAGAGAGAGAGAGAGAGAGAGATATGAGGCTGAAAATAATTTAGATAAGAAATGTATACCAGGAACCTGAGATGGCATGTCAAGCACTACTAGCCCTTCACCTCAAATCTATTTCCTCTTCTCCCTGCGCACACAGCTAGACTGTATTTCCCAGGCTACTTTGGAGTTAAGCATGGCCATGTGTTGGGCCGGCCCAGTGGCTCAGGCAGTTGGAGCTCCGTGCTCCTAACTCTGAAGGCTGCTGGTTTGATTCCCACATGGGCCAGTGGGCTCTCAACCACAAGGTTGCCGGTTCAACTCCTGGAGTCCCGCAACGGATGGTGGGCTGCACCCCCTGCAACCAGCAACGACAACTGGACCTGGAGCTGAGCTGCGCCCTCCACAACTAAGACTGAAAGGACAACAACTGGACTTGGAAAAAAGAAAAATGTCCTGGAAGTACACACAGTTCCCCAATAAAGTCCTGTTCCTTTAAAAAAAAAAAAAAGAAGAAGAAGAATGGCCATGTGACTAAATGTAGCCAACAGAATGTGAGGAATGAATGGGCCGGGTCTGCTAAAACCTCCCAAATGCCTTCTGCAATGCTTTCCCTGTATTAACTGAATACAGATGATGGCTAGATTCTAAAGCTTAGTAGAGCTACAACATGCGAGAAGCTTGAGTGTGGGGAGAGCTTTCCTTTCCACACTGGACGGTTACTTAAGCAAGAAATAAATTTCCATTAGTTCAAACCATGTACTCTTTATGTCTCCCCCTTTATACTCTTAAAATAATTAAGGACTCAAAAAGTTTTGTTTATGTAGGCTATATCCAGTGATACTTACTGTATTAGAAATTAAAACTGAAAATATTTAGAATATCTATTAATTCCTTTAAGAAGAATCAACTCATTACATGTTGACATAAATATTTTTATAAAAATAACTATATTTTCTAAAACAAAAAATTTTGCATCGTTATAAATGTCTTTAAGTCTGGCTTAAAATCGAAGACAGGCTTGTTTCTCATGTCTGTTTCTGCATTTATTCTGTGAGATAAATTGTTGTGATTTAAATATGCGGAAAAAAATCCTGCCTCACACATAATTGGAAAAGGAGAAGTATTTTAATGGGTTTTTTCAGAGACTTGTAGATATTCTTTGTTTGTACTACAGTTGTCCCACTTTATCCATGGTAGTTATGTTCCAAGACCCTGAAACCACAGATGGTACCAAACCCTATATATACTATGTTTTTTTCCTATACATACATACTTGTGGTAAAGTTTAATTTATAAATTAGGCACAGTAAAAGATTAACAATAACCAATAATAAAATAGAACAACAATTATAACAATATATGTAGTATAATAAAAATTATGTGAATATAGCCTCTTTCTCTCTGATAACCAATCTGATAACCCAGTGGCTACTAAGTGATTAACAGGGGTGAGTAGAATATACAGTGTGGATACGCTGGACAAAGGGATGACTCACACCCCAGGTAGGATGGAGCCAGGCAGTGTGAGCTTTCATCACCTTACTCAGAATGGTGTGCAATTTAAAACTTATGAATTGTTTATTTCTGGAATTTTTCGTGTAATATTTTTGAATTGTGGTTGACAGCAGGTAACTGAAATTCATGGGAAGCGAAACTGCAAATAAGGGGGAACGATTCTATATCTAAAGTCTATCAGTGATAGTTTCTTAAAGGTTAATTGCAATGTGAAATCTGAAACCATATCAAATGAACTTTTCATATTCTGTTAAATTAAAATCTATTTGTTTATGTTGTGCTCTGAATGAATCTTTTACCCATGCATGATTTGTAACATCATCCACTGGTCATTTGAAAAATAGTGCTTCACTGAGCTATGCAGTTCTTCCAAATGTTGACACATCTTATTACACAATATTTTAAAACACACACTTGTTAATATCACCACCAATATTATCAGAAAAGTCTTCAAGTATTGGGAAGGTGTAAAGCTCATAATGCCAGATACTAGTTTTCCAAAATTCTAATTTTCACTTTAAAGCTTGAGTGTTATAACTGGCAAGAAATACTATCATTTGTTTTCCTTAAAGTAACAGGCACACTTCATTCTAGGAAATATCTGCCCAATACCCAAGCCTGATTATGATAGTTTGTCAGTCATCCTTTCACGGAAAACTGATGTTCCATGGAAAAAAGGATCTAGTTCATTCAGCTCACAACTCAAGTGCATGAGTGTTTTTCCCCAAGGCAACAGTCGTGCCTTATAAGCATTTCCCATTCTGTCATACGAAGTAGTAAAAAGATGGGCATTCAAGGGTAGCAATTTAATAACAGTAGTAACTTTTACTGCTTTCCAAGGACAGTTCTTAAGTGAAACTGGCATTTCTTTTTAGACAAGTACATGATGATAAAGAATCGAATGACCACAAAGAAACATAAGACAGTGGGTGACACCGTCTTGATTCATCTTGAGGTGTCACCATTGCTTTTGCACCATTAGTGCAAATATAAACACAGTGGAAAAGGCAAATAAAGTCTTCATATTATTATGAGAAGAATTTTGACCTCATGAATTCCCTTAAGCTGTTGCAGAAGCACTGCACTCCCCTGGAGTTCCTCAGACTATATTTTGAGAACCACTCAGGAAAGGCTGGGCTGCCTTAAACTCACGCATTTTCTTTTCTCTCTTTCTCATTATTTGTCTCAGCTTAATCATTGGCTGGCCCTGTGAGAAATAGGTTCATTTGGCTATCTTTGATATCTTCAGAAGAAAGACTGAAAATATAAGCTAGAAATATAACCATTATCTTTCTCTTTCTCTAATGACCTGGTCTATAAAAGTATACATTTTGATATATTTTAGTCATATTTTCATGAAGTTTTCTCTTTTTTTCTTTCCTTTTCTTTCTTACTTTCTGCCATTTTAAACTGTCCTGGTATTAGTAATAACAGGGCTGCTCCCAAATTATCAGGATTGCTGAATTTCATAACAGAAATTCCAGCAGTCCCAAAGGTTTCTGGGGAATTCTTGCCCTGAAAGGGAAAGGAATTTTTCTTCTCTGGGAAAGATGCCTAATTATTTATATCCGATTAAAATGGCCATGTGAAGCAAGGTTACAAGATCCACAGTGATAATAGGAGCCCCATAGTTGAGAATTCCAGACCTTCTCTTATCCCTCTCAACTACACTTCCCCCCCAACTTGGAGAGATTTCATTTTATCATTTTTCTGCTCTTTTCCTACTCTCAGCTTTCAAACTCCTTTCTGAGGCCCCAGCCTGACCCCTGAATTTGATTATCCTTCCTTCTTAGTTAAACTGATGATGGAAATCTCACAAGATTCTATTACTTAATCCTCTGGTATTTATCTAAGTTTTACTATACTGTTCTTAGTGTTTAATTATTTTGTTGGTTTGGGAATTTAACCTGGACCTGTGGTATTTATTACTCTTCATTTCATAGGCTGCCAGTTTTCCTGAATGATTTTAAAATTAAAAGCTTTCGGTGACTCCTCACATTTGCACCTTGTGGAAGACACTTTCCACAGTGTCAAAGTGACTCACTTCACGCCTTCCCGAGAACTGCCTCACCCACCTTCAGAAATGAGACCTGACAGCCATTTTGTCATCAGTGACCATAGCTGATTGGGCCAAGGGTGGACATCTGACTCAAGATGGTCAGTCAGACTTTTATCTCCCAAGAATGGGGACTAGGCCTAAAATAGATGAGTCAGTTTCTGCTGATTGCTTGACTCAAAGATAGACCAGATCAGGAGCTGTGGGTGGGCAGAGAAATCTAGAAGGCTGGCCTACTGAGAGGAAGGTGGAAAGCAGACATGCAGAAAGGAGGAGAGACAGAGACCTCAAAGCTTTGGAGAGTCAGATGAAATATCTACCTTGATTCCCAAAGACTCTTTCCTGCTCCTGGTCCCAGGCTTTGGAGACCCTGCTCCCTGTGGGTTCCAGGAAAGCCCATGTACACTCCAGAAATTCCCCCTTTTTATTTAAACTAGCTTCAGTTTGACTAAAACCTACATTAGCCCTCCTATTCCCCAGGTATCCTTCAAGACTAGGTACAAATATCCCCTACTCTGGGAAGACTTCACTGACCCTTTTAGGCGGAGGAGCCATTTCCTCCTATGTATTCCTATGTTACCACATTCCCCCTGTACTACCAGTCACAGTCCTATCGCTGCCCTTGGGCCCAGGAGCATTATCTATTTTCTCATCTGACTTGAGCCCTCCTAGGACAATGACAGTGTCCCATTCAAACCCCTCTCTTATGCTTAAAGCAGCACCTGGTACCTCGCAGAAGTTAAATAGATTTTTTGAATGAATGAATCAGTGAGACAAGAATCAGTGATTGGGGAAATCACTTGACAATTTATTAGTCAATGATTCTCATTCAACACTGCAAGTTTGAAATTTTTTAGCTGCCTATGAGACTTAGAACATCAGCACCATGAGAACAGGTACTTGTCCTGTCAATGTGGCCTCAGCACCCAACGCAGCTCCCAGCAGAGCAGACAATAAATGTTTGTTGAATGAATGAGTCAATTAGTATTCAAGGAAAAAGAAGTAGAGGGTGTTTGGGCTGCCAAAAACCTAACTCTTAATCTCCTGTAAGTCCTTGCCCATGCATGGTAATTTTCTAAATAGTATTCACAATTTATGCCCTATTATTTGCATTCTTTTCTAAAGAAAACCTACAGAAGAAAATGAAGTGCTCATTCAGAGTTATAGACCCCAGGTTTGCCCTATTACTGAATTCCTGAGCAAAGCAGATAGTCCCCCTGAAGTTCTACTATTTGCTCTTCCTCTTCATCATCTCAGGAAAATATTAATTTCTCTGATAGTAACTCACCTTTCCTGCTGAGGAGGGTCTCTCTCTCTCTCCTCTTTCTCTCTCTCTCTCTCTCTTCCTACACTTCCTCCTTCTGATGAGTCTAGGCCCTGAAATCCCTTTCCCCACTTCTCCAAATCCCCCACCATCCATTCTGCCCAGGAGACCCCGGTAAATTCTTTCCCCTGTCTCTGGCTGAGGTAGGAGAAAGAATGGTGATTTTATTAGTTCCCATAATAGATGTTTACTGAGGGTTCACTATGTGTCTCACATATGCAGGAGTTACTGGGAATACAGACTGACATGCCACAGTCCCTGTCCTCAAATGGCTTAGTTTTATGGAGAAAATAGATATTTAATTCCCAGGGACTTAAGAACAGCATCCTGCCCCACAGATGAGGCTAAATGGAATTTTTAAAGAGATCTCTCAAGTACTTATAAATATATTCACAGATTTTGATAAATTTAGACAAACCTAGGTTGCTTCTAATAACATGGCATATATATGTTAGTTTGCTAGGGCTGCCATAATAAAATAACACGGACTGGGTGGCTTAGGCCACATAAATTTATTTTGTCACAATTCTGAAGCCTAGAAGTCCAAGATC
Organism: Rhinolophus hipposideros; assembly: GCF_964194185.1. Taxonomy (NCBI): domain Eukaryota; kingdom Metazoa; phylum Chordata; class Mammalia; order Chiroptera; family Rhinolophidae; genus Rhinolophus; species Rhinolophus hipposideros. The sequence continues at coordinate 34,674,226 of NC_138060.1, read as the reverse complement.
AAACTGTCAGCAGATTTGGTTTCTTCTGAGTCCTCTCTCCTTGGCTTGCAGGTGACCGTCTTCTGTATGCTCATATGGTCTTTCCTCTGTGTGCAAGCACTCCCGTTGTCACTTTGTGTATCCAAGTTTCCTCTTCTCATGAGGACACCAGTCAGAATGGATTAGGGCCCACCTAATCACTTCTTTAAAAGGCCCTATCTCTAACTATATTTTGGGGCACATTTTGGGAGTTAGAACTTAATAAATTTTGTGGGCACAGATTCTGGATGCAGACTTCCTCGTTGATCAACTTACTAGCTGAGTGACTAGGCAATCTGTTTAACCTTTCTGTATTTTAGTTTCCTTATCTGTGAAATGAGGTTAATAATAGCACTTACTTCCCAAGCCTGTTTTGAGAATGAAATATTTGTAAAGTACTTAGAACAGTAGCTGGCCCATAGCACTATGTGAGTGGTAAATAAATAGATTTGTGAGCATCCACAGGAGTCTTCCAATAAAAATGAAGTTTGTGGTAGATGGCGTTATTGGATCCAATTTTATCCTCTGCCATGGAACTGCAATTCCTCCACAAATGGTGGAGTTTGCTTCTTGGTCCCTTTCCTTCGGACTTGCCCAGGTGACTTTCTCTGGCCAGTGGGATGTTAGCAGATGTAAAATCAGTAGAGATTTGAAATGCCCCCTTGTGTTTCTCTCATTATCAGAGAACATGCTGGAACTAGCCTACTGATCATACAGATCAGTCACCCACACTGACCCACACACACCTAAGTGAGAACCAGTGCTTACTGCATATGTACTGAGACTTTGAGATTGTTTAATTAATAGAATGTTGACTGAGACAATTTCATGACATGAGGAAACATTCCCAATAAATCATTAAAGGGTAGCACAAGAAGATAAAAAACAATTTATACAGTAAAATCCTATTTGTATTTTAAATAATAAATATGTATGTATTTGTGTGTGCGTGTGCATGTATGTGTGTGTGCATTGTGTGTATGTGTGTGTATCTCTGAAAAAATACAGACCAAAATGTTAATCAGGGGTAATCACTGATTGGTAGCGATTTTTAATTTTTGTATTTTTTTTTCTATGCTTCAAATCAGCTAAATGACCATGTTTTGATTTTGTGCTGAGATTGTGAAATGGTGTTTGGGAAGATACCTAGGTGGGTGGATAGAGGAATTGCAGCTGAGCAGATAGAAGCAGCCCCTCCATGATGCCTTTTCTCACATCCTAGCTTTGGCCCAGATTCTTGTGTGGTGACCAAGCCCACACGACAGTGGGTTGGAGGTCACATAGAATGCCTGTGATTATAGGAGTTAGGAAAATGATTGGTATGGTAGCCTTTCAAGGTGACTCAACTTGTTAAGATTTTGGGGGGCCCTCTAAATGGTTCCTGTAGGGCTTAGCACCTCATCTTTAAATGCATTTTGGAACATTCCATGTCAGTGCTGAAATTAGAGGTTCACGTGTAGTTTAAGAGCAAAACAAGAGAGGGCCTGAGAAACAAGCTTGAAATATCTGTGCTGCTTGCAGGGATGACTTCATTTTATGCTGCACTGTCCCACACTGTTGTGTGAGCCTCCTCTCCCAGGGCAATTAGGACTGGTAGATGGAAGCTAAGGGGACGGGGCACAGCCTTTCTAGTCAGCAGAATAAGCTGTGCAGTCCTGAAGCCTTGGCTCCATCTCACCCTGCACTCAGAATCTTCACTGGCAGCAAAAGTGGCTTCCAGGCCTTGGTAGGAGAGACTGTTGCTATTTCTTTTTCTTTCTTTATTTTAATCAACTTTGCTGAGGTATAATTTATAGACAATAAAATCCATTCATTTTAAATGTACAGTTCAATGAGTTTTGACAAATGTATACGTATTTGTAACCACCACCACAATCAAGATACAGAACTTTTCCATCCCCCTGAAAGATTCCTGCAGGTCCTTTTGCAATCGATCCCAAACTCCCTTCCCAGCCCCAGGCAACCATGGATGTGCTTCCTGACTGTAAATTCAGTTTGCCTTTTCTAGAACATTATGTAAATAAAATCATAGAATATGAACCCTTTTGTACCTGGCTTCTTTTGCTCAATATAATGTTTTTGAGACTCATCCAAGGTGTGTCCATCAATAGTTCATTCCTTTTTATTGTTTAATAGTAATCCATTGTATGAATGAACCACAGTTTCTTTATCCATTCACATTTTGATGGACATTTAAGTGGTTTCTAGTTTGGGGGTATTATGAATAAAGTTGTTCTTTTTTAAATTTCAACTGTAGTAAATCAATAGCTGTTATTAACTAGCTACTGAATAAATAATTTTCCCTGAGGCTTGCTTTTGCACTAAGAAAAAAATCTGTCATCAAACAAGTTCATAGTTCATTCATTCATTCAACCAATCACCCATTCAATTAGCCATTTATTCAATAAACATTCACCCATCATCTACTATTACAACCAGTAATAATTTAGTAATGTTGATTATTGAGTGTTTCATAAATGATAAGGTCATCATGCTTAGAATGTTATTGGGAATATCTCATTCATTTCCACAACAGTCTTGTGAGGTAGCTCTTAACTGGTTTCAGCTTTAGGTATTCTTTTTCTTTCTTTTTTTTTTTTTTAATATGTTTATTTGCAGACCTTATTTATTATTATTTTTTTTTTTTTTAAGGAGAGCTCAGCTCACAGTGGCCCATGTGGGGATCAAACCAGCAACTTTGGTGCTACCAGCACCAAGCTCTAACCAACTGAGCTAACCGGCCACCCCGAGCTTTAGTTATTTCTTAAGCCACAAAGTTCTATGCAAATAAAATTGCATTTTTTTTTTCAAACAAAAGAATATTCTATACAAGTTAGGGTTTTTATTTATTTATTGGCCTTCCCTCTCACTTGCCCCACTTGCTGTGAATTGATGAGATTTTCTTACATGACTTCTTTAATCGAGACAAAATGGTCTATGACATTGCTCAGGATTTTATTGAGGTTGAAGCGGTGCCTGGGTAACACTGAGAGGAAGACACTACACGCCCAACATGCCTGGGGTCAGAGCTAGATTGGTATTCACTCCAGGCGCACACTGAATACTTCATCTTCCAGACCTACGATTGAGCCAAAGGGCCATGTAAGTCAAATAAAAAAGTAAAGCCCTGGCAATCCAAGGGCAGTTCTGTCCTGATTTGGCACGTGGAAATATAGTTAACTTTCTCGGAGTTCCTACTGAATGCTAACACTCACCAGGAATTCTGGAAAAAGAAAGGAAAAAAGAAGAAAAAGAGCAAGGCTGTCTTGACTCTCGAAGAGTTTAATTAGTATGAGAGCCAAGAATAAACAGAAGAATAGTTATCAAGAAAGCATAAATAAGGGGAGAAAACTAACATTTCTTGAGCTTCTACCAGGTGCCAAAGAATGTGCTAGCTCAGTGGTTGTCAAACTTGGCCGGTCATTTAGAATCACCTAGAGGGCTTGTTAAAACATAGATTGCTTGGTCCCACCCCTAGAGTTTCTGAGTCAGTAGGTCCGAAATAGAACTCAAGAATGTACACTGTTAACATCCACGTGATGCTGATGCTCATGGTCCAGGAAGCATACTTTGAGATCCTCTCAAGGCTGATCATGTGTGCTAGACATTATCTCATTTAAACACCCCCAGAACACTATGAAGGAGATCTCATCTCCATTTTGTACACAAGGAAAGTAGAAATCAGAGAGCTTTCAGAACTTGCCCTGAGTCCACAGCTGGTGAATAGTAAAACCAAACTATGAATTTAGGTCTGTCTCACTCCAAAACCTGTGGTTTTCCCATAATTTCGAACTTTCCCCAGACACTTCCTGGAAAAGTAGACCTAGAATATTATCTGAGCTGGTCAATGTTGTCAAAATCTCCAGGGTGGGGAATAAACAGGCATGGTGACATCATTTAGGATCATCTACTACTAAAATAATAGGATGGTTAACTGAATGGTTTGGAAAGGATCCAGGATGCGGGAATCAATGATCTTGACCAAAACTACCCAATTCTTTGACTCTAGCTCAGATGCAAGAAACTCCTAGGAGACCCACCATCTCTGTTTCCTCCTTTCATAATGAGAGCCTGGTTACAAGTCAGATTTTCACCTGACTGTCCTTCCCATAAGCCTCCTGCTGCATTAATTCAACATGAGTAATAAGTCTATAAAAAATGTATAAAAACAAAGACTTCAAAGTTAAGTAGGTTTTCTCATGTGTACAAAGGAATTCTATCTCCCTGTTGAATTTTTGTTGTTTAAAAGATGTTAATTCAAACACAAATTCTGAATTTAAGAAATGAGAGAGGAGATATCACTGTGGATTTTTTTTAAATTAAATTTTAAATTTACGAATAACTTTGTGCCAATACATTTGACAGCTTAGATGATGTGCACGAATTCCTTGAAAGACATAAACTATCAAAGATCACTGAAGAACTAATAGGTGACCTGTATGTCTATTAAATAAATTGAATTTATAGTTTAAAACCTTTCTACAAAGAAAAGTCCAGGTGACTTTACAAGTGAATTCTACCAAACATGTAAGGAAGAAATAATGCCAGTTCTATACAAATTCTTTTGGAAATTGAAGTTATCCCAAGTAACTGTTTGAGGCTAAAAGTACATTGCAATTAAGACTTTAGTTCAAGTTGAGACCAAAGACTGCACTATTAAGGGGAAAAAATACCGCAATTTTGATAATGCTAGACAGGATGGAATCCTGAGTCTCTAGCAGCTCCCGGAAATAAGCAAGTTTCATCTGTGTCCCTGTTTTGCAGATAAGGAAATAGGGTAAGGAAATAGGTTAGGGAAAGCTCAACCTACATACCTCTCCTCTGATGATAGGGAAGGAAGAGATAGGAGGACACTGAAAATAAACGACTTCATGGTTTCCCGGTGAATGAAGTGAGAAAAAGTTTAGTCACCAGAGAATGTTAAAGTGAATCCTTAGAGAAGGCATCCAGAGATGGCAATTCACATCACGTAAACGCTATTTAAAATTTTTTATTATAGAGAATTTCAAACTTATCTAAAAGGAGATAGAATATAATGAAGCTCATACCCCTTACCCAGCCCCAACCAACAACCATCAACCAGTCTATGTGTCCAGACCTCAACCACTTCCTTCAACACATTATTTTAAAGTAAATCCCACCCATAATATCATTTTGCCCATAAATATTTCAGTATGTATCTTTAAAACGGACCCCTCCACCTCAGCATAGTGGGCCAAATAATTCTTTGTTGTGAGGAGCTTGTCCTGTGCATTGCAAGATGTTTAGCAATATCTCTGGGCTCTTCACACTAGAGCCTAGTAATACCCCTCCCCCGAGGTGGGACAACCAAAAATGTCTCCAGACATTGCCCAATGTCTCCTCAGGGCAAAAATCAAAACTGAGAGCCACCGCTCTAAAGGATGAGAACTCTTAAAACATTGTTATGATACTATTATCACATATTTTAAAAATAAATCATTATTTCTTAATGTAATCAAATACCCAGTCAGTGTTAAAATTTCATAAATGTTAAGTGGATTTTTTTCCAGTAGTTTTTTTAAAATAAAGTTTCAAATAAGCTTCATTATTGTGACTGATTGGTATGTCTTTTAGATCTATTTTAATCTATACGTTTCCCTTCATTCGTTTTTTTTGTTTGTTTGTTTGTGTTTTTTTTTTTAAGAAAAAAGTCATTTGAACTATAGAGTTTTCCACAATCTGGATTTTGCTGATTACATGTCCATATTGAAGTTTAACATTTTCTCTGTCCTCTCTATTTCCTGTAAATTGGTAGTTAGATCTAGAAGGTTAATTAAATTCAGACTCAAATTTTTGGCAAGAATACTTCATTATGATGTCGTGTTCTTCCAGCAGGGGCACCTAATATAAACAACCATTGATGATCAATGCCATTCTAATTCTATCATTCTTTCTTTCTCCATTTATTAACTGAATTATTTTATAAAGGGAAATTTCCCCTGATGAGCAATTTCTTTAGTTAGTAATGGCTGCCTCCAAGACTGGGATAAATAAGATTCTGAAGCCTTTTCCAAACTCAATGGAAAGAATGGCAGGATTAATTACTTTTTAAAATTCAATTTATTTAAATAAACAAAAACAGTTCACCCATTTCTCCTACCTGCTACACCCCGTTTGTACACACAAACACACACACACACACACACACACACACACACACACACACACGGTGCCCAAACAATGTATACATATTTTAAGAAAGGAAAAAAACTATTAAAATTGTAGTACTCAGTATATACCAATAACAAAAGATGACGACAAGTCACATTTGACTTCTACAATTATAAGAGATGCTCAAAGTGGTTACCATCCGCGTCCAGACACTTCTGATTACAGCGAGCTACTGCTTGATCAACGTTGACCAAAGTATTAACATCTCTTAAAATATGTATACATTTTTTGGCACCCCCAGTATATATACAATATATATGATATATATATACATGTTATATATCATATATATATATATTTAGATTTCACACATGAGACATCATGTGACATTTGTCTTTGTCTGTCTGACTTATTTGACTTAGCATAATGCCTTTGAGGTTGTTGCAAATAGCAAGATGTTATTCTTTTTGTGGCTAAATAATATTCGTGTGTGTGTGTGTGTGCATGTGTGTGTGCCACAATTTCCTTACCCATTTATCCATCAATGGACACTCAGATTGTAAATAATGCTGCAATAGACTGAAGGTGCATACATGTTTTAAAATTAGTCTTTTCATTTTCTTCAGATAAAAAACCAGAAGTGAAATTGCTGGGTCATACGGTAGTTCTATTTTTACTTTTTTTAGTAACCTCCACAATGTTTTCCATAGTCGCTGCACCAATTTACATTCCCACTGACAGTGCACCAGGATACCTTTTCCCCACATCCTCACCAACCCTTGTTATTTCTAATTTTAACAATAGCCATTTTAACAAGTGTGAGGTGATATCTCATTGTGGTTTTTATTTACACTTCCCTGATGATTAGTGATGTTGAGCATCTTTTCATGTACCTGTTGGCCATTTGTATGTCTTCTTTAGAAAAATGTCTGTTCAGATTCCTCTGTCCATTTTTAATCAGATTGTTGGGATTTTTGCTGCTCAGTTATATGAGTTATTTATGTATTTTGGATAGTGTAGCCCTTTATCAGATATATGCTTTGCAAATATTTTCTCCCATTCAGTATGTTGCCTTTTCATTTTGTTGATGGTTTCCTTTGCTGTACAGAAGCTTTTTAGTATGAAGTAGTCCCACTTGTTTATTTTTGCTTTTGTTGCTTTTACTTTTGGCGTCAATAATTTCAAAAAATTATTGACAAGATTTATATCAAGGAATTCACCTCCTGTGTTTTCTCTTAGGAGTTTTATGGTTTCAGATCTTACATTCAAGTCTTTAATCCATTTTAAATTAATTTTTGTGTATGGTGTAAGATAGAGGTACAATTTCATTCTTTTGCATGTGTCTGTCCAATTTTCCCAACGCCATTTATTGAAGAGACTCCTTTCCCCACTGTATATTCTTGACTCCTTTTTCATAAATTAATTGACCATATATGGGTGGGTTTATTTCTGGGCTCGCTTTTTATTCCTTTGATCCATGTGTCTGTATTTATCCCAATACCATACTGCTTTAATTACTGTAGCTTTGTAGTTTGAAATCAGGAAGCATGATGCTTCCAGCTTTGCTCTTCTTTCTCAAGGTTGTTATGGATTTTCAGGGTCTTCTGTGATTTCATTCAAATTTTATGTTTTTTGTTCTATTTCTGTGAAAAATGTCATTGGAATTTTGATAGGGATTTCATTGTATCTATAGATTGCTTTGGGTAGTATGGACATTTTAACAATATTAATTCTCCTAATCCATGTGCATGGAATCTCTATTTATTTGTGTCTTCTTTAACTTCTTTCATTAATGTCTTGTAGTTTTCAGTGTACAGATCTTTCACCTCCTTGGTTAAATTAATTCCTGGGTATTGTATTCTTTTCTTTTTTTCTTTTTTTTCTTTTTTGGTTTTATATTTTATTCTTTTTGATGCAATTGTAAATGGGCTTGTTTTCCTAATTTCTCAATTCTCTTTCTGAGATGAAAATTCACTATTAGTGGGTAGAAATTCAACAGATAATTCATATTGACTTTTTATCCTGAAACTTGGCTGAATTAGTTTATTAGTTCTAACAGTTTTTGATGGAGTCTTTAGGGTTTTCTATATAATATATCATATCATCTGCGAATAGTGACAGTTTTACTTCCTTCTAGGATTAATTACTGATGTCTTATGGTGGGACAGTGGTAATAATTTCTATCCATAATCTAATTTACTCCTCTCTTTTCGAAATGAAGCCTCAGTAGAAAGAAATAAGATCATTAAGCGTGGGTTAGGGACAGAGTGTTGAATGTGATGATGGAGTCAGGGAAGGCTCAGGATCAAAGTGCTTATTTTTCTTTTTTGTTTTTAATGATAGTTCCCAGTGTTTACAATATGCAAAAAAAATGACACTCTTGGATACTGTTTTTGAACATGGGAGTTGGCACAACTTTCCTGGAGGACAATTTGACAATGTATGTAATAAAAACCTTAAAAGTTTTCACACTAGGAATTCTACTGCCAGAGTTTATCCCAGGGATGTGCAGGGAGACTTAGCAAAGGTTGTTCACTGCAAGTCTGTAGAAATAAAACATTGGAAACAACCTAAGGGTTTGCCTATAGGGGATTAGCTAAACACAGTATGCTATCCATCAATGACCTTGCAGTCGTTTGAGTATTACGGAACACACGTGGGCTCGAAAGATGTTCGCGACATATTATTGAGTGTAAAAAAGCAAATCTGAAGTAGTACAAGGTCTGACAATTAAGTTCGCCAACTTGTTGCAACAATGTTGCTAACCTTTTTTTGATAGCAGAAGGATTATTCATTAGGAATTTGTACCAACAGGACAGACAGTTAACCAAGTTTACCATTTGGAAGTGCTGAAAAAAAGGCATGAAAAAGTTAGACGACCTGAACTTTTCGCCAACAATTCATGGCTCTTGCATCACCACACTGCACCAGCATCGCACTGCACTGTCTGTGGGGGAGTTTTTAGCCAGTAAACAGATAATTGTATTGGAACACCCTCCCACTCACCTGATCTGGCCCCCAATGACTTCTTTCTTTACCCGAAGATAAAGGATATATTGAAAAGAAGACATTTTGATGACATTCAGGACTTCGATGGTAATACAATGACAGCTCTGATGGCCATTCCAGAAAGAGTTCCAAAATTGCTTTGAAGGGCGGACTAGGCGCTGGCATCAGTGCATAGCTTCCCAAGGGGAGTACTTCGAAAGTGACCATAGTGATATTCAGCAATGACGTATGTAACACTTGTTCTAGGATAAGTTCGCAAACTTAATTTTCAGATCTTCATATGTTCAGTAAATCTCATTTTCAATTTTTTCTAAAAGTTTATGCATATGAATATATACATGGGGGAAAAGGTCACAATAGGTATACCAAAATATTAACAATTAATGTTAAAGTATTAATATTACCAGATGGTAAAATTAAGAGTAATTTATATCTTCTTGCTTTTGCTTATATGCATTTTCAAAATTTCCTATATAATTCATATTTTTTTAAAGGACAAAGGTTTTAATAACAAGTACTTTTCATTAGGGTTGCCAGATAAAATACACCATGGGACATAATTATACGAAAATATTATTCATTGTTTATCTGAAATTGAAATTTATTTGGGTGTCCCATATTTTTATTTGCTAAATCTGGCAAGCCTACTTTAAAGGAAAAGTAATCAAAGGAGAGAGCAGGGTGCTGGACCCTGATATGCTGGCCTCTTTGAGGACAGGAGAGAAATGGATTGTCCCAAGTCTTTTAACCCAGGAAATAGGAATTGGGTGGACTAAGAAAGGAAGATCAATTTGGGATCCAGACAGTCCTTATCTCAAATCTGGACTCTGCCACCACCACCACCACCACCATTCCTGTCCCCTTGGTCCCTGGGTGCTCCATAATCTTGATGTCCTGGGGCAAGTTACTTGTCTTCCCCTGAACCTCAGTAATCATGCCTTGCAAAGGTCAAATGAGAGCATGTGCGTAAAAGCACTTTGTAAATTGCAAACTGCCAAGCAACGTGTTATTATCATGTTAGTAAATTATACACACAAGGACATGTTGAATAGGAACAAAACATTGCCGCAGACCACTGCAGAATCGTTTCTTGCAGCAGCTTTTTGATGGCTCTCTGAGGTCAAAACAACTCAAGGTTTAGTCACTCCATGACTGAGCCCATGTATTAACATTCATCCAAATTGTTCTTACGATCCTATTTATAGATGCACTGATCATTAAATATTGTTGGAACGCTTTGCCTGCCACAAGTCGGTTGTTAAATTGCTTGGCGAGCATCGTGTGATGAGTAGCTTGGTGGAAGCCCATGTAGTGTATGAGTTTGGCAGCTCGTAACTCCAGGCCTTCACCTTATCCTCACACACTGGTCGCGGTCACCTTGGAAACTGCCCTATTCTAGATGCAGAGCACAGAATGCCCTGGCTGACATGGAATTAATCAGCAGCCGCCTTCTCTGCTGGCCTCTGTTCCTGAAAAACTGCCAGTGCCTCTCAAGCCACTTTACGGAGATCCATGTGAGGTTTCAAGGATCTTCCTGGGAAAATTAACACAGGAGGTTTGGGGGTTATTTTAAAAATGGAAAAATAAAATGAGAAGGGAAGAAATTAAAGGAAAGAGGAAAGGAGGGGAGGAAGAAGAAAAAGATCAGAAGGGAAAAAAATGAGATTATTATCCTGTTTTAAAGATAGGGAAAACTGAGGCCCAGAGGCCCAACGTCTCATAGCCAGTAAATATCAGAGCTGGATTTCAAATCCAAGAGAAATAAAATCCCTGAAGGAGAAAAAAATTCCCCCAAAAGGATTAAATTTTTCAATATCCAGAACAGTTCCTCATGCGAATCAGGCATTCTGGAAACAGTGCCACAAAAATGCAACGAGTTAGTGAGGTGGAATGGCACAGAGGAGAGACACAGAGACAAGCAGCCATCTGTGAGCCAGGAAGAGGGTCCTCACCAAGAACCTGATAACCCTGATTTTACACTTCCCAGCCTCCTGAACTGTGAGAAATAAGTCTGTTGGTGACGCTACCCAGTCTATGGTATTTTGTTACAGCAAGCTAAGACGTATGGTAAGTCTATGTTTCACTTACTAGGTAACTGCCAAACTATTTCCCCCAGTGGCTGCACCATTTTCTATTCCCACCACCAATGTTTGAGGAGAGAATACCAGTGTGGAGCCCCAGTATCCTCAGCCTGAATCTCAGCTCTGACACAGACTTAACTGAGTGACCTCCCTACATAACCTCTCTGGGTTTGTTTTCTCATTGGTAGAATGGAGAGAATAAAGCTGAGAGAGGATTACATAAATGACATATGAGAAGCTTCTAACACACAGTGCTCAGTAAATGTCAGTGGTTTCCTGGTTGATGTGGAGAGAATCACAAAATCTCAGTGTGGGAGGGACACTAACAGGTTCAACAAATGATTGGGTTTTCTGGATAATTATATAGCAGGAGTCCATATCGTGTGTCCTAACCAAATGTCCTCATCACTGCTCACTGTAGGGTAATGAGGGCCAGAAGTAACTACACTGGACATTGGGGTGGCATTTCCGAAGCATGTTCTTGGAAACTTGACTTTCACAGGGTATAAATGAGTGGTATCAAGGGGAAAAAGACTCTGAAGTCAAATAACTTTGGGAAACATTAGATTAAATAACACCAAAGCAGGTTTCTCTTCTGCAGGACTTCTCAGAGCGTTGAGCAGTCAGCCCTGTTGCGCACTTGAAATCTCCGGTAAGGAAGGGAGCCTGCAGCATTTCCTAAACCTCTCTGTCCTGGGAGACCTTCCTCAACTGGGGAAGATCTAAGGAAAGATCAGGATCTGGGACAGACCAAAAGCCTTAGAAATTTCCAGAGGCATAAGAGAAGGGGCTGGGTAACTGTTGCCGAAGACCTGACCTCTAAAGCTCACAGGTAATGCAAATGAATTCTACCCTTCTGTTGCCACCTCCCAGAATGGTGAATAATTCCATCGCAGATGATGGCCAGATGAAATGACTCTCGCTTCACATGCAAGCTTACCCTGAATCTTTTATTCCCAGAGACATTGAGGAAAGTGAAGCCTTTCCTGAACTCTTTTAACTAACATGAAGAAGACAGTCCCAGGATGACCCCAAGACAGGCACCACTGGTGCCAATGAATCTTTATTAAGCACCTATATGTGACAGGTGCTTATGGTTCAATAGAGAGCAGAGCCAAGTGCACACAAACGCATAGGGCTGGGATTAATCCTAGCCCACCCTGGGACCACCACCAGCTCCTCCAGACTGCCTGCTCAGCTGGAGTTTGGGAAACTGAACAACGTCTGCAATGCAAGGAATCTGATCCACCCAACCCTTATGAACCCTGTCAGAAGTCTACAGCTGCGGTTGAGGCCCTTAGGAAGATTTACGCAAGTATAAAGTTAGACATGGATTTGTTTTTCATCAACACACGTGAAGGGAACAGGCACTGGAGATAGCAGAAGAAAGTCTGGCCGAGAACTCTGTGGGTGGGCAAGATGGACCTTTGCCTAGAAAACCAGAGCCCTGGATGCAGAAACTGTGGAGTGGAATGCAGCTCAGGCCTTTGCATGCCCCTGAGGCTGAGCTATTTTGGTGAGGCCTGGAGGTGGGGGACCAAGAATATTGAGGAAGAGAGGCAGCCTGCTATGGTGGACTGGGGTCAGTCCCCTTGGTTTTACCTCTGACAGGCTGGGTGACCTCACCAGGTCATTTCCCCATTCTGACCTCAGTTTCCTTGTAAGTGAAAAATGAGATGGTTGTTTTAGGTCTGTTGATTGGGAATACCTTTTTTATTGTAGTAAAATTCATGTAACATGAAATTTGTCACTATAGACATTTAGTACATTCACAAAGCTGTGCTACAATCGCCACTATCTAGTTCCAGGACATTTCCATCACCCTTAAGAGAAGCCCCATACCCATTAAGTAATCACTCCCCTTTACCCTCTTCCCGCAGCCCCTGCCAACCACTAATCTGCTTTCTGTCAATATGGATTTGCCTCCTCTGAATATTTCATGTAAACAAAATCATACAATTATGTGACCTTTTGTGACTGGCTTCTTTCACTTAGCATAATATTTTCAAGGTTCATCCATGTGTCAGTACTTCACTCTGTTTTATGGATAAATGATATTCTATTGTAGAGATATACCACTTTTATCCATTCATCAGTTGATGGATTTTTGGGTTGTTTCCACCTTTTTGGCTATTGTCAATACCCAAACATTCTATGAACATTGTGTACAAGGATCTGTTTGAGTATCTGTTTTCAATTCCTGGATATAGATATCCAGGAGTAGAACTGCTAGGTGATACGGTCTTATGGATGGAACATTTGTGTCCTACCAAAATTCATATGTTGAAGCCCTACCTGCCAATATAACTTCATTGGAGGTGGGGCCTATCAGCAGCAATTAGGTTTACGTGAGGTCATGGGGGTGGGACCCCATGATGGAATTAGTGTACTTATAAGAAGAACAGACCAGAGCTCTCTCATCCTCCTCCCACCCATGTGAGGACACAGTGAGAGGCAGGAAGCCAGGAAGAGCATCCTCACCAAGAACCTAAACCCTGATCTTTTACTTCTCAGCCTCCAGAACTGTGAGAAATAAGTCTGTTGCTTAAGCCACCCAATCTATGGTATTTTGTTATAGCTGCCTGAACAGACTAAGACGTATGGTAATTCTATGTTTAACTTATTGAGAAATCACCGAACTATTATCCCCAGTGACTGTACTGTTTTCCATTCCCACCATCAATGTTTGAGGATTCCATCCTCACCAACATGGGATTTCTTTTTCTTTTTTTTTTTTAAGCAGGGAGGGTATTTAGTAATAAAACCTTTTCTTCTAAAGAAATATTTCTTGGAATCCCACTATAATAAAACAGGTTAAAGAGAAACTGCTGAGGTGGTGGTGATAGGATTTTGGAAGAACCCCCTAAGGTTCTATGAAACAGTTTGAAAGCCACTTGCTCCAGATGGGTTTGTTAGAATCTTTCTGGCTTGGAATCTGAAGATCCTATCTTGACCACCTTCCAAGGTGCATTCTGGTCTCTGGAGGTTTGACTTGGGGCGGACTCTCCCCATCTCTAGCCCATGTTTCTAGGGAAGGCCTGAGGTTACAGTGGTCTTCAAGATGTGGTATGGGGCCCCTCTATGGAAGAATCACCTGATTCTTATTGAAATAAAAATTCTGGAAAAACAGAAAAAGAAAAATTCTTATAAAATGGGAATCTTTTGTGGAGGAACCCCAGAACCTGCATTTTTAAAATACTTTCCAGATGATTTTGATGCCCCTAAATGTGAGAACCATTGAACTGGAAAGGACTGAGAGGTGAAGGACAGGAGAGTAAATGCCTAAGGCTGATGAGGCCAAAGAGCCACCATCTTATTGAACTCTTCTCAGCTTTCTCCTCTACTCTTTAAGTGGGAAGGAGGAGTTGGCTTTTGCTTTGGGATCCGAGTGACAACTGGGTTCACCCTAAGGTCATATTGACACTACCTCCTACCCATAGGACTGTAAAGTTCCAAAAGATAAGGACACTTTTACGATTCTTGGGAGCTCCACAGCATTTCCAAGTACTGTTGTTATTTATTTATTTTTTTAACCGATGGTTATTCTGGTTACTTTTCTGAAATTTGAAAATGTAGCAAATCAGTCATAAAGCCATGACTGCTTATGTGAATTTTCACAGCATTAAGCAATGTCTTCTTTGTGCTGAGAATCCACGTTATTTACTTTGGGAATCTTTCCCAGATTTCTGTTAACTCATTACACACATTTTCTCCTCCCAGCCTGTGACTCAGTCGATTTTTTTCCCCAGCTGGGGCAGGCAACAAGGAAAACTGTCATACATAGATGCAGACTAGTGTGCTGACCCATAAGCATCATCAAAGACCCCCTATTTTCCATTTATGCACCCAGATCAGGAGTCCTCTTCTCAGGTGTGCTGGGACTCACTGAAGAAGGAGTAGTTCTCCACCTGTTTTGGTTCTCCATTGCTATGTAACAAATCTTGCCAAAATGTAGTCACTTAACACAACAACCATTTGATTAGTTTTTACCATTCTTTGGATTGACTGAGCCCACCTCAGTCCTGCTCCAGGTGATGGTGGGGACTGCAGCCATCTAGGTTCTCAACTGAACTGAAGAGTCCAACCTGGGTCACTCCCATGGCTGGTAGTTGTTGCTGGCTGTCAGCTGGGAGCTTCTCTGGGGCTACTGAAATGTCTACACATGGTGTCTTCATGTGCCACAATATGAAAGCTGGGCTAGGAGAGGGAGTAACCTCAGAGTAAATGTTCTGAGAGGGAGGAACTGGTTCATAGCACTGATTTGGGATTAAACCCTAGCTCTAAGGCCTTAGATAAATTACTTAATCTGTTGGAACCTAAGCTTCTTTCTCGACCAAATGAAGATAATGTCTTCCTTATCAGACTGATGTAAAGAGGAAATGAGATACTAGTATATGCAAAACCCTTACACAGTGCTCCCTAAACAGGACTGGATTATGATCAGACCCACTGACACCTAATCCTGACCATCTGTGCTGGATCTCTCCATTCTTTCTCCCAGGCCCATCCACGTTTCTGAGTTGTCACCCCTGGCTTGAAGAAAAGAAGGAGGTTTTCCTCTTTAATGGGATCCTGCAGGATAGATGCAGAAATCACACACTATGACATGATTGCTTGGAATTTATCTTAAAGGGGAATAAACATCTTACAGGTATTCAAAGATATCTGTAGAAAGATGTTTTTTTGCAACAGTGTGAATAGCATGTTATCAATGGCATGTTATCAGCCTAAATGTCTATCAATAGGGGGTGGAATATGATACATCCGTATTCTACTGGATATCAGATACTTTTAGGATATTTAGCATCTGATCATCCTTCTTCTTAGGGGAAAATTCTAAGATAGGAAAGAGGCAGCTCTGCTTTCCACTACAGAAGCAGACATGCCCGCTCCCTGCTCCCTGGAAGGTATAGGCATGTGAGCTGAGTGTGGTCAATGAGATGCTCCTACCTGAGGCTTTGCCCACAGAGGCACAAAGACAGTGATTTTCCAGATTGCCGTGTTGGCAGTGGAGCCTAGATGCCAGTGGTATACAGGTAAGTGACTGGTGGAGCAGAGCCACCTCAGTGACCTGGACTACTCACTTTGGAACTATTTTGTTTGAGAGAAATAAACTTCTATATTCATTAAATCGCTGTAAATGGGGTGCTCTCTTTGTTACAACAGCTTAGCTTAGCTTACCCTAATTATAGAGATTTTAGAATATGGTCACAAATTCTTTGACACTCCTGCCACTGCAAAGTACTGTCTTTGTCCCCTCCCCTTGAATTGGGGCAGGTTTGTAACCACTTTGGTCAATGGATCAATGCAGCACTGAGCTACCTTGTAAGAAGTCAAGCTACACAGAGGCTGCCACCCTGAGGAAACCCGAGCCACGCCGAGAGGCCATTTCTAGGCACTCTGGCCAAGTGTCCCAGCTCAACCCAGCGTTCAACTCATCCCAGCCCAATCTCCAAACACGTAAATGAAGAAGCCTCCAGATGATTCCATTTACTGCATCCCCCTCCCCAGCTTTTCACCTCCTGAGTTTTCCCAGCTGAGATCCCAGACATTGTGGCATCATCTCGACTGGGCTGTTGGAATTCCTGACCCAGAGAATTTATGAGCATATTAAAGTGGTGGTTTTATTCCACTAAGTTTTGTGGCTTATTCCACTGCAATAGCTAATGGAATACTAAACTAATATATCATTGATTCTTTAGGCTATCTAATACCCTTCCCAAAAATTCCCTTTTGTTGATTAAGTTAACCAGAGATAGTTTTTATTGTTGCCATCAAGAATCTTGGTTGGTAGACATACAATGACACAAAATGACCTTAAATTGAGGTAGCTCTGTGTATATTAACTGTCACAGAAAGATGTTCGTGATGTAGGTTTTTTTTTAATTTAATAAATAATAACCATTTATTCTTAATACACACAAACTTTTGAACACATGGCATGCAAACATTCAGTAAAGTTATTTTCCAATTTGTATTCTATTACTACAAACTAATGAGCACATAGTATGTGCAAAATATTTCAAGAAGGTTATAATTACACCTATGTTTCCCTGTAGTTTTAAAGTTTCCCAGATTACTAAATTCTTTTTTTTTTTTTTTAGTTTCAGGTGCACAAGACAAGGTAATACTTAGACGTTCATCATTTATATCCCTCACACTGTGGACCCCTCTCCCCCATCCCCCATCCACTATCCCTCCGACATCGCACCGAGCCATCACATTATATATATAAAATTATAGTTGGCATTCATTAATGTTTAGCTTCCGCTGTACAGTGCCGTGATCAGGCATCTTCGTAATGTAGTTTTAAGTGAAGATGGCAGATTATAAAATTGTAGGTACAGAGTTGTTCCATTTTTGTAAAATAAAATTATTTTGCATAGAATAAATTCTAGGATATTATGTACTAAAATTATAGGTATTTTGGCATTGGAATGACAGTGTTTTTTTCTTGTGCTTTCCTGTATTTTCTAATTTTTAAAATAATGAATGTCTTTATACAGTTGCTTGCATAGTTTTTAAAACAAGCCAGGAATTTGAGGGTGCCAGGAATAGCTCTCCACCTCTGGGGATTTTTGTACATTCCCCAATGAGAGATCCCAAAGCACAAATTTTATGGAATATGATAGTCCCCATTACGGACTGTAGTGGCCCCTGAAAATTTCTCCCCTTTCTATAAGCATATTCCGTTCCTCACATCTGAAAGTAGTTTATTTCTTCTTTCCTTAAATCTGGACTGTTCCTGTGACAGCTTTGGCCAGTGGAATGCAGCATAAGATGTTTGAGCCGTAGGACGACTGGAACCTTCTGTTTCCTTCTTCTTACATGCTTGTTATTGGGGTGGTCCCTCTCAGCACTTAGTCCCAGCCATGTGGAGAGGTCACATGGAGGAGAACCAAGACTCTCCTTGGCAGCCTCTGCTGAGCTCCTAGCCAACAGCCAGCACCAACTGCCAGCCATATGAATAAATCCTGTGGGATTCGAGACTAGTTGAACCTCAGATGATTGCAGCTCCAACCAACAACATGTGGGGCAGAACCACCACCCAGCTGAGCCCTTTTAACTCACAGACTCATGGGAGGTACTAAATAGTGGTTGTTTTCAACCACTAGGTTTTAGGGTAATATGGTAGCCAGCTTCCAAGATGGCTCCAGTGATCCCTACCTCCTATATTCACACCCTTTTATCATCCCTTTGCGCATTGTACCAGGGCTTATCTGTGTGATTAACAGAATACAGAAGAAGTGACACATGGTATGCTACTTCTAAGATGTGGTTATAAAAAACAGGATTTATGTCGTGATCCCTCTCTCAGAGATCTCTTCATGTTGTTTGCAGCCCCACGGACAGAAGTCCACAGAGGATGACCAACTTGTCACCAGGTTGCTCAGGGCTTTCCTGGTTTCAGACTAAAATCCTCACATCCTGAGAACCCCATCAGTCCCGGGCTAACCAAGACGGTCACCCTACACCCCCGTGGTAAGGAACTGAGGCCTCTGGACAACAGTGAGCAAAAAACTGAAGACTGCTACCAACTGCCACATGAAGGAGCCATCTTGGAAGCCAATCCTCAAACCCAGTCAAGCCGTGAGATGATGGCAACCCCAGCTCATAGCTTGACTGCAACCACATGAAATACCCTGAGTTAGACCACCCAGGTAAGTTGATCCCAGATTCCTAACTCCCAGAAACGATGTGAGATACTAAATGTTTGTTATTTTAGCAGCTAAATTTGGGGTAATTTGTTAAACCACAATTTGGTAACTTATACATGTGGTTTGGTACGCCCTAACACATAACAGAAAAAGGGAATATTAACAGATCATGTTCTCCACTCTGTTTTAAGTAGCTGTGATGATCTTTCTGTTTGGGGATTTCTTTTCCTTTCCTGAAAATCAACGTGAGGGAATTTTGCTTGTAGAGTTCCTGAAGAGCAGTGCCGGGCGGGGCCCCTGGCTGCTGCTGGGTGAGCTCATTTCAACTCTAATTGTTTTCCAAGCTTTAACAATAAATCTCTTGGGCTCACAATGTCCTCCCACTTCTCCATTTCCAAATGCTCTATGAGGCTGCTCTGATTTCCCTGAAGGCCAGAGGTGTTTACCTGGGCTGCGTAAACAGCCGTCTCTGCTGGAAAGTATCCCCTGGACTCTGGCAAAATGGATATCTGAGTGCAGAGAGAAATGCATGGGTGCACATGGCCTGTAGGGCATGCTGATGGTTTGGGGGGTGACGGGGGCATCTGGGGGTCTTGGAGTAAAATCTTTTCTAACCAGGCAGCAAGGTATTTGAGATTTCATCTTTCCAGTGTGATTAATTCACCTGGGAGGAAATATTTATTCACCAGCACCTTCTCCTGAATGAGTTTATTAAAAACATTCTTCCCTGCCCAGGGTAGCATAAGAGCACTTAATCCAGGGAAGCACAAGAGGCAAGTGGGATCCTGCGAAGCTGACTTTGGCTCTACCTCCTAATGTTGTGTTAGACTGACTTTGTCTATAGTTAGGCTGCAGGGTTGCACACAGGCAGAGCACCCAGCATTCTCAGGAACCGGATACTGTATACACCCAGGGACCCAGAAACCCTTAGCAAAGTAAATGAAGATGCCAGTAACATGTACTGTGCTGTGAATTTCTAGGGGCCGTTGTGACAAAGTACCACAAACTGGGTAGCTTAAAATAACATATAGTTGGAGGCTAGAAGTCCAAAATTAAAGTGTCAGCAGGGTTGTTTCCTTCTGAGGGCTGTGAGGGAGAATCTGTTCCAAGCCTCTTTCCCAACTTCTGCTGGTTTGCTGACTTCAACATCTTGTTGTGGGGGGCAGGGACACAATTCAACCTGTAACACTGAGTACTTAGTAAAAAACAGTTACTATCCATGAAATTCCAGGTACTTGCCATGGATAGTCATTTTATACACATTTTTCCTAATCCTCACAAAGATTTCCCGATAGCTGTAGAAACTGAGGATCAGAAAGATTACAGGGCTTAGAAAATATAGCTAGAAAATATAGGCTCTGGAATCAGATAGCCTTGCCTCACCACTTAGCTGTGAGGCTTTAGACAAGTTAATTAACCTCTCGGTGCCTCTGTCTCCCCACTTGTAAAGTGAGGATAATACAAATAATACCTCCATCCATGCTGAGTTTTTGCAAGGATTTTAAAAGATTATGTACAGAGCCTAACACACAGGAATTACTGAACTCACGATAGCTTTTATTATAAGTAGTGGAGTCAAGACTTAAATTCATTATCTCCTTAGCTCCGATACCTTCATTCTTTTTCTTTGGTCCAGCATAGCTAGCTGGCAGGCCATGACCTCACTGAGTCTTTAAAATATCCCTGGGAGGTGAACATTTCTGGCTATATTTTATGGATGAGGAAACTGAAACGCAGAGAGGTAAGGGGACTTGACCAAGGTCACCCACCCAGCAAATAAAACATCCTAATCTAGCGCTGCTGATTCTAATATTTCTTCCACTATGTTACCTGTCATCCCAATGCACAAACATAATGTAGTAGAACATTTTTCCCTCCCGTGGTTTGCTAATAACCTCTGGTAGTCACCTAAAATTATGAGTTTAGTCAGTGTACCACCCTGAGACTATGGCAGTTAAGGATTCTGTTTCCATAGGAGTCAGCTCCTGCCAGGTTCAGACAGGTCAGTAGAGCAGATCTGTTAATTCTTGAGAATGTCCTTCAGAAGGAAGATTGATCTCTCTCTCTCTCTCTCTCTCTCTCTCTCTCTCTCTCTCTCTCTCTCTCTCTCTCTCACACACACACACACACACACACACACACACAAAGATTTATATGAGTTCTGACCCCTGGGACAAAGCAACTAACCATTGAAAGAGGATGGATTGTATAAGATTTTTCAGTTGGAAAGCCTGAAGAGAGAACTAGCTGCTAAGCCCAGTCAAAAGCTTCTTGGCAAATCAGTGCTGGGGTAGAGTCCAAAAGGCAAAAACAAAAACAAAAAACATGCCAGCACTTCAGAGATGAATTCCTTCAGGTTTCTTTGTCAGGATAGAAAGAGAGCTAAAGCAGCTAAGCCCTCTAGGGGTCTTTCCCTGATCTTCCCTCCATCACCTCTGCCCTAGCTGCTCTTCCATGCCACAGTTCAGTCCAACAAATATCTAAGGAGAGCAGACATGGTAAAATGGCCACCCACAGGCCTCATCTGGTCTACAGACAAATTTTGTTTAGCCTACACACCGTTTTTATTTTTAAGTAGTTGTTAACATTTTAAAAGTCAGACATTTCACATGAGAATCTAGAGTTTTTGCTTGTTTTGGAAAACCAAAGATTCTGGCCAAGTGGCGCTAATTCCTGAGTGGTAACTCTGAGCCAAAGTTGAGCAGTGGCTGCCTCCAAGGTGATTATTTTTATACCCAGACCACTTGACTCATTTCTCTTCCCTGCCTTACCCAAGGAGAAATTTGAGTTTTTCACTAAGGTCAATTGAGACATCTCCTTTAATTATCAAATAAAATAGATCTGGCCTCACTCTGACATTCAAAAATCCTCAGAGTTTGGCTTTTTGACACACACACACACACACACACACACACACACAAAACTTAGAGAAGTACAAGTGACCTAATGTTTATTGAGCTCCTAATTTGATTTCTGCCGGCATTTTTATATGTGTTATCTAATACTCAAGACAACCCAGTTTGTAATATGATCTACATTTCTTAAAAGAAGAAACCAAAACCCAGAGAAGTTAAGTAACTTGCAGATGATCATACAGCTTGTGAGTGGGGGAAATGGGAACTGAATGCCCAGTCTGATCTATCTAGCTAGAAAATTCATGTTTTTGTCACCATGTCACATCCCCACACCATCTCTCTTGGTTCAGACAGTGATCTGCCTTCCACTTAATGTAACATTATATGTGGTTTTTCATGTTGCTGCAAAACCTTTGTTACCATAGGCAGAAACAATAGGGCCACAGGGAAGAGAGAGGGAAAAAGGGAAGGAGGAAATAAGGAAAGACAAAGGAGGGAGGAGATGAAATCATCTTTTTAAAAAAGTGCAGCTATGGAAGCAGCCAGAACTAGATTTCGTTCCAGAACAGTCCAGGAACCATCTTGCCCCTCAAGGTGAACTTTAGATAATTATCATAGATTGTGATATTATTAGTATTACAGGGAAGGAAAATCTCCACCCCCTGTGTCTCCATGACAGTTCCAACAACGGCCAAATAAGGACAAGAGAATCCCTCCTCCCAACAGGAAGGAGTGGTCAGTGAGGACCCTCCTAAGAACGCCTATAACACCACCCCTAAAATTCGAATATTTCACACCCTCATTTTAGAAGTAATAAATTCCTAAGCCTCGTTGTTCTTCAATGTAGTTGCTCTTCTCCTGGCCTTCCCACTCCCACCATTGGGGGGTGTATTATCTTCTTTTCTTGTAATAAATCCACTGCTTGCTTGGCTTATTCGGTGTGCCCTGAATTCGTTCCTGTAATGATACCAAGAACACATTTTTCTGCAACACCTTCAAAACTTTCCTTTTAAATGGCAGCATATTATTCTAACTATAGTTTATATTGTTATTCCCCTATTGTTGAGTATTTACATTCCTTCCAAATATTTTTACCATTAAGATGGATTCTGACAGTTGCACTGTATTCATAGGAGTAGAAATCCTAGAGGGAGGAGTGGGCCATTCTTGGAGTTTCTTTGGCTTACCAGGAATCTCATCTACAGTATTCCTCCTCCAGCCCTCTCCCCACACATCCGCCCTCTCCACCCTGACTGTTGTAATGAACCTGGTTACACAGCCACCTAAGGAGAGTGTCATGTAGCAGGTAGAGCAAAGAAAGGAGAGAAAAAAATTCCTGTGGAACTCACACCCATTCAGGCAAGATGAGTTAATCACCTTTTAACAATTCAGACCTTACCAATCTTAAATAGCTTTGACAGCTGGAAAAATTAAGACCATGTCAGGACTCCTACTGGTTTTGAAAACATTATAAATCCTTTTATTTCAAAAGGGTCAAGTGAAAGGATTTTTAAATTCTGTTAAGAATTTTAGCCTTTATCCTGAGAGCAATGGGTAGCCATTATATGGTTTCAAACAGAGGAGTGATGACCTGATCTGATTTTTTTTAATCTTGAAGGAACACTGTGGTTTGGAGGGCAGTAAGATTTAATGATTAATGGGATGGAGGTTGAGGGACAGGAAGGACTCCAGCATGACCCCAGGACAGCTGGGTGGGTAGGATGAAGAGCAGAAAGGGAATGACAGAATAGTTCCCTTTTAAACTAAGTGAGCTAGGGCTGCATGAGGGGAGGGCCTGGAGTAGGCCAACTTACGGATGCTCATTCCCCAGGGCTCTTGCTGGCTGGCTAGAGACTTGGTCAAGGGACTCAGGCCCAGAAGGGAGGGCCACACAGGTCAGGCCAGCCCATGGAATTGGAGGGTTCTAGAAAGCCACAGCTGGCCCAGCAGGAGAAATGGGGACGCTGGGGAAGGCCATGAAGTGTTAGCAACCTATGAGACTGCTAATATCTTCCTTCTTGTGAAGGGCCTCTGGGACCACCCCATCTTCAAGAGCTTTTTTTGCTGGAGGTCATCAAGTCCCCTGGAGAGTTTTGATTCAAAGAGTCTTCCTAATTTCATACTTAGGAGAAAGTACCACCCCAGATGCAGCCCCGGGAAGAAAATCCCCTGGTCCATGTCTTCACAGGACAAGTCCAAGGTGACTGCTACAGGCTCAGATCAGAGAGGGGCAAAGGCCAAGTTTAATCTCATGGCATCTAAAAAGGTGAAGTGATGGGTTTCTTCTGGGCCCTAAAGAACAGGTTGACTTCCACAGGTGGGTGGGAGGGGATGGAACATTCTCAAAAGAGGGAATAGCTGGTGTAAAGATCCAAAGCAGGGAAAATACAGGATGGGCCTGAGCCATAGGTGCTTTGAAGCAGCATGACTCTTTCTAGATGGAGGGAGATACAACTTTACTGCTCAGACTCACAAGGTTATGAGGCTCTGGGGCAATAATCTAACTTTGGTCCCAAAGACATCTTTATCATCAGTGGCTGAGATAAAAATTTCTTGAGACATTATCTGGGGAAAATGCTAGAAAGCTCAGTCCTTAAGTTGCCCTCCAAAAGGCAACTTCCCAGAGTCTCTAGAGGTGCATTTTTTGTTCTAGCCTGGTCTCTCCTTGCCTCTTACTTTCCTACCTGTATTTTTTCTTTTGTCATCTTTCTATTTAAGCATTTAGATGAGATAAGGTATGTAAAAATAAGCCTATAAAACACTAAACCTGCATATTATCTTTCAAAACACATCCAATGCCCACCAAATCTTCAGAAGGGCCTCGAGTCTTAACGGGTAGAGACAGATGGGGCAAGGTAGGCAGGGTCCGGGAGAGGAGCCTAAATGAAGTACAGGAAGGGGCCAGCCTGGGCAGGGGATTCTTGGGACAGTGTTTGGAATGAATTGAATTGAAAGCACAGGAAGTCCTCAGGACCTCAGAAGGTGGTTCAAGTCTACCTGTATACACAGAGTGGCTTCAACTGAAGCTCGTCAGACAAGATCAGAAGCCAGGTAATTTTCACCCAAATGTTATATTCAAGGGTTGAGAGGAGATTTTCAGGCTTCACATTTTCCACACCCAGGAAATGAGGTTCCCTTTTGTGTAGGACATCCTGAAATGTGAGGGGCTCAGGGACCTGGGAATTGGGTCGGGATTTGGTGATGGTCTTGGAGCAATTGTGGATTTGCTGCAGTTTGGCAGGGTGGGCATGGGGAGTGGGGTAGGCTGGGATCTGAGCTTTACCCTGGACTTGGGATAGAGGGAAGGGAGAAGCACAGCTTCACTAAGAACCTTTAATTTAGCCATTTTACTGAGAACTTACAAGTTGAGTTATTCGTCGTTGAACTTCATTTGGCAGGCAACAGGTTCAATACGTAATTTATAATTGTACCTTATGATTTACATAAATTTGCAATTGTTTTTAAGTACTGGACATGCTTTTTGTTCCTCTAAGGCCAAGAACCACAGATGCCCAGAAAGGAGATTTGCTAGCAACAAGGGAGAAATCCCCAAGCAGCTTCACAAAACTTTTCCAGTTTCTATCCTTTTGGCATTTTTCAGGCTGTGCTTCCCTTTTGCAGGGAGAGGTCAGCCTGAGGCCAGGGTGGGTTTGGGGATGGGGAAGACCCCAGAATCACACCATCTAGGATTAACTCCAAGCTGGAGGTTGGGCCACAGTGATGAAAATACTTTCTTCCTCTGTGTGATTCTTTGACTGGAGGCTAGTCAATGATTATCTGTGGCTATCCCTGATCTCTCTCTCAAACTCCAGATTGGGAAGTAGGCCAGTAAGTCCAGTTACATTTGGGCTCAGAGGGACAGTGACTGCCAGCTCCAAAGATTGAGTGGACAGTGGGTAGCAGTGAAGTCTTCAGGAGGAGCGACAGGATACTAGGTAAATGGGGTACTTTGAAGTAGCTATTTTGATCCAGCCATTTAGTGGTCACGGACGGTTTAGCATGGATAAAAACTATATAATCAGGAGATTTGACAGAAGATACCAAAATAGCAAATGATTTCATATTTAGTAACTGCAAATACAAAGCATGAAATTGTTTTCTTAAATTGTCAGCAAATGTTTAGTGATTGTTTACCATGAGGCTTGCACCCAGCGGGCACTGAAGACAGTAATAAATGACCACCAGCAGGATCAGAGAGGGTAGATAAAAGGAGCAGTCACCAAAACTTAGGTAACTGTAATTCACGATACACGCCTTAGGAATAACATTAATACTATCAGTAATAATACCCAACATCAATTGGGTTGACTATTTGCCAAGCCCTGAGCTGGGGTCTTCAATTCATCCCCTCATTTAGTCCTCACAACTCGATGAGACAGATGTGTTCATCATCCCCACTTTACAGTGATGAAAAAACCTGAGGTGCAGAGAAGTTACATGACTTGCTAAGAAGAGGCAGAGCTGTGATTTGAACAAAGGTCTGACTCCGAGAAGCACGCACTTGACCATGAAGTCAACAGCGGAGTGTCCAAGGGAAAATAAAAGACATGACTTTAGCACGGGAAAGATGTCTCCGCACTCCCGATACTCTCACCCTTTCCCTGCTTTTTTAGCCCAAGTAGGATGGCAACACTATTGACCTACTGACCTAGAAACTAGGACAGGAGTGGCTTTGAGTCAGAAGCAGAAAACGCCAGACAATTTCACATCCACCTGTTGGGTCATGAAGAAAGACTAGGAAGGAGTTAGGGTCAGGGACAGGATACTCGAGTCTTGCCAGCATAATTACATCCCTTGCACTCTGTGATCAAAATGATTGAGTCAGAAGGTTTTGCTTTGTGCCAGTCATCTGACTGACTCCCGCAATGGCCATCCATGGTAGTGTTACCTAAATGAATTTACCACAGAGCTGAACCTGTTTCATAGTCAAGTCAGTCTCCTGAAGTTAGTCTGCCTGGACAAGCCTGACTCCCAGCAATCCAACTCATAGTAGGCCGAAGTATATAACCAGATACCCATGTATTCATTAACAGCTGGTGTCAGTCCTTCAGTAACTTCAGTGCTCGTCTGTCAACTGGGGCACCATTTTCCCAACATCAGCAATTCCAAGGAGCCAAATGAGTCATCAACAGGCAGAGTGGTGAATGTATCCCACGAGTTAGGGGAGACAGATTTCATCCAAGTCAGAGTAGGGCTTAGTAAGTCATCTCCATTTCATAGCAGGGCTCATCCATATGAGCTCCAATTTCATGTTGCTCTCTTTTGGACAGTGATGGGTAATAAGTGCCAACTTCTGGCCTCGTGGCTTTACCCTACTTCTTTTTCCCTTTTATTCTCCAACCTCATCCCTTATTCTTATTTCATGCATTCTCCATACAATACAATTAAGTTGCTGATCGTTCAATTATAACATTCCAAACGTGCTGCCCCCACCGCCTCCCCATA
Source organism: Rhinolophus hipposideros (assembly GCF_964194185.1). NCBI lineage: Eukaryota > Metazoa > Chordata > Mammalia > Chiroptera > Rhinolophidae > Rhinolophus > Rhinolophus hipposideros. Next base: position 34,647,028 of record NC_138060.1, on the reverse strand, counting down.
TTAAGTCAGAGAGGTCATCTTGATGGGTGAGTTGGTTGTTCCGAAGTTCTTCATTTCCTGATGGAATTTTATTTTTTGTTTAGTCTCAAATATATTAGGCTGGACCATATAAAATTGCAATTTGGGTAGGTCAAAGATAGTCAAACAGCAGCAACTTCATGTGGTTCAACTAACACCAGACCTATTAGGGGTGGGCTTAATGAGTCCAACTCACTTTTGTAAGCCTTGGTGGTAGGTGCATGGGGGAGAGAGGGTCATGCATGGCAGCCCTTTACCTTTACCTCTTTCTGGAAACAAGCTTTTCTGGGTAGCCATTGGTGTCTGAGGCCTTGCCCCTCTTGCTATCCATTCATTCTCCAGCTAGGGCCTTACCTTAATATCAAGTGTGAACAAAGGAGGAACTTGAGGCAGAGGGAGAAGGTCAAATTCTTTGTTATGTGTGACAGAGTATGTGTTCTGAGACCAAGAGAAACAATTTTAAGGAACACTTTTAGATAGTCTGTGGTTTGTGCATTCCTGTTAATGTGGAAAATTAGGGACTCATGGAGACATTTTACATTTACAATCATCACTTAAACATCTATGTGAAGCAGGCTGTATACGCAACACTATTCCTACCTGCAAAGGTTTTCAATGTGCTATCATTGTATGTATACAGTGTGTCTGCTTCCAGCTACCACCTTACCATACAGTAAGTTCTGTGAGGGTAGGGCCTATTTCTGATTTACGAGGTCACACAATTAAGTTTGCGAACTCATGCTAGAAAAAGTGCTACATACCTCATGGCTGACTATCACTATGGTCACCTTCCAAGTACTCCCCTTGGGAAGCTATACACCGATGCCAGTGCCTAACCCACCCTTCAAAGCAAGTTTGGAACTCTTTTTCTGGAATGGCCATCAAAGCTGTCATCGTATTACCCTTGATGTCCTGAATGTCATCAAAATGTCTCCCTTTCAATATTTCCTCTATCTTCAGGTAAAGAAAGAAGTCATTGGGGGCCAGATTAGCTGAGTAGGGAGGATGTTCCAATAGACTTATTTGTTTATTGGCTAAAAATTCCCTCAAAGACAGTGCTGTGTGAGCTCTTGCATTGTTGTGATGCAAGAGCCATGAATTGTTAGTGAAAGGTTCAGGTCGTCTAACTTTTTCACACAGCCTTTTCAGCACTTCCAAATAGTAAACTTGGTTAACTGTCCAGTTAATCAATGAATAATCCTTCTGATATCAAAAAAGGTTAGCAATATCGTTGCAACAAGTTTGAGAACTTGATTATCAGACCTCGTACTAATCCTTAAGTCCTGTCTTAGGGCCTGGCATACAGTAGGTGGTCATTAAATAAATGCTTTACACTAGTGAATAAGTAAATAAGTGAATGAATGAATGAATGAATGAGTTAAAAAATCATGGAACTATCAAGAAGGCATTAAATATCATAACAAATGAACGGTCTCTGGGCTTTTAAAGATCAGGAACCAGGCTGCTTGTAGGAGACAGCAGAGGCTCCCACGAGGAGGTGACTTGAAAGCAGTTGCTCTCCAATTAGAAAAGGTTGGTGGAACAGCTTAGGCAGTAGCATAGTCTGCCTCAGAGCTGTGAGAGAGGAAGCCACAAGTGAAACGAAGCCACAAATGAAAAGTTGCTCCTCATTTCCTGGCAAGCTCTTTGGCCAGCATGAGCTGCATTCCTTTGAGCTGAGCATGTGTGGAATTTCCAGCCTAGGTAGCAGGATGGAACTTGGAACAAATAGCCCAACAAAAAAGAACTCAGGGACAATGGGGTTGGGTCCAGTTGCCCTTTGCCAGCTCTTGAGCTCACAGAACATTGGGCTCAGGGGGCCTTGTTGAGGGAGATAAATGATGTCCTTTTGTACCACTTCAGAGGACTCAGAAATTTCCATGTGCAGACAGCATTAGGATCCTTAGAAGATGTGTTGAAATACCTGGGAATAGTCTGAGCCACCACTATTCAACTTTTCATCTAGCAAGGACAAGGGAAAGTCTGTTGTGCTTTAAAGATGGAGAATATTGGAAGGCAGAGGGGAAGATACCTTCATCAAGAGTGAGTGGGAGGGTGCGTCACTGGCAGGGTGATAATGAGGGGGGTGGTGATGGTAGGATTCAGGGCTCTGTGTAACTGCTTTGGAGGAGTGTGGCAGGAGAGATTTAAGAACAACTGTTGGGAACATACACTGTCAGTTTCAGGGCAGGGGGTTCAAAGAGGAAGCAACCAGCTTCATGGACGAGAGAATAACTACAGACGATGACAGTCAAAAAGACACTGGTGTCTCTGGTGGCCTGACCTGAATTGCTTACACCTGATCAAGCTCCGGGAGCATGCCATCAATCACAATGAAAAACGTAGTGAGGAATTTTGCTGTATCAACTACTGTTTCTTCTCTACATGTTCCCAAGTCATTATTTCCTTCAAAACACTGACATATTGATAAGGACCTAAGAAAGGGAGGGCAGAATTCCAGTTATTCACATCTATATCTTCTCTTCTAAGATTATAAGGGAGTTGAAGGCAGGAGTGATGAATCACTCAACCTAGAATAAGGCACACTGACTTAACTATAGCTAAATAGGTGCTTCATAGATAAGGAAGAAAAGAACAGACAGAAGGAAGGGAGGGCGAGAGATGGAAGGAAAGGAGAAAGGAAGGAAGGGAGAAAGGGAAAGAAAAATAAATTAGGTCAGAGATGGTAAGGGTGGTGAGGGTGGGGTACAGTACAGAACTTGGCCTGTATCACAGGAGGTAAGCGGTGTCACAGAAGCAAGTTACCTAGGGACCCATTTGGTTGTTTGGAGTTAGTTTATGTTTGGGGAACAATATGTAAGCATGTTGCTGTTGGCCAAGTCTAGGTCCCTGATTTACTTCTCTGACATATTCTGGATTTAGTTCTTTAATAGTAGTGTGGGGAAGGGCTGCAGAAGACAATCTTTAATGGGGAAACTAGAGGAAAAGACAAAGAAGTAGCTCTGTTTACTGGTTGTACTCTATCCCATGAGGCTACAAACCTATGTCTGAGTCATTTCCTCAGTGGTTGCCACAGTTCTCTCCTCTGTCCTCAGGAGGAAGTGGAACGTGTAATACTTTACATTAGACCACCTTTTTCATATGCAAGGATTCATTTCATTCTCAAGGCCCAGAGAGTATTTAAATGGTAAACTCAGGTTTTGCATGGGCATTTTGTCCCCATCCCTTGATATGCCATTCCCCTCCTTTTATCAGGGATAAAAGCTAAGGATAAATTGCAGTCATCATGCAGACTCAAGCCAGGATAGGGGAGTACTATTTAAACATGTATTAAAAAATCATTTATCTCGCATCCAAAGCATGTTAAGCACTGTGCTAGGCAGTTAACAGGTACACTTTCACCACATGTCTTCCAAGAACTAATAATCTCCATTTTACAGATCAGGAGCTTGATCAGATTTATTTAGCTTGACATTAGTATACATACCTAGTAGAGGGAGGAGCGGAGCTCAGACAAAATTAGTCCCCTTCTAGCTACCTACTGGTTTATTATGTCTTTTAGTAAACGAGACCTAAACTTCAAGCCCACTGTTCTCATTTTCACAGTAACTATCCCCTAAGATGAAAATGAATAATTGTCAGATCAGAGAGGGTGGAAGTACAGAGGCGAGCAGAGGAGGCTGTAGCATCTTTAACACAGCTACCTTAACGCAAGTGCCTTTTCGTTTCGCTAAAGTTCAAACGGCAAGGCCACAATTTGCTCTGGGCCAGAAGACACACGTGTATCCCACGCATGCGCCCAGACTGGACCCGCCTGCCCCTTAGACCGGACTTCTTTGGCCCAGTCACCAGCCAGCCCTCTAAATGCCCACCCTCAAGGCTAAACCTTCTGCCAATCGGGAGGCCAGAATCATCAAGCACGTCACTTATTTAGCATATACCCTCTTGGCCCCGCCCCACACCACGGCCCCGCCCGCCCAAAGCAGGGATTGTGGCCTAAGCGCCTTGTATTGGCCCCTGATTGGCTCGTTTGCCAGCTCCGCCTCCGTCTCCTCCCGCCGCCCTCCCAACCGCGCTCCCACAGCGGCGGGCGGATCTTAATACGCAGGCGCGGGAGCTGCCTCTCTTCTGGTGTCCCGCCCTCCCTCTTCCCCCTCCCCTCCCCACCCCTTGTCCCCCACCTTTCCCGGCCTGCGCGCGCGCGCGCGCGCGCGCCTCCCTCCTGCACGCGCCGCCGCTAGTCCACCACTCTCGCCGGAGCTTCTGGCCCGCGCGGTCCTTTTCCCGTCCGGCGGCGGAGCGGGCGGGACCCTGCACCGTGGTCGCGACAGCAGCAGCAGCCCCGGCGGGCTCCGGCGGCAGCGGCTCGCGAGCTCACCGGCGGACCGTACCACCGCCCGCCGGCACGCGGGGGGAGCTGCCCGCCCCGCCGCACACGCCTCGGCAACCCCGCGGGGCTGAGGCGTCGCCGCGCCCGAGAGCCTGAGTGCTGAGCCGGCCTCGACCCCGAGGTCGGAGCCCCGCGGGCCGCGCTCGCCGCCGGCCCCACCCATCCGGGCCGAGGAGGCCACGGCCATGGCGGAGACGGAGGAACGGAGCCTGGACAACTTCTTCGCCAAGAGAGACAAGAAAAAGAAGAAGGAGCGGAGCAACCGGGCGGCGAGCGCCGCGGGCGCGGCGGGCGGCGCCGGCGGGAGCAGCGGAACCGCAGGCGCGGCGGGCGGTGGGGCGGGCGCGGGGGCCCGGCCGGGCGACGGCGGGACCGCGGGCGCGGGGGCCGCGGGCCCCGGGGCCACCACCAAGGCCGTGACGAAGGTGAGGGGCCGGGGCTGCGCGCTTGCGCCCATGTGCCCGCCCCCGCCCGTCTGCCTGCCTGGCCGAGCGTCCGGGAGGGGCCTCCAGGGGCTGGTCAGCGGGCCGCCGGGCGCGGAGGCCGGCCACGTGACGGGGGCTTCCCGGGTGGCGCCGGCCCTTCTCCCCGCGGGACCCCCCCACCCGCGTCCCGACTCGCCCCTCCGTACCCCGCTGGGCTGCCGCCGAGACCGAGGCGGGAGCCCCCTCGAGGGGAAATCAGTCCGGTCTGAGAGCCCAGAACAGACCGGAGTGACGTGTGCTCTGAGTAATTGCGTGTTCCGACCTCAGCCCAGTCGTCGGAGCCGAATTTTCTAATAACCGCATTTGTGGCAACTCATTGGCATTGCTCGGTCTCTAAACCCGCACAAGAAAAAGTCACATGGCAACACTGAGGTGGATATTTAGTGGTGGGCTCACTATTGACTTCTTCTTCATTCGGCTTTTCCTGGTTACTTTTAAAGTAACAGCTCTGGGGAAGGAACCCGGTGGAAATAAGTGGTTGACTGCCGGGCACGTTTGTCCTCCAGCCCAGTCGACCTCGGGATCCAGCAAGGGCTTCTGCCAGGGAACGAGTCCGTACCTTAGGCTCCAGCCACTTGATCTCCTTTGCATAGTCTAGAATGTGCCTCAGTGGTACTTTTACGAATAGAGTCAGTTGATTAAATGGTAATGTGTTTTACAGGATGAAGATGAGTGGAAAGAGTTTGAGCAAAGAGAAGTGGATTACAGCGGCCTCAGAGTCCAGGCAATGCAAATAAGGTATGGTTTGGTTACAGAAATGTTGAGATAACCCTTAGGATGGGTATTGTGTGTTTGGTTTTTCTTTAGCCCCAAAACAGAATCGTAGTAGCCTTGTGCTTCAGATACACTTATTAGGGCTATAATGATAGTGTCTGTTCCTTCTGTCTGTGATGGCAGTCATTCTATACGCTGATCAAATCAGCAGCCAACTCCAAAATCCTGGGAGAGCTTGCCTATTTCAAGTGGTGGTTAGGTTATTTTTATTTGAGACAGCTAAAATTGATTTTGTGGTTTCAAAATACTTACTTTTTTATATCGGTGAGTTGAACTTAGCAGTTTTTTTGTTTCAAAAACAACATGGATGGTTTTCAGATCCTCTTCCGATAAACAAGTTAATACATATTTTTGTGACTGAAGCATACTTACAGAGAAGAACAGATTTTACAGACAGTGAACTCAACCTGTGTAATCAGCACCAAAGTCAAGGAACTGAACATTACTGGTAGAGAAGAAAACTCCCCTCCTAATCTTTTATTATAGCCACCACCTTCACCCCCAAGGATAACCACTCCTAACACTATAAATTAATTTTCCCTAGAATTTTATAGGAATGGAATCATATAGTCTAAGCATGTTATTTTTAAAATTCAAGAAAATAATTTTTAAAAATTGAATTGGCTTAGAGGGTTTGAAATTAAGAACATTTTATCAAGTCCAATCTATGATAGTCAGTTTTAGATTCGTGTAAATGTCATATTTTGAGGGGCTGGTCAAATAGAAAAAAACAGGTGAGTATATGATTCCATTGGTTTAAAATTAAAACCCCTTTATTCCAAGTTTAAAGAAATAAACGATCTCAATGAACTCCCTCAAATTTGAAGTTTGCTATTTGTCTACACCACTGACCACATAGCATAGTGGAGGAAATAATTTTGCTTAACAGAATACTGTCTTTGGACCGCTCTAGATGGTAATATTTATGGTCTTAACTCATTCAAAAATTAGGATTAATATTTTTGATATTTGTTGAATATCTACCACAGCTAGGTATTAATGTCCTAGGTTCTTTAAATCATTTTATGAGTTTCACCAACATGAAACCTGATTGATAGTGGGAAACTTTAGGAAATGAAGCTTCACTATTTTGACATTCCTTTGTAGTAGTGTTAAATGATTAGTTTGGAGTTTTAGTTCTTAACCATTTGGATTTATGGAACTGCCTGTGTGTGGTTCCTCTGTTTTGTTCTGGAATAAGGCTCTTGGCCTGCCTTTCTGACTGCAAGCCCCATACTGCAGATTCTTGAAGACTTGAATGACAGGAAGAATAGTGTTTGGTCATGTTGAACTTACTGAGCAAGAGCAGCATTTTCCAAGGTGAAAAGGTTTCAAGTTCATTGAATTTAGATATTGATTTTGTTATATTATGGGGATGTTTAAACTGTACTTATTTTTTGTCGTTGAATATATAGCCCATATCTATATTCAAGGCTACTTTAGTATTCATTTTTCTTTTTTTTTTATGAGTTTATTTAAGCCAAATTGGTGACATTGCCAGGACACAAGATCTCAAGTGCTCTAGTGTTCATTTTTCAATATTCGCATCTAGTCAATGCCCCTAAGTGGCCATCCAGAGGTCTTCTAACCTACTAACATTGGAAAACACATTTTCTTCAAGAAGCTGCTTTTGTGGATCCTCAGTCACTGTGGAATCGGGGTCTGTATTTCCATTGCCATTATAAATCATTCAATAACAGGGAATCTGACAGCTTCCAGGAAAGGTTTGAGAGTGGTAAGCCATTTGAAATTTAATAACAATGACTAAAATTTTCACTTTATATACTCAATGTCCTTGTAAACTGTGTATTACATAAATGTTCTTGACAGTGAAACTCAATAGGGTGGTGGTCCCTGACGAAAGACACATCTTTCATGAATGGAATGCAGTTGATACCGTGGCAAAAAGATGGACTTTTGGGGAAAGACAAATCTGGATTTGCATTTTAGCCCTGCTGCTTGTGTGTGACCTTGGGCATGTCACTTTACTTTTGAATGTTGATTCTTATTTGCAAATTGAGCCACCTACTCAGGGTTGTGAGGATTTTGAACAGGATATTTTTAAAATACCAAGCTGGTTAATATTAATCATCTCTATTCATTGGGTAAATTAGAACAACTTACTCTTGGGACTTTCTCTGCTGTTTAACTGTGAGGCACCTTATTTACAACACCAAGATTTAAGAAGAGGTCGTAGAGCCACACAAGGTTATCGTACCTAACGTCAGACTCTGGTGAGTCAGTTCACTAAGGACATAATAGGAGAAAATGACATTAGTTGGCATTAGTATAACCATACAAACAAAAGTCCTTCTCAGAGTTCAACATTGCTAGAGGTCTTGAGTGATTATCTTCTATGGCGTTGTCCTACTGTTTGGGCAGAATCCCTTGGAAGGAAAGAGAAATTAGATTTTTCTTTTCTCTGGGATTTGGGAGGTGGTGTTCTTTTTGCCTTTAATCTGTTACCTTTTCTGTCCATGAAAGGCAGCCTTGCTATCTCAGTATATGACAAGGAAAATGAAACTTTGGAAGTTGACTTAAAATATCTTGAAATTCAGTCTCTAAACTTCATAAAAATTGCAAGAATAGTAGATCTTTGCTTAGATCTACCAATCGCTTTTGCCACATTTGCCTTGTCTTTAGTTAGCTGCAGATATTGCACACGGTCTTGAAGTTCTTGACACTAGACCTTGGAGTAGGTTAGCAAGCTGGACCTTTAGCAAAGATAAGTACATTTGAAAGGGGGAAATTTCAGTGACAGCAAACATAGTAGTAATGTCCTGTCTCACATTTACCAACTAGCTCAAGATTTAAGTACCAAGAGTATTGTCATATGTCCATGTGTCAATTTTGTGTCTACGTTAATAGATCTCACTCAACGTCATGTCATTATAGATAAGTTCTTGAGAGGGAAGTCATTGAGATGGTGATAAAAGAAAGGGCCTAATGCTTGAGTTTAGATTATTGGTTGTTCGTAGGACCTGTATGTCTCTCCCATCTTTAAAATGGATTTTTGGGAGAAAGAAAGATTTCATTTAATACTTGAGGTTACTAAATTTTGAGCATTTGTCATGTTTTAATAAAGAATTGAATTCTCGGAGCCCAGTGGTTTTCTAAGAACCCTAAGAAATCTAGACCTTTAAACACATTAGACAGGGCTGGTTAAGTTGTCCTTTGAAGAGAAGAAATGACTCCTGTATCCAAACTGGATTCGTTGTAACAAATAATGTTACTATTGTGTGCCAGACTGTGCTGGGTTTTGGGGATGTGAAAATAACTCATACTCTAGGAGACACCAGTAGATCATTTCAGTGGTATGTATGGTGTGATGGGGAAAAGGAGAAAGACACTTAGTCTACCATGAATTGGGTCAATAAAGAGTCCTTGGATGGGGAACAGTGACATTTTATTTAAGCTGCCAAGCATAGCTCATCAGGCCATTTCTATCTCTCCTTTTACTGTTGCTAACAGTTGTTGGATAATAATGTCAAACCAGTGGAGATGCCCAGCATTCCATTAGAAGCAGTCAGGTCTGGATTTTGTTTTAGCTGCTGCCTCCCCTAGTGTTGGGGACGGAGGTGGGGGTAGGAGTTAGGATATGTAAATTCTCATGTAATGTCCCTTGAGATGAGGTAAGAATGTTCTGTTCTTTATAAATATACTGCTGCAGGATGTCTAATCCTGAATATCCTGAATAACCTTATTAAAAAGAAGGTAAATTCCTCATATCTAAAAATAGAGAAAATTTCTGTGTCATCTTAGAGCTATGAAGAGGATAAAATGAAATCAGAGGCAACCTGAAAGAATATGGGCTCTGGAGTCCCACTGACTTCGCTCTGTTACTTTGTAGCCCTGGAGAAGGTACTTAAATGTCTAATTATCAGTTTCCTCATATGCACAATAGGTCCTCTCCCTGCCTTAGTATTATTGGGAGGTTTAACTTGTAAAGTTGGTAGAATGCTTCCTGGCATAGTATTCAGTAACTACTCCTTTTCCAGCACCATCATTTCCCCTACCCCACCAATAGTACCTTACAGATTTATGCATATTTAAGACAAGTATACTATGAATTGTGATAATGAATTCATGATAACATTTAAAAATAATCACATTTGGCCCATAAGTACCTATACATTATATGTGGATCAAACATTGAATTTTAGCCTAATTGTCTTCTGTGGAAATAATTCCTTGCAACATGGTTCTTGTTCTGGCTTTGGTATTTGGAGACTTGACATTTTCTGCAATATGTAAATATTAAAAAGTAATAAGATATTTAAATCCTTTCTACCCTGCCATTAGTGCCGTGGCATTTTGGTAAGGCTCTTAACATCTCTGGGCCTTAGTTCCCTTTGTTGGGTGAAAGGTCTTGACTAGACAATTTCCAGTGGTTAGCTAATATTTCAGAATCTTAAGCCAAAATACTAAGTTGTTTTGTGCCTGTTAGTACAGATATGCTGTCCTAATTAAACAGACCACTCTTATTTTTTAGTAATAGTATATAATCTAGAGGTATTTTTAGATTTGAGATTATTTTATTCGTTTCTTCACTTGTCTCTGAGGGTGAAGAGGTGATAAATTTCTTTACTAGACACTAAAGAAATTTTTTTACTTAGGACTTTTCAGTATTCTGAGACCACACTGGAATTTTTCTTTAAAAACTTTTTGTGAGTTAGAAAAACAATATATATATTTTTTTTAAAAAGACCATTTGAAAAGAATAACAGCATATGTATAAGAATTATCAATCCCTTCTGCTTAGGGATAGTGTTAATTTTTTGGTTTTTAGTTGTTTCTTGCAAGCTAATAATTCTGGACTTACTAATCACCAAATATTAATTTGAGGGGAAAGCTACTTTATTTAGTTTAATATATATATATTTGAACAGTTGCGATTTAGCACATTGCTGTTTCAAAATGGAAATGACCAACTGAAAACTATCACAGCTTGGGTATATAAGAATATAAAGGTGCTGTGAAGGCACTTAAATCTTTGTTGGGAGAGTCTTACCTTCCTTTCTGGCGTATATTAGGTTTGCTGGGACATTACTAATTATAATTAGTTCATTGTAGCTGGGTGAATAACATCCACGGTTTTACTCATGAACACTGCAAATTATGTTATGGTGTAATTACATTGGCATGGCTTCAGAAGTGAGTAACTATGAAAAAAAACACAATTTTTTTTTTTCAGAAGTGGGTGGGGAACAATTCTGATGTTTGGATACCACTGGAGTCCTGGGTCAGTTATGACCACTATATCCCTACCTTATAAACTTTAGAAAACAGTCATGCTGTTTGGTGTCCATTTTTTAAATCCACTTATTTTATATCCATATAAAAACATGTTTTAATGTTATTTTCAACTGAAAACTACATTTTTTCCTATTATAAATGTGGTATATGTGCTGCTTGTGTGAAAACTCAAATGAATATTAAAAAGCATATAATAGCAAACAATTAAAGCACTTACTGTATGCCAGACGCTGTTCTCAGTGCTTTGTGTCTATTAACTCACTTAATCTTCATAATGGGGCTGTTATCCCATTTCACATATGAGGAAACTAAGGCATGCAGAAGTTACACTCACGTTGGTTTATATGCCATGAAATTACTTTGTTAGTATAGGCCTAACATCAATTTAAATGGCTGTATAGGATTCTATTGTGTGTTGATGGAAAGAAAAACTGAAGGGTGGCTTGGCCATCCATATTCTCCATCCTCTTTTCCTCTCAAACTATAGTCGAAGCAAAATCTTGGCTGTAAATGCAGATTGAAGATTTTCTTTCCCTTCTCCCTTTCCTGAAAACCACCATTGGTCTCTAAATGCTGAAATCACATATGGTTGGGGGCAGTTCATATGTTGCTACCATTATCATTGAAATTTTCTTATAAGTGTCTTTTATTGAGGGGAATAAATAATTATTGAGGGGAAGGGGTATTGGGGAACAGTGTGTTTTTACGGAACCCATCAGCTCCAGGTCAAGTCGTCATTTTCAATCTAGGTGTGAAGGGCGCAGGTCAGCTCCAGTCAAGTTGTTGCTTTCAGTCTAGTTGTGGAGGGCACAGCTCATTGGCCCATGGGGGAATCAAACTGGTGACCTTGGTGTTATGAGCACTATGCTCTAACCAACTGAGCCAAACAGCGCCCATAATAAGTGTCTTTAAAGGAGACCATTAGCTATTCAAGAAATTAGTTTTACAGCCAGAATTTGTCCTGTTTTAATAGAAATGGAAGAAAAGCACACTGATGTCCTTTTGCTGAAGCCAAGAGAGGCCATGATGTTCCCAAGGTCACATAGTCAGGTGGGAGTCATCTGCATATTGTTATGGCCATGATAAAGGATCATGTATCAAAAGGAGAAAATGTCTAAAAGAGTAGAAGGCCACGGGCAGTTTCATGCAATAGCCATGTTTTTTTTCATAGTAGGGAAAGGGGTAGTTAGAATCATGGAGATTGAGAGACTGAAGACCTAGGAAAACCACCATTGTCATGGGAAATAATTCAGGGAAAAGTTTGGTAGTCTATGCCAGGTGTGTCATCAGCCAGGGCGAAGAGTTGCAAATAGGAAGTTTGATCTAGCCGTTATTTTCCTGCTCTGGAGCCAGCGATATAGAGAGACAAAATGTAGTATGTGCTTGGTAATGTAGAACATTCAAGTTTATATAAAATTGTCGCAGGTAATCCAGTAAAAGAAGTTATCAAAGATACCTTGGAGAAATTACAATTTCTGACAAGTCGATTCAAGGATAAAGAAATTTTAAAATGGCATGAAAAAAAACAAACCACTGCAGGCAGTCTTAGGATGCTGTGTTACCACTGAGGATATCTTTTGCATTTGTAATCACTAGTAAGCCAAAGACAGTTCTTGTATTCTCTTGCTTTTTAAGTGGGTGACACATACCTGGTGTTAGGGACCAATTCTGTATATTCTGTGTGAGACAGTAGAGACTGGCACTCATTAAATCTGTAACACTGATGTAAGCACTGACTTGTCTTCTTCTGGTGGAATGTGAATTAATTCTGATTTTGAGAGTATAATGTAACGTACTAAAGGATTGGCAAGTGAAATTGTACAACTTAAAAAATTATTCATTTGAGGGGCCGGCCCAGTGGCTCAGGCAGTTAGTTGGAGCTCTGTGCTCCTAACTCAGAAGGCTGCCGGTTCGATTCCCACATTGGCCAGTGGGCTCTCAACCACAAGGTTGCCAGTTCAACTCCTCCGAATCCCCCAAGGGATGGTGGGCTCTGCCCCCTGCAACTAAGATTGAACACGGCGCCTTGAGCTGAGCTGCCGCTGAGCTCCCGGATGGCTCAGTTGGTTGGAGCGCGTCCCGTCAACCACAAGGTTGCCAGTTTGATTCCTGCAAGAGATGGTGGGCTGTGCCCCCTGCAACTAACAACAGCAACGGGACCTGGAGTTGAGCTGCGCCCTCCACAACTAAGATTGAAAGGACAACAACTTGACTTGGAAACAAATCCTGGAAGTACACACTGTTCCCCAATAAAGTCCTGTTCTGTTCCCCTTCCCCAATAAAATCTTTAAAAAAATATATTCATTTGATCACTAAAATATGCTTACCGTAAATGCCTGTTGGTATACTTTGGTGCTAGAAAAATATAGTAATTGTATTTTGAATCCTTCAAGTCGCCCTATTCTTTACATTTCAGTTAGAGCAACCTCTCTTTCCTCCCTCAGTTACTTGAGCCAGGAGCTGGGGTCCTGTTCTTTCTTGGGGCTGCTATAAATAATCATGCAGATTGTCATAACCTAGCATTTCAGTATGTTAAATTTATTTCTAAATGTTCTGAAGTATATAAAAGGGAAGTGGAGACCATCAGACCAAGTGGTTTTCTAAACCTTTTTCAGCAATGAAATCCTTTTTTTCACATGAAGTCAAGTGGGAGTCCCACTGTATAAAATAATGTCCTCTCTCTCTCTCTCCAATAGTGAAAAGGAGGAAGATGATAGTGAAAAAAGAGAAGATCCAGGTGATAATTGGGAAGAAGGTGGAGGTGGTGGTGGTGGTGTAGAAAAATCTTCAGGTCCCTGGAATAAAACAGCTCCAGTACAAGCACCTCCTGCTCCAGTAATTGGTAATCTTAACACTTCATTTTCATAAATATGTCTATTACTTACGTATAATATTGTATATGGTTAGCTTTCAAGTAAATGTGTGCTGTGATGGGAGTGAGTGAGGCTCTTTTCCACTTCTGGGAGAGAGCGATTTTATACGTATGTTTAAAAACTTGCACGTCCAAAAGAATTTGGAAGTTAGGATACATGCTTTTGTATAGGCTGCTTAAATTTATATGTAAACTAACTTGCCAAATTTAAATATTTAAGCATTTCAATTTTGGACAGCTGTCTAAGGAATACTGGCTACCTGTGTTCGTCTTTTTTTTTCCCTCCATTCCCCATTTTACTGTCTTCAAGCATTAATTCTCAGAAGGGATGATTTTTATCAGTCCCAAGGAGATAAAAATGGTTCTTCGTGGGGTGAAGAACTCTTAGAGTGGTTTGTGGCTCATCAGAGGGCTAAAGCATGTAAACAGATGTACAGTGTATATCTGTGATGTTAACATTTCTTGGTGGGTAGCAATGGCAATGAGGAAACATGTTTACAAAGGCTCCTCAGGAGGGCAGTAATGAGAAATGTTTGAGAAACATTTTTAATGTATAGCCATTATTTTATACAATAGTATGAATAACATCATCCCAAATCTTACTGTCCAGAGATCACGGATAACTACTAGGTCAACATTTTTGCATCCTTTCTGGCCTTTTGCTATGAATGTTTTTAACTGCATCTGTCAGTGATCTCTAATGATCTCTGCATTGCTAAATCCATTGTTGATTGGCCCCATCTGCAGCGTTTGCCACAGGTGATCACCCTTTTGAAACACACTCTTCTGTTGGTTTCCAGGACAGCACATTCTTCTGCCACCTCATTGGTTGGTTCTCAGCCTGCCTTGCTGGTACTTGTTGCCCCCTGCCTCTTGGTGCTAGTCTGCTCCAGCACTCGTGCCTTGCCCCACTTTTCTATCTACCGTGCCTCCCTTGGCAGTCTCTACATACCACTGACTTTTAAACTTGACAGCATCAGCTCAGATCTCTCCTGAAATCCAAAACATTTATCTTAACTGCCTACCCAGTATCTCAATCTTAGTGTGTCTAAAACTGAACTGCTCATGTATCTGCTGTACCCCCGCCGCTCCCCCCCAACCCCCAAGCTTTCTCATCTCAGTGCTATGCTTTTGGTCCCTTAGGCACAAACCTTGGTGTCATTTTGACTCTTACTCCAAACCTAAATTAATCTGTCAGTAAGTTCTCTTTGGCTTTACTTCCAAAATAGATTCAAACTATTTATATGACTAGGTCTCAGCAGTTCCACGGTTCCCACCCTGGTTTTGAACTATCGTCATTTTTTTTTTAATGGGTTACTGAGGTAGCCCCTTATCTGGTCAACCTGCTTTATATACACTGTTTCCAACCCAGCCAACAGCAAGAGTGGTGATCTTTTCAGATAATATGACAGAGTATGTCCCTATGCTGTTCATAAACCTCCCGTGGGGTTCCCTCTAATCAGAGTAAAAGCTAAAGTTCACAGTGACTTACAAGCCCTGTCTTGTGATCCCCTTTTTCCTAACTTTGTCTGTTAATCTGAACTTGTTCACATAACTACTGCAGGCCATTTGTACTGATATTTTCAGCCTGGGTTTCTCTTTCTTTATGTTGGGAGTTGGTAAGCTCTTTCTGTAAAAGGGCCAGATAGTAAATTTAGACTTTGAGGGTCAGGCGGACTGTTTCAATTACTCAGCTCTGCTATTGTAACACAAAAGCAGCTGTAGATACTAAGTACAACCAGTGAACATATTTGTGTTCTAGTAAAACATTTTTTACAAAATCAGTGTTTGGACCGGATTTGGCTTGTTTGCAAACTCTAGATATGTTTGCCTCCTCTTTTCAGACCTTTGCTCAATTTTTACCTCATCACTGACAACCTTCCTGGATCTCCTTATTTAAAATCAACCCCCCCAGCACCACCCTCCCCACCCTTCCCCATTATCTTTTTACATATTTTGTTTCCTCCCTCTGGAATAGCACTGTCCAGTAGTACTTTTTGCAGTGATGGAGTAGCACTGTTCATTCAGTATAGTAGCCACTAACCACATGTGGCTACTGAGTACTTAAAATATGAAGAGCTGAATTGTTCATTTTATTTCATTTTTTTATCAGCCATTTTTAGAATTAAAAAAGAATTTCACAGGCATTTTATTGAACACGTTTTTTACACATGGCATCTTACTTCTTAATCCACTAACCAGGTAAAGAAGTGATTATCCGTATTTACTGCTGTGTAAACTGAGAGTTAAAGGAAAGGCAGTCCCTGATGAGACCTGTCTCCCAGATCCTTTGCACTTCCAATAAGTTGGCGTACAGAACTCATTTACACAGATACTTAAAATTGTACATGGAAGAGGTTAGAAGACTATCCTAGAATACTTGTACTTTCAGGCATTTCCTCAGATAACAAACTTTCTTTCTGTTGTCCGACATCCTTCTTATGTCATGTATTGGTTTTATTTCTGTAATTGTTAAATGATCAGGATTGCAAGACTAGCTTATTAAAATGCCAAGCATTTGAATATTTTTTCTAAACTGTTATGAAATGTTAGTTACAGAAACCCCAGAACCAGCAATGACTAGTGGTGTGTACAGGCCTCCTGGAGCCAGGTTAACCACAACAAGAAAAACACCCCAAGGACCACCAGAAATATACAGTGATACACAGTTCCCATCCCTGCAGTCCACTGCCAAGCATGTAGAAAGCCGAAAGTAAGTAATTACCGCCCTGGGTTTTGGAGCCCTTGACTGGAAGTGGGATGTAGGAAATACAAAAACCCCCGGGGTGGGGGATGGGGAGGTGTTAAATCCTTAATGGTAAAGCCCAGGCTGCATCTGATGGGCAGCTCAGAATTAGAGTGGGACTTAACGAACCCAAGAGGGGACGGTCCTGGAGGGGATGAGGGGAAGGAGCACCAAAGACAAACTTTGTCTGAAAGTTTGTTATCCCTGATTTATGTTGTTCTGTAGCCATGAGAGTCCCCTTAGTTAGAATTCTTTATTAAGTACATTAGTGTTGATTTATGTTCCTTATAATACGGAAACTAGAAATGAAAGAGCAATAAATTCATTGTATTCCCACTTAATGTGAATAGGTCTGAGATGTTGACATTTATAAATCTAACATTAAAATAATCTTATTTCAGCAGGTACTTAAAATGAATGCTACCTGGAGTTAAATGACCACATATGGCACATCCACATCTTACTTAGGGACATGAATTTTTTAAATTAAATAAAATGGGAAGAAATGTAAATGACATCAGATGGAACTATTGTTTTTTTGGGTGACTTTTAATGTAAATCCCAGCCCCTTTGCCTCTTTGAGAGCACAGCTGGCTTGAATTTATACCTCCACTTGGACTTGCTCCTCTGCTCTGTCCTTCAAAATAAGGGGCAGTGATTCATCATACTCATCTTTCTTTATCTGAGCCATTCCCGTAAAGTAGAAGTGAGGAGAAATCAATGAATAATGAGTAGAACTTTACTTGAATGAGAAAATTGTCCTTATTCATAAAGACAGATGTATTGTCTACTATTTGCTAAAAGTAGACTGAGTCTTAGAAGGAATCACCATGTTATTTGACAGCTTTTTAACTTTCTAGTTGTCTTCAGGTTGGTCCCAGAGTAGGTTTGCAGTTAACAATATTCAGCAGGTTTGCTACTACAGAAAATGGGACCATAGAATTTCTATTACAGTATTCTATGTTTTCTGTTCAATTGAAGCCTTAAAAATGGTTTGATAAAGATTTTGTACTAGTTTCCTGTCTCTTCCTCAAGATTCTTCTCAGGGGTGGCTTTTTGTTTTGCTTTTTAATTCAAGGAAGAATGTTTTCAAAACAACCTCAATAAATATTTACTGATTACATTTCTTTTCCCTTAGGGATAAAGAAATGGAGAAGAGCTTTGAAGTAGTAAGACACAAAACTAGAGGTAGGGATGAGGTTTCAAAAAACCAGGCCCTTAAACTTCAGCTAGACAACCAGTATGCTGTGCTTGAAAATCAGAAAAGCAGCCACGCACAGTACAATTAAGGAATGGTCTTTGCTAACCCTTCTAAGGTAACTAGACCACAGCTAAGCACCATGAACAGCCACTCGTCATCTGATCTCTGCTGGATCTACAGCAACTGACGCAGACCCCTCGGTAGAAGCGGCCCGCCCTATTGCACTATGGAAGTTTCAAGTGTGACAACTGCTCTTTCTGTATGTTGGATTTAGGGAGATTGTCCTTGTTATAAATGTGTGAACTAGCTTCAGCAGTGTTCTTTCATAATTACTCTGCAAATACAAAACACACACACACACACACACAAACTGCAGCCAGTGGTCATTTCAAAATCTTTTTATGTTCAGATACTGAGCCTTCGTAAGGGTTGACTACCTCAGATTTGCTGCACTCATTGTGGACTTCATGTGGATCACAACTTCTGGATTAGAAGGTTACAGCTCTTAAGTGTCGATGTGAAACTTGAAACCAGCTCTACTGGATACCTATCAGAAATCCTACAGAAAGTCAGCCTTGGGTTCGATCTGCTGTGAAAGATGAAGATTTAAGTGACCTTAATTAACCTGTCCTGTGCGTCCCCACCCCTACTCCCCACCCCACCCCTTAAGGAATACTCTCTGTAGTGGGCTGTGGCTGTATTAGAGTTCCTGGAACATGCCACTCAAAAGGAGCTGATGTGTTCAGATAATCTGTGTCGGGCTGTGATTTATAATTTAAACTTTGAGTTGTATTCTGAGGTAACCACAAACTCAACCAAACTTGGGTCCACCAAGTGGAAAGGGGTGGGAGAGGGAGTAATCTTGTTTCTTTCAGTAACTTTTTCATTTGGGTAGTGCTTTTTCTGTGTTCCACATTAAGGCCTTTTTTTTTTTGCTTTGACTTGGAATAAGTTCTTTGACAGAGCATATTGCTTGGTTAAGTAAAGTAACCTGAAATATGCGTTAGAGTTGTGAAATTATCTGGTCAATTTGCCAATCCCTAGAATCGAACCAAATAGCCTTTGATGTAAAGGGCAGTGGCTGCAGGAGGCTCTACTTCAGGTGCTGCTAAAGCCTCCTCTAATCAGGTCTAAATTGTAAACTGCAGTGGAAAGCCTATGGTTTCTGCTCAGGCCACGGGATTCCCTGACCTGACATTAAGTTCAAAGCAACATGAGCAGAACCTCAACCTAAAGTCCACTTGCGTGTCAAGGATCTTGCATGACCTTCGACAAGTCCAGATACACTTGTGCCCAAATGTTTAAGGTATTGGACATTCTGTAGATGCGGTGATTGTCCCAGCTTAGCTCTGTTATCCACTTGGTGTGTCCTTATGTTGTTCATTTGGAGAGTCAGGCGAAAACCAGGTGACGTAGCACTTCTGTTTTTAATATTGCAGTTTAAACTATCCAGTAAGTTTTAGTCCTTATAAGAGACTTCAGGAAGATACCAGGATTACTGAAAAGTTTCTTTCCATCTAATGAGATAGTCTGGCAATTTCCTAGTTTTGTATCTTTGGTTCAATAGAAATATTTCAAAGTGGTATGTGACCACTTGATGCAGAGTCTGGGTGTCTCTATAATAAATCCCTTTGCCAAATGGCAGGAGTTGCAGACTTGCTACTGGCAAGAGTGAAGCAAATGGGTGAGTAAAACTATCCGATGGAGCATTTCCTTTGGGAGTTTAGTCTTGATGAAAGTGTTAATGCAGGATAGGACTCCTAGAGGGTTTTCATTGTTTCCTGACAGAACCTGCCAACCATTTCTGGGCAATAATGTTGGCGTTACTTGAGGTAGCAGGTGGGATGCCTGCCTTGATGTATTTGGGTGAGTTGCTGAGCAAGCCAAGGAGAGGTTGGATGATTAAGCGAGAAACGGATTCTTGGTTAAACTGAAAGCTTCATGTGGGAACCAAACATTTTAACAAATCTCTTGGATTTTGAGCCACGTATTTTCCCTGAAAAGTATGCATTTTTTTCCAGCAAAATTTTGTTGGTGGTAGTTATTGAGGAATTAACTGAGATGGATATGTGGAACTGAATTTAATGGCATACTGTACTATTAATCAGACCTGCAGGAGATTTAAACCAACTCTTGTCATAACTTTTTAAAAGAATGTGGAATTATCAAAGTGCACATGAATCAAGTTTTAATATACTGTATGATGGGTGGATGAGGCTGTCCATTGTACCATTTCTTTCTTTGAATTCTCAGGCATGGTTTGGCAGTGCAAGAACTCTGTAACATTAACAAATTCAATAAAAGATAAATATATGGATTTTGGAGTCTGATAGTTTTTATTCTTATTCCTTAATCTATTCTTTATCTTTCAAAACGGTAAATTGGTGTCGTGGCTCCTTTGTAGGAGGATGATAATCTCATCTCAGGAGTGAACTCTTGTGAGAGAAGTTTGCCGAGTGTGCTGTTATAAGAGCTGGAGTGGAAGTGGCTGCAAAGCTGTGATGAATGTTCTTTTCCAAAGATAAAGCATTGAAGTGTCCATTTGTATTCGTTATTCATTACATTTATTATGTTAAATTTTGTCATCTTAAACCCTGGCAAGGGAATCTGCAATCTTGACTATGCAGACTAAAGATTTGAGGCCTTGTCTTTTGAGAAGGTTATAAATTTCTGAACTGAGCAGCCATTTTAAATTTCAGGATTTAGTCTGGATTATAATCCCTAAATTTCTAAACTAGAGAAAGTGTATTTCAAGTCTTTTTGGTAATGGAGTTTAAATGTTGGATGTTAACTTACTATTTGGTCATTCTTTGTACCTAATTTTTTTTCTCTTGACAGCCCTGTTTGAACTAGAACACAGAAACTCACTTTGTCCTTCTCTCCTTTAAGTTCCTCCTAGTTTTTTTAACCTAGTTTTTTTTATTTCCTGAGATAAATCACCTTTTAAAAGTGTATAATTAATTATTGTATCAGTACTTCATTTTTATTGCCAGATAATTGTGTGGAGATTCTACATTTCATTTATTGATCACTTTGAGCTGTTTCTATTTTTTTCCTTGTTATGAATAACTTACATGTACAATGTTTTGTATCAGCATGTTTTCAGTTCTCTTAGGTATAATATCTAGGCGGGAAATTTCTGGGTCATACGGTAACTTTCTGAGTAACTGCCAAACTCTTCCAAAGTGTCTACCACATTACATAACTATCAGCAAGGTCAGGGTTACAACTTTTCCATATCCTCATAATTACTTGTTACCTGAAGTTTTAGTTCCAGTCATCCTAGCTGAAGTGATATGTCATGGTTTTGATTCACGTTTCTGTAATGACCAATGATGAACATCTTTTCATGTGTTTATAGGCCATTTTTTTATGTCCTTCAGAAAATGTATTCAAATCCTTTGCTAATTTTTTAGTTGAATTTTTGTCTTACTGAGTCATAAGCATTCTATGTATATTGTGGATACTAGTACATCATCAGACGGATGATTTGCAAATATTTTCTCCCATGTTCACTTTCTTAATAGTGTCTTGAAGAACAAGGTTATAATTTTTCTTTTTAATTTTTTTTTTTTAACTTTAAGTGTGTTTTTCCAGGACCTATCTGCTCCAAGTCAAGTAGCAACCTGGCTGTCCCAAGAGTTTTTAATTTTAATGTAGCCCAGTGTATTTTTTTATTTAGATGCTTGTGCTTTGGTGGTATCTAAGACTTACACGTGTTCTAAGAGTTTTGTAGTTTTAGCATCCATTGAGATCTATGATCCATTGTGAGTTTGAGGTAGGAATAATCTAACTTCATTTTACATGTAGATATCCAGTTGTCCTGCACCATTTCTTGAAAAGACTCCTCCATTATTTTGCACACTAAACAATTTCACTTGTTCATTTCCCTCTACTAGAATGTGAAATTGGTTTGGAGTTGAAACATGTTGGAAGCGATGTCAGGAGTTTGGGAGGGTGAGTGGGATAGGAATTGGGGAGAGACTGAATGTGGAGTGGAGACAGAAGTTAGTGGGCTAGGAAGAATTTTTTAAAAAAGAATTTTAAAATTCTTTTTAAATTTTAAAAAAGAATTTAAACATTCTTTTAAAAATTCTTCTAAAATTTTTAAAAAAAGAGCCAGGAAGGAATTTTTTAAAAAAGAATTTAAACATTCTAATTAGCATCCTGAAACTGCAGGTTTGTAATGGTTTTAATTTCTCACCCATCTACTGTAACTAGGCATTCATAGGGCCTGCCTGCAGAATGCAGGCAAGTTACGAATTGCTTCTCTTAAGCTGGGATATTATGAAGGATGGTAATCAAAAGAAATAACTGTTTTAAATAATTGTTTTTATTATCTAAAAATAAATGAGGAATTATGTTCCCATTGAGGATTTAGGATATACATATAAATAATCATTAAGGTAGTTGAAGCCTTTTAAAATTGTAGCCCTAGTGAGAACTAGAATTCTAAATGACGTAACAAGCTGGGTACAACTTGTGTTGTCAACTCATTTCACCTGTAAATACCCCACCACCACTGAACACCCTCCCCCAGCTGAACTTTACAGGGATCCCAGCACACAACAGGAAACTTGCAAGGATAAGACCCTTTCCAATAATGGAAAACAGTGTGTAACGTAGGAGGGAAATGGCACCGAGTCTGTCTTATTAGACTTGAGCAGACAGCTTTAGTGTCAGGTGAGTTAACTAAGGAGGCAATTACCTCTTCCCCCCACCAAAAAAAAAGGTAGATTTAAGAGAAGGAATGACAAGTTTATTGCCAATATTTAGTGTGATGTTCTACATTTTGCAGTGACATAGTTTTCTGATTTTTTTTTCCTTTAGACCTGAGCAGTTTTTGATCCCAAACTCTATAAAGTTCTCTGTCTTAAACCACTGTTTTACCTTTTCTTACCTTGTTATAACAAAGTATCAGGCAATAATAATTTTCTATATCATCTGACTCCTATTGGATGATTTTACCTTTTTATCTCCAGAAAAAAAATTTTTTTTAATTTTTTCTGTGCAGGGAGCCAAGAAATAAACTTGTTTTGAATGTTGGCATATGAAAACTCAAAACATTACCCCAGGACAGAAACTTTTGTGTTTCTCCTTTTTAAATCCAAAGTTTAGACAATATATCATCCCTAAAAAAGACTACCACTGAACTTTTTATCCTGTATGTGCAATTTTTTTTCATAGTAAGTGGGGCAACTCAACAGGTTATTTCTATGGTTTGCAAATAGCTGCATTTTGGAATAACCTGGAGATCTTTTTTAAAAATACTGATGCCTGACTCCTACTGCCAAGCATTCTAATTTAATTGGGATGGGGTGTGACTTGCACACAGCAAGTCTTTGTTTTAATTCCCCAGTTCTAATGTGCTGCAAAGTTTGGGAGCCACTGGGTTGTGTCAAAATGAGATGAGTGATTTACTAAGGAATTGGAAAAAGTCACAGGGCTAGTTAGAGTACGTAGGAAATCTTTTCAGTTGTATTCTTAGCCCAGAAAGGATTATATTTCTAAATGCTTATTTGGACACTGTTAAATGGGGAGAAATGGATACTGAAGTGGGGATGGGAGAAGACTTGTAAGCTGAAATACTAAAGAGTTCTTTTGATTTTTATGTAAACCTTTCCATAGTTTAGTATTATCAGTGTAAGGACCATTTTTAATATTTCCACTATCATTTCTTAGACAACTACCTCACGTAATATAATTACTGTAGCCATTTGGTTTTCTCTATACAATTTTACTGTTTGACTTGTGTCTTGACAGTAGGGCTGACCATTCCAGAATTCACTCACTGTAAATGTTAATTGCTTTATACTATCCCTGGCTGCTTTTAATTTGCCCTTCCCTTATTATGGGTTTTAAGGGTTTCTTGAGAATTCTTCAGTTCTCCCTGGTGATTGTGGAATGAACCATAATTAACTTGACCACAGCTGAGCTCAGCAACTGCAGAATCCTACAGCTCGTCTCCTTGGGAATCAGAGCTTCAGACGTTTGTACTGCCTGCTCAGTCTGTGGTTCACTTCCCTCGCCAACTGCTACATTTTGAGGGTCCTATGGGTTGCACTTAAACGTCCTTTTTAATTGACACGCAGAGGAATTCTTTGGCTTTAACTTGCTGAAACTATTGTGGTTTTCGTCCTGGTTTTTCTGATTTTGTAGTTCAAATTTATGCCTTTGATTAAAAACTGAATTAAACTTGGAAGTCAGGAACTCCCACCTTCAATGACTCCACGGTAATGGGGGTGAAAGCAGGTTGCAAGCTTCCATTATATTCCTTTGTTCTTCCCTGACATTCCCTTCTTCCTTCTCTCTTTTAGTTTTAAACCTTAGCTCCAGTCTGGCAAGAGTGTTAAATAGCAAATCATTCATTGGAATTTAAAAACATTAAAATTAATTTTAAAAAATGAAAAAATATTTAACCTTGGGCCGGGCACTCTTCTAACAGGTAACAAATGTTACTCGTTTACCGTGTTTCCCCGAAAATAAGACCTAGCCAGACAATCAGCTCTAATGTGTCTTTTGGAGCAGAAATTAATATGAGACCCAGTCTTATTTTACTATAAGACTGGTTCTTATCTAACATAATATAATATAAGACAGGGTCTTATGTTAATTTTTGCTCCAAAAGACGCATTAGAGCTGATTGTCCGTCTAGGTCTTATTTTCGGAGAAACACGGTAGCTAGTAACGAAGGAGCCCGGATCCCGCCTCAGGTGTCTTGGCTTCAGCACGTTCTTAACCATGAGGCTTTGCTTTCACTCCTATTTCACTCCTATTGCTCGATTTGAGGTGAGAGAAGTAAAGCAGGAAACAAACGTTTCTTCCAGTTTGACTTGAAAATGCCCTTGCTTTATTCCCAACCCAAAGTCAGCATGGATGCACTAGAGACCAGCTTCCTTACTATCTCTGCCTTAAAGCAGCAGAATGCAGAGCTCCTAATGATGAGGTGAGTCATGCTATCCTTTTTGAATAGCTAGGGGTGGGATATTTTTTAGGATGTTTTATGATGCTAAATTTCAAATATATTAGTACAGAGAATGTATAATAAATGTCCTTGAACCCGTAACTCAGTTTCAACAATTACCAGTTTATGGTCACTCTTATTTTACCTGTGAACACCCTCCTTATTTCCTGGGTTGTTTAAAAGCTAATCCCAGGCCTATTTCATCCAGAAATATTTCACCGAGGATTCAACCATAATGCCATCATCACACTTAAAAAGCTAATATTTTGTTAATATCAAATACCCTGTTGGTGTTAAAACTTCTCTGATTTCTCATGGTGCTTTACAGTTGGTTTGTTGAAAGCAGAATCCAGAAAAGGAGGACCCCATTGCATTTAGTCTTTTCAGTCTCCATTAATTCCCCCACTTTATTCTTACCGTTTAGTTATCAAAGAAACTCGGTCATTTGGTTTGTAGAATTTTCCACATTCTGAATGTCGCTTTCCTACATTTCCTATAAATGAGTAGTGTGCTGGTTATTAACTTACTGCCTTTAGTTTTCCAAAGCAGGGGGCCCCCTGCTTTGCCCTGCGTTGTGCTTCAGGAGCTCTGGCCCCTGAAGACCTCTCTTTGCCAATAGAGGGCGCTGGAGGAACAGCGCAGAATTAGCCAGAGCAAGGGCGTCAAGTTCTTAGGGCAGCTGGCCGGCTCACCAGCGCGCCTGGAGTGTTCACCTCAGCAGCCCTCGTGCTGCAGCTATGGCTCACACCCTACAGCACTTACTGCAGCTCGTGTCCTGCAGCAAGTTCCTCCGCCACGGGCAGGCTGGGGTGGCGGCGGCAGGCATGCTCTCCCTTCACAGGTGTGACCCTCAACCTTGAGAGGGACCCCACCTTTAAGTCCCTTCCTTGTTCACTGTCCCCCACCCCAAGGGTAAGTGGCTGCTTTCTGTGTTGCTACTGCTGTTCCCATAGCATACTCTTGTACCCTTCTTAGTCGTTGACAGTTCATCATTGTTTTTGTTGTATTTTTTCCTGGTTAAACTTACTGGTGTAATTTGTTTCCTGACTGAATGCTGGCTGATAATGGTCTTAGGAGACAACCCTCAAACATTGGATGTGGGGATTGGTTTGGTGGTGCCTCTGGTGTCAAGCAAACTGATGCGCTCCTTGGCAGTGGGAAATGGGATGTTGATCATTCCTGACGTGCCGGTGACATGACAATTAAGCGACCACCTCTGCTTGCAAATGCCTGGGGGAGGGGGGCTGGGACTTGGGCTTCCCTTGACTTTTATGGCAGCGATGATGTCTGCGTGCACTGGAGAGCTTCCAGGAAGAAATGACAAACTCAGCTCCTTCAGCTCTCAGCTCAAGTCCCACTCTGAGGACCAGAGAGCCACCATGACAGCCCTGATAGGATTATTTCATGTAGCCAGGGGTTGATGTTGCTGAAAATAAAAATTTAGTTGTGCAGGTTGCAGAATTACAACATCAGTTGAAATCACAACCTTTTAAAGTTTCTCATGTAAAATTCAAGACTTTGACAGGGAAGGACGGGGCCCTGAAATTTGGAACGGTGACATCTGGTTGGACTCAGACTAAACTGAGGGTCTTAAAACTTCCAGTTTCTCTGAGCCTCCCCTTCCCCTCCCCTCCCCTCCCCTCCCCTCCCCTCCCCTCCCCTCCCCTCCCCTCCCCTCTCCTCCCTTTCCCCTCCCCCCTCCTAAGACATAATTTGCCCTCCTCTGTCAGCTGAGGAGGTGAACTAACCTTTACTTGAAGATCCTGAGATAGCCACTCAAGACAAATTGTCTTGCAAAGAGATGCTCATTCTCAACTTCTTTGTGGCCACTACATCCATAGCTAGAGTGACAAAATAGGAAAAATTATTGTTTTTTCTACCGTATTGGCAGAAATCTGGGGAATATATGTGGGAGTTTATATGAGGGTGTTAGTGCAACGAGAACAGAATGTAACACTAAATTGAGCTGAATTCATTGATATGGGTGCACTTACTAGAGATTCTGGATTTAAAGTATTAGTCCTGAAGGCTCTAACAGCTTTCTTGTTTGGCTGACTGAAACGTGAACTCCGTGGTGGCCTGTGTCCAATGAAGTTGAGATGCTGGCGCTTCCATAGCATGAGGTGGAGGAGGGAATCAAAAAGCTAGGGAACATCCATCACCACACACAGTTACAGTATTTTTCTTGTGATGAGAACTTTTTAAGACCTTCCCTCTTAGTAACTTTCAAATATACAATACGGTGTCATTAACTATAGTCATCATGCTGTACAGCACATTCCCGGAACTTATTTTATAATGGGAAGTTTGTGCCTTTTGACCACTTTCACCCACACCCACGCCCCTGCCTCTGGCAACCACCAGTCATTTCTCTATATCTGTGAGTTTCAGTTTCTTTGTTTACTTCTACATATAACTGAGATCATACAATATTTGTATTTCTCTGTCTGAATTATACCCTGACGGTCCATCCATGTTGTCACAAATGGCAAGATTTCCTTCTTTTTTACAGCTGAGTAATATTCCTCTGTGTGTGTGTGTGTGTGTGTGTGTGTGCAGATTAAATTAAGGTTACTTATTAGCTCTCCTTAAGAACACAGTTTTTTTTAATCCACTCATCCATCAGTGAACACCCAGGTTGTTGCCATGTTTTGGCTGTTGCAAATAATGCTGCAATGACCATGGGGTACATGTATCTTTTCAAGTTTGTGTTTTCATTTCTTTTGGATATATATCCAGAAGTGAAAGTGCTGGATGATATGGGAGTTCTATTTTTAATTTTTTGGGGGAAACTCTACACTCTTCCACAGTAGCTGCACCAGTTTACCTTCCCACCAACAGTACACAACAGTGCAGCTCAGCTCCAGGTCCAGTTGTCAAAGTTTCCCTTGTCTCCACATTCTTGCCAGTTTGTTATTTCTTGTCTTTTTTTATACAGCCATTCTGACAGATGGCAGGTGATATCTCATTGTGGTTTTGATTTGCATTTCCCTGATGATTAGTGATGTTGAGCACCTTTTCATGTACTTGCTAGCCATCTGTATATTTTCTTTGGAAAAATGTCTGTTCAGAGCCTCCACCCATTTTTTAATCAGTTTGTTTTTTGGCTGTTGAATATATGATTTCTGTATGTATTTTGGCTATTAGACACTTATCATACATATGATTTGCAAATATTTTCTCCCATTTGGTAGATTGCCTTTTCATTTTGTTGATTGTTTCCTTTGCTGGGCAGAAGTTTTCTGGTTTGATGTAGTCCCACTTGTTTATTTTTACTTTTGTTGCCTTTGCTTTTGGTGTCAAATCCAAAAAATCATCAACAAGACTGATGTCAAGAAGCTTACCCCCTATGTTTCTTTTTTTTCTTCTAGTAGTTGTGCAGAAAACCCCCTATATTTTCTTCTAGGAGTTTTACAGTGTCAGTTCTTACATTTAAGTCTTTAATGCATTTTGAGTTGCTTTGTATGTGTGTGTGTATAGTGTAAGATAGTGACCCAATTTCATTCTTTTGTATGTGGCTGTCAAGTTTTCCCAACACTATTTATTGAAGAGACTGTTCTTTCCCCCATTGTATATTCTGGCTCTTTTGTCATAGATTAATTGACCATGTATGTGTGGGTTTATTTCTGGCCTCTCCATTCTGTTCCATTGATCTATTTGTTTTTATGCCAATACCATACTGTTTGATTGCTATAGCTTTGTAATAGAGTTTCAGATCAGGCTGTGTGATGCCTCCAGCTTTGTTGGAGGGGTCTTTTATCTCAAGATTGGTTTGGCTATTTAGGGTTTTTTGTGCTTCCATACAAATTTTAGAATTGTTTGTTCTATATTTTTGTGAAAAACGCCATTGGAATTTTGATAGGAATTGTATTGCATCTGTGGATTGCCTTCCATAGTATGGATATTTTAACAAACTTCTCCAATCCATGAGCACTGAATTATCTTTCTATTTCTTTGTGTCTTCTTCAATTTCTTGCATTAATATCTTATAGTTTTCATTGTACAGGTTTTTCACCACCTTCATTCAATTTATTCTTAGATATTTTATTCTTTTTGATATAATTGAAATGTGGCTGTTTCTTAATTTCTCTTTCTTCAATAATGTATAGAAATGCAACTAATTTTGCATATTGATTTTGTAACCTGTGACAACTGGATTTGTGTATTAGTTCTGACAACTTTTCAGTGGAGTTTTTAAGGTTTTCTATACATCATGTCATCTGCAAATAGTGAGTTTTACTTCTTTCACATTTGGATGCCTTGTTTCCCTTGCCTAATAGTTCTGGCTAGAACTTCCGATACTATGTTGAATAAAAGTGGAGAGAGTGGGCATCTTTGTTCTGTTCCTGATCTAAGAGGAAAAGCTTTCGGCTTTTCATCATTGAGGATGATGTTGGCGGTGGGCTTCTCATATGTGACCTTTGTTATGTTCAGTTACGTTCCCTCTGTACTCACTTTGTTGAGAGTTTTTATCATAATAGATGTGGAATTTTGTCAAATGCTTGTTCGCCATCAATTGAGATGATCATGATTTTTATCCTTCCTTTTGTTAATGTGGTGTATCACAGCGATTGATTGGGAGATGTTGAATCATCTTTACATCCCTAGAATAAATCCCACTTGATCATGGGGCATGATCCTTTTAATGTATTGTTGAATTCAGCTATTTTGTGGATGGTTTTTGTATCTATGTTCATCAGAAATATTGGCCTATAATTTTCTTGTTGTGTCCTTGTCTTAATTTTGGTATTGGGGTCATGCTGGCCTCATAGAATGAGTTTGGCAATGTTCGTTCCTCTTCTATTTTTTGGAAGAGTTTGAAAGAAGGATTGGTATTAATTCTTTAAATATTTGGTAGAATTCACCAGTGAAGCCATCTGGCTTGTTGGGAGGTTGTTTTTCTTTAAAAAGATTTTATTGGGGAAGGGGAACAGTTCTTTATTGGGGAACAGTGTGTACTTCCAGGCTTTTTCTTCAAGTCAAGTTGTTGTCCTTTCAGTCTTAGTTGTGGAGGGCGCAGCTCAGCTCCAGGTCCAGTTGCCGTTGCTAGTTGCAGGGGGCACAGCCCACCATCCCTTGCGGGAGTTGAACCGGCAACCTTGTGGTTGAGAGGATGCGCTCCAACCAACTGAGCCATCCGGGAGCTCAGTGGCAGCGCAGCTCAAGGCGCCGTGTTCAATCTTAGTTGCAGGGGGCCCTGCCCACTATCCCTTGTGGGACTCGAGGAATTGAACTGGCAACCTTGTGGTTGAGAGCCCACTGGCCCATGTGGGAATGGAACCAGCAGCCTTCGGAGTTAGGAGCACGGAGCTCTAACCGCCTGAGCCACCAGGCCGGCCAGCCTACTTTATTCTTAGTGGCTCCTAGTAGTTGAGGGTCTGTCAGTACCCCACAGGGGAGGGGATCTGTCAGCTTCTAGATTCTGGCTGGTTGGAAGCTAGATCCTCAGGCAGCAGCTTTCAAGTATGCAAATACACCATTTTTCAAGGGAAGAATGGGAAATGGGCATTTTTGTCTGCTTCCTCTGCACCGAATCCTGGGGTGATAGCCAGTTAAAAACTTTGCTACCGTTCTGTTGAACCCGTGAACACATGCCCCACTGGTCACCAAAGTCAGGCTATTAAGGGAAGTGTCCTCTGGTTGGTAGCCACAAAAGCTAGGGTGCCAGACATTGTTTTTCTTGGAGACACCAACAAACTGGGCAGACTAGGGGGAGAGTGCAAAGACGGTACCTGCCATGCCCTTCCCCCCATTTCTAGAGAGAATTGTAGTTGGCACCTAGGCTTGTGTTTAAGTAGAAGCCTGCCCTCAGGCCAGAGCTATAAAGATAAGCTAATAGGCCACTTTCGCAGAAAGACCAGGGTTGCATTTTCAGTGTGCTGTTTCTGCATTGTGTCCTGCGGTGTGGGAGCCAGCTAAGAACTGTTTCTCTGTTACATAATTCCCACTGGCCACCAGAGCTAGGCAATCAAGGAGTATTTTCTGGGTGGCAGCCGCAAAACTGGGCCACCACACTTGCACAAAAGCTCCTTTTCAGGAGATAATTGGAGCAAGGCAGAGGGAGAGTGTGAACATAGTGCCGCCCTCTGAGGTGTCTGGAGAGGACTGTAGTCTACTCTTAGAAATGTGATTCACTAGAAGCCTGCTCTTCAGGCTGTAGCTATGAACATATGCTAATATGTTCATAATAGTCCTCTTTCGTAGAAAGACTGGGGGGGGGGGTGTTGCAGTGCCAGTCCCTGGAG
Source organism: Rhinolophus hipposideros (assembly GCF_964194185.1). NCBI lineage: Eukaryota > Metazoa > Chordata > Mammalia > Chiroptera > Rhinolophidae > Rhinolophus > Rhinolophus hipposideros. The sequence continues at coordinate 34,616,116 of NC_138060.1, read as the reverse complement.
TGGCTCTGGGGGATTGTGCGTTGGGGGTGGTACTACTAGTTAAGAACTGTCTCTCCATTTGTTACAGTATGGGCCCACGAATGAAAGCTCTGCTGGCCACCTGAACCAGGCAAACAAAGGTGTCCCCTGTGCAGCAGCCACAAAAACTGCGGCACCAGATGCACACACAGGATACAACAACCTACTGTGTTTCCCCGAAAATAAGACCTGCCAGACAATCGGCTCTAATGCATCTTTTGGAGCAAAAATTAATATAAGACCCGGTCTTAAAATATATAAAATATAATGCCGGGTCTTACATTAATTTTTGCTCCAAAAGACGTATGAGAGCTGAGTGTCCGGCAGGTCTCGTTTTCGGGGAAACACGGTAGACTGCAGCAAAGAGCACTATCTATGATAGTGCCCACTCTGAGGGCTCTGGAAAGGATTCCAGTTGGCCCTTCTGCGTATATTTGGTTAGCAGCCTGCCCCTCGGCCTACAGCAATGAAGACAAGCTATTCGATCTCTTCCACAGAAAGAATGGACATTTCTATTTGCCTCTCTCGTATGCGCTGAGGTGTAGCTGGTTAAAAACTTTCTCTGCTTGTTACAGTCCTATGGGACACACAAACATGAGCCGCACTGGTCACCACAGCCAGGTGATCAAGAGGTGTTCCCTGGGTGGCAGCTACAAACACCAGGGTGCCAGACAAGTGCACAGGCTCCTGTCTGGAAAATACCGGTGACCTAGAACGAGGCAAAGGAGAGCACAAAGATGGTGCTTGTTGGCCCCCACCTTTGGAGAGTGTTTCAGTAGGCCCCAAGATGTGTGCTAAATTAATTACAAGCTGGACCACAAGCTTTGAGATAAGCAAGTGGGCCTCTTGCATAGGACTGGGGACTTTCCAGTTGGCTGCCTCTGTGCCTCTGTGCTGGGCCCTGCGGGGCGTGAGTCCACAACACTCCTAAGTTTTCATTGATTGTACATAGTAAGATCTGGAGGCTTGATCAAATTCATTTAATTAATGGGGCTAGCGGCAAGAATACTTCATAGATGTTCTCTATTTCTTATTGCATCACATCAGGAGTTGTCTGGTTGTCTTCTGGAGTGATTAGTGAATTTAAGTATTATCAGCTTGATCCATCATTATAAAATTCCCTATTTGCCTAGATCTATTTGTTGTAAAATAGTTTGCTTCTGTCATTTTTTCTGCACTTATTACCTGGAATTATTCTAATAAAGAAGAGTTTTCTCTCAACTGTCAGGTTATCCTGAAATGCAGTTCATAACTGACAGGACAGGATAATTGCTTGATGTTCATTTATCAGTTTTTGTTGCTTTACAAATTTTCTTGAACATTCTTTTATGGCTTGAAAAAGCCTCAAGTATCTGTACCATGGCTTTTCTTCCCACAAATAACCTCGTAAGTTTAAAACACTTGATAATTTTAGGTGCAAATTCCCAAATGCTGAAGAAGCATGAGATGGCTCTGCCAATGGGCTGACAGTACCAGTACTCACAGGGTGGTAGAAAAACACAGATCTGGCGCCTGGCTTGTTGACAGACCTAGATTGAAGGATTTTTAAGGCTGTAGGGCAGGGATCCATACACGATGGCCCACTGCCTATGTTGTATGGCCTCGAGCTATGAATGGTTTTCCAATTTTTACAGGGTTGAGGGGAAAATGCCATAAAGCCCTGACCCACAAATCTTAAGATGTTTGCTATCTGGACTTGTACAGTTTGCCAACCCCTGAAATAAAGCAGTACGTATTAAAGCATCTCTGGGTGAAAGCTTTGTCTGTGAAATAATATGGTTGGATTAGAGCAGTGGTTTGTCTTTTTTGGATGGGGAGTCACAGATCTTAACTCTTAAAACTGAGCTTTATTCTAACAATGCACATACACAGAATTGTCCATTCCCAGGCATTACGGCCACAGGTTACGAACCTTTGCACTACGACTATATTAGCCTGCTCGGGCTGCCATAAAATAGCAGACTGGCTGGCTTAAACGGAAGTTTCTCAGTTCTGGAGGCGAGAGGCAATCTTAAGATCAGGTCCCGGCTGGGTGGTTTCTGGTGCAGCGTCTCTTCCTGACTTGTAGCTAGTGCTTCCTGGGCCTTCACGTGGCTTCTCCTTCCCTCTGTGCACACGTACTCCTGGTCTCTTCTCACAAGGCCACCAGTCCTACCGAATTAGGGCTCCACACGTGACCTCATTTAACCTGAATTACCTCCTTAATGGCCCTGCCTCCAGAGTCACACTGGGGGTTAAGACTTCAACATATGAATTTGGAGAGGGGGGACAAAATTCAGTTCATAACACTCTAAATACTGAGTAGAACCGTGTTGTGTCTGCACTGAGGATCCTGCCTCTAGCTCTGAGACTATGTGGTCTAGGTGGTTTGCTTCTGAATCCCAGCCCCACCTTACATATTGAATTAAGTGTTTTTGAGGTCAGAATAATGCACAAGGAAATTCGTGGAGGAATCTAAGGTGCTAATTTAAGTGTCACAGATTGAAATACGGTAGCAACCCTGAGGAACTAGGTATTAGAATAATCAAGGAAAGTTTTTCTTTTCCTTTTAAATGAGAACTACCTATATTTGGAATGATTTGCATGTAGGAAGACCTTGCTCACATTAGGTCATTTACAGACTAAGTTAAAGCCAGAGTTGAAATGGTTTATATAGGATGTGGACAGATTCTGGAGAGTCCGGAGGAGAAATTGAGATCTGGAGCATCAAACTTGTAAATTATGTCTCTAAGACCTGAACTGGGAAAATAGTTCATAATTTTGATAGAAAAGGATAAATTAGGTAATTTTATCTGGGGTAGAGAGAAAAAAGATCAACACAGTAAGTTGTAAAGAGTGGTAACTACTTCAGAGAATTTCTAATTGGTGAAATTCTGGGTAAACTTACTGCAAATGACTTATGAAATGACCTAAGCTGACATAAAATGGCTGTGATAAAATCCGGCCTGTGAGGTATTTCTTTGGGGGAGGGACGGGGGTAGTTTCTGTGACAATGCTACCTATTTGGCAGTGCAGGAATGTGTTGTCCTAAGCTGTGAGTTAGCTCAAAGCTTTGAGGGGCCAATTCTCCTGAAGGGCAGGGACAACCTCTACTCCATTTAGAGGAAAAGCTGATAAAAACTTCAAGTTTTTTTGTGTGTCTAAGTTAAGAATTTCAACCCTTTATTGTCTGAGTTTGCCTTTCAAAGAATCATTAGGAATTGAATAGTTACATAAAAATTACAGTCCTGATTCTAATACAAGGTTTTTATTAATCCAGTAGAACAGTATTCTAAATAAAAAAACATGAGAAACATAACTAGCAATTTTTTTTTTCCCCACCCTTCTTCTGCCTCCCCCCACCCCCTCACCCCACTCCAGTTCAAGGCGTTGTTTCTCAGTCTAGTTGTGTAGGACACAGCTCCCTGGCCCATGCTGGCTGCCAGCCATTCACACTGGCCACTGGCTGCTCCTGGCAGCACATGGTTGCTCATGCCGACCTCCGGCTGCTCAAAGCAGCCCAGCTCCAGGGAGAGTCATGTTCACAGTCTTAGCTGTAGAGGGCACAGCTTACTGGCCTATGTAGGAATCGAACCTGCGACCTCGGTGTTAGGAGATTGGCGCTCCAACCACCAGAGCCACCTGGCCAGCCCTGCAATTTGCTTTTTAAGCTAAGTTTTACGAATATTTTATTGCTTCAAAAAGAGAATGAATGCCAGGGTACTTTTCTTTTTAAAAACTTACCTATTTTAACAACTAATATGAGTCACTACTTTTATTCTTTATTGTCTTTATTTTCCAAGTCTGGCGCCCAAACTTGGCAAACATCATGGAGATTTCTACATACATATACATATTTACACCCATATTTAAATTTAAAGCCTTAGTTTCTCATTAAACCTTGTGCTCAGGCTCCCGCTAAAAAGAGGTAAAATGGTGAGAAGATAAAAATCAGGGAAAACACAAATAAATCCCAATTGACAACTTCCTTGTTATGAATTAAAGCAGACATTTCAAGGCAAAATCCATCACCTTGCTAATAAAACTTCCACTAAGCTACAGCCTCAGATATTTATAAGAAAATAAATAAAACTCCCCTTACACACTTCAATGTGGTTTAATGACAAGCTAGCTGAGGAGTTCAGATAACTATCCATTCAGAAACAGGTAATATTTCAGTTGTTAAAATTTCAGGTGTTAAAAACTAACTTCAAACAGGTTCACTGTTATACTCTGATGCTAAATTCTTCAGGTACTGGTCTCTAAATTACCATACAAATCCATTCAGGCTTTTAATTTAAAAAAACATTTACTGTTTGGTAACTAAAGAGCAGATAGGATTAGTGTACTCTAGATCGTTTGATTTTATTGTTCTCTGTAGAAGCTTTCCTCTTTTGTGATAATCCAGGCCCAGGTTCCTTATTATTTTGAAGAAATGAAACAGCTTCTGGTAGACAGTAATTTTCTACTCGAGGAGGGGTTTCCTATGAAAGGGGGAAAAAAAAACCAACATTATTCATTTTTTCCTCAGATTTAAAACTGTTCAATGATTGGGTAATAGATCACTCTGCTTTTTGACCACAGAAATTTAAAAAAGAAAATGTATAATCATTCCTAGGTTCTTGCAAAGAAAACATTTGTCTTTCAAGATACGCTATTTAGCACGTGTCACATTTAGAGACAGTCCCTGCTTGACAATCACTGCTTGACAATCTCACCTGTTACTGAGCTGATAGTTTAGGCAAAGTGGGGCTAGCTAAGACCTTAATAATGGTTTTTATCTGTAAAATATGGGTTAAATACAAAATGTGGAAAACATGGATAAAAGTATGTGACATACTTAATGTAAGTTTTTGAAGTTTTACTTGACCTTTACAATAAACACGAGAAGTACTTTTTATTTCTATTTTACAGATTAAAAAAGGTTAAATAACACACTCAGTGTTTCATAACTAGCCAGGTGGCAAAGCCAAAATTCATACACTTCTCTATTTGACTTCAAAACCCTTTTCTCACAATCAGATTCCAACATAAAAGGGCCTCTGCTCCCCACCCCCATAAGTATAATAAAACTTACACATAAGACCTCAGATAACCAAAACAATCTTGAGAAAGACCCCACCACCCAACAAAACTGGAGGCATCACACGTCTTGACTTCAAACTCTATTACAAAGTTATAGTAATCAAAACAGTATGGTACTGGCATAAAAGACAAACAGATCACTGGAACAGAAGAGACCCAGAAATAAACCCACACATATACAATGGGGGAAAGGATAGTCTGTTCAATAAATGGTGCTGGGAAAACTGGACAGATATATGCAAAATAACAAAAATTGGATGACTATCTTACAACATATACAAAAATTAACTCAAAAATTAAGACCTGAAACCACAAGACTCCTAGAAGAAAATATAGGTATAAGTTTCTTGACATCAGTCTTGGCAATGATTTTTTTTGATTTGACACCAAAAGCAAAGACAATAAAAGCAAAAATAAACAAGTGAGACTAGATCAAACTAGAAAGTTTCTGCACAGCAAAGGAAACAATCAACAAAATGAAAAGGCAATGTACTGAATGGCAGAAAGTATTTGCAAATCACATATCTGATAAGCGTCTAAATAGCCAATATATATACAGAAATCATACAATTCAACAGCAAAAAAAACCAAACTGATTAAAAAATGGGCAGAGGCTCTGAACAGACATTTTCCAAAGAAAATATACAGATGGCCAGCAAGTACATGAAAAAGTTCTCAACATCACTAATCAGCAGGGAAATGCAAATCAAAACCACCATGAAGTATCACGTTACAACTGTTAGAATAGCTAGCATCAACAATATAAGAAATAGTGAGTATTGGCAAGGATGTGGAGAAGAGAGAACGCTTGTGCACTGTTGGTGGGGATGTAAACTGGTACGGTCACTGTGGAAAACAGTATGGAGGTTCCTCAAAAAATTAAAAATAGAACTACCATTGATCCAGCAATTTCACTTCTGGGTATTTATCCAAAGGAAACAAAAGCACTAATTTGAAAAGGTATCTGCATCCAATGGTCACTGCAGCATTATTACCAACAGCCAAGACATGGAAACCACCTGGGTGTCCATCCATGGATGAATGGATAAAGAGAATGTGACACACACAGGAATATATTTCAGCCATGAAAAAGAAGGAAATCTTGCCATTTACAACACGGATAAATCTTTAGGGCATTATCCTAATATGACAACATAGATTTTGAAGGCATTGTCCTAAGTGAAATAAATCAGAGAAAGGCAAATACTGTATGAGCTCATGTACCTGTGGAATCTAAAAAAAAGAAAAGACCAAAACAAATTTCAAAACAATAGGTACAGAGAACAAACTGGTGGTTGCGGGAGGCGGGGGGGAAGGGTGAGGGTCGTGAAGAGGTACAAACTTCCAGTTATAAAATACGTAAATCTTGGAGATATAAAGTACAGCATAATTTATAGTTAATGATGCTGTGTGGTATATTTGAACATTGCTAAGACAATAAATCTTACAAGTTCTCAACTTATCCTTTAGGCAGATCAGAAGACTCCTCCCTCACGCAAGTAAAACAATTCGAGAAACACACAAAGATATGAATCTAGGAAAAGGGTCTCCAATAACTCGTCTATCCAGATTTCACGCAGCCCCAAACTGACAAGACGGAACCATTTATGTGCTCAAAATTCCAATCAGCTTTTTATCACCTAATTCTAATCATGAGCAGAAAGCCAAGAATTACCAGATATCTGATAAATTCCTCTGACACTTACCTTAGTGTCTAACACAGGTATTTACTGTATATCAATGCAAAAGGTCAAAAAAACTAAAGAACCCTTGGGTAAATGTTTCTCCTAGATTCCTGGAATCAATTTCTGCTTTCTTTATATTCCAACACCTAAAAGAACCCTTTTAGTGGTACCTAGATTTTTATACCTAGCTCATATTTAACTTCCAAGCTAAATGTTTACCTATGTGTTCATTATTATAAAAAACAATAAAAAGGGGTTAAATAGAGAACAGGAAACTAACATTCTATTAATAACAAGCTGAGGGTTTTGCTGTGCAGTTACTTCTCTATGAATATAAGCAGATCTCTGGTAATGAGGAGGTCAAGGGCAAAATCTCACAAACCTGCATAAGATAATCAGCAATGTATTCTGTTTTCAAACAGTACACATTCTGGGCAGCAGCTTCTGCTATATTAAGTCCGGAATCATCTGGTTTCAGTTTATTAAAGTCAGAAAAGAGATGTGTGGCTTCTTTAAATAAAGATACAGAATGACCAGGTAGCACCTAATGAAAAAACAAGAAGCACCACAATCTATCAGTGTCCCAAAGTAATTCAACTGTACAACCTGTACTTAAGGATTACCATCTCACTTAAGGATTACCATTTGGTACAGAAAATCAAGAACCACTCATAGCAATCTTGATTAGAAAATAATTATGTAAAACACTGAGTAAGCTGATTTCACTACAAACCTTCGCTCCTCCTGACTGAAGAAGGCGCTTAAATCCTGCTTCTCGGGACTGATCAACATGTAATATGACCTTCCACCCGCTAAATGCACCCTACGAATGAAAAGGTAATCAGTGTTGAAATTATTTGGAAAATAAATGACAGAATAATACAGGTAATATTTTATCTGTAGACATAATTTATGTCAATGAATAATCCTATTAACCTTTACTTTTGCCATAGTGGTAACTGTGTCTGGTCAGAATACTGTGAAACATATAGCCATGGTGTCTGACACACAGTATGCCATCAATAAATACTTGAAGAATGAAGGAAAATAATTTAATGATTAGGTAACATTACACAAAGCAACTTGACTTTTGTCTTTTCTAGTATTTTCATTTTTATAATTAGTCAAGAGTAGAGCCTAAAGCACAATTTCTTAGGTTAGATGACTCCTCCATTGTATTTCTCTTGAAAATTTTTGCTTATTTGAAATATACAGAATTACTCTAAAAGAAAGAGAATCAAGGTTAACAAGGATTGGAGACAGCAGAAAACTGAGAATACAATAAAAAGATTATTTAACTTAGGCATTCTTAACCTTTTCAAGCCATGGACTCCTTTCTGTCTGGTGAAAACTATGGACCTGTTCTCTAAATAATTTTAAAAAATAATACTAGCTTTATTTTGTAATTTTCATACCATATGAATAATGTATTTTAAGTGTTCAAAATAAAGTATAAAGGATTACAAAGGAAACAATTTTACTAAAAATTATCAAATTATTTACAAAATTGTGACATAATAGATGTGCTTCTATATTAATGCATTAAATTAAAACTAGTGGTGAATCAAACAACTACTATAATTTTAAGTAGTGATGAACATAAACAGTATTTCAAGATACTTGCAATTATAATGCAAAGAAAAATACCTGACCTCTTTTGCTACTATTAATAGTGTTGTGATTTGCTGCCTAGACTTAAAGGAAATAACTTTTGAGTTTAGTAAAAATAAGGATGTATTTTTTCCCACCATCTAAAGTACACAGCTTCCCTGAATTTAATATATAAACTCCTTTGGACCCCAAGTTAAGTACTAAATACCCCTGAAGCTAGATGTTGAAAAGAAATACACATTTTTCATATGAATTATTTTTAATATATATAAGATTACTGTTGATCACAATTAGAAAAATTAGGAATTAACATTAAGCTCAATTTAAAATGCCCAAATTAAGTGTATTAATCAAGGGACAAAAGACAAACAGAAGCATTATTTTATCAAGCAGTCTTAAAAAAAAAATCTGGAATAGTCATGACATTGAACGCCTTTTATACTACCTACATAATTACATATGTTAATACCTCAACAATGCCCGATTCTTGTCTTTGCTGGATTTTTTTTCTCCATCTCATTGCTGCAAGTGCTAGTCTTCGCTGCTGTACATTGATTCCAGTCAAAACATCAAGTATGGAACTACTTCCCCATTCATAGTCTTCTTCCTAGAGAATTAGTCCAATAAACTTTTGAGTTCCTACAATATGTCCTCGAGGAATACACAATCGAATAAGAATTAAAAATTATGCATTCACTTGTTATAAGTACAGGGAGTACTAGGTAAGCATCAGTTTATGAGTATGGAGGAAATGCAGATTAATTTGGCTTCAAGTGAGAACCAAGTACAGTGGTACCTTGTTTTTCAAATGTAATCCGTTCCGGAAGACTGTTCGAGTTCTGAAACGTTCGAAAACCGAGGCAGTTTCCCCATAGAAAGTAATGCAAAATGGATTAATCGGTTCCAGACCTTTAAAATCAACCCCTAAAACTACAAATTTAGCATGAATTTTACTATCTAATGATACCATAGATCCATAAAATTTACAGTGTTCGTAAACCTAAATGTCTGTCAACGGAGAAGTTTGAAAACCAAGGTTCCACTGTGTATTTGGCTTTTAATTAGAAATTTTTAAAAAACTGTATACATTTCTAAGAAAATACAGATAGATAGCTAAACCATAGCAATTGATAATATTTAAATTATTGGGCTTTACCCACTGTAAGAAGAACTTCACAGAGGACATGGTCTCAGAGGAGTTATATTTTAACAGCTTGGTACCTGTCTGTGGAAGAGATTTCTAAGGGATCTTGATTGAAAACTTCAAAATCTACACGATAGATACAACTGTGATGATCACTTAACAACCAAAATAGTTCAAGTAGTAAGTTTAATATTTAATGGGCTCACAGTAAAGAGAAAAGCCTACAGTGAGATCATCTTAATATTTTATAATGTTATTTCAATTAAAAAATCCCCATATTCAAATTAAATAGAACTGATGTAACTAGGAATCTGGATCTATAAGCTCTAAATTTTTTTGTTTTGTTAATGTGGACCTTATACAATGAGTATAATCTAACTAGTCATATTTAGTTATTTCAGTTACACGAATGGTCAGTGTATGTGCTGGAATCAATCATTAAGATGTTTACTTTTAAAGAAAAATGACCTTCTGTATTAATTTGAATACACACCGGCACGAAGCACCCAGCAGTCCTGCAGGCTTCGAGGTAGGAGCGATGAAGCACCCACTTCCCAGCTGCCACTGAGGCTAAATACTTCTCATTTCGAAGGGGATGTCCCACAACAATGTGTGTACAGTTGGGATCAAAGCACTGCTTCTCTATCACTAACCCACCTGAAGTAGAGAAAAATTGGTAGTGCTTTATCGATTCTTAACTTTTTCCTAGGAAAAATATATCTTAACTTTGCACAGAAATTATTTATAAAACGTATCAGATAAACCAAAAAACATTGATGACAATTATTTTACTTTACATATTTTTTTTATTAAACAGTATTTATTATGAAAATTTAAAATACAAAAGTCGATAAAATAAAATAAACCCCTATATACTAGACAACTAGGTCTGAAATTATCTGGACAACTAGGTTCTAAAATTATCAAAATTTTTCCATCCTTATTTAGATCTCTCCCCCTCTTTTTACTTCACTAGTTTAAACCAAATTCCAGACATCATGTTACTTTACCCCTATGTATTTAGTATGCATCTCTGAGATACATGGAAATTTTCTTATTCAGCCACAATGCCATTATCAGATCTAAAATAATTAACAAAAATTCTTTGCTGTATCAATACTAAATCCTTTTTCAAATTTTCCTGTTTGTCTGCACTTGGCTTATTACAATTAAGATATTAAAAAAAAACCCATACAAATAAGGGCCACATACTGCACTTGGTTGTCATTTTTCTTAGGTCTCTCTCAACTACCTTAGCAATTTTCAAGCACTGAGTATGGGTAACCAGAGAGATTGAAGTAAAAAGGGGGCATCTACAGAATAAAGTAGAAGAAAAGTTTTTGTGGGTGTAAATAAGGTCAGCCGACCAACAGAGAAGCTTGGGAAGAAAACACACTAAGTAAACAGAGACAGAGCAGCGGGTGGGAGCTGAAACCTCTTCTCAGATTTATATGTATGAAGTCTGACTTTGGAAGAAAAAAGAAGGTGCACATAAATATAAGCTGATGTGAAGCAGAATTGTATCAAGGACTTTCTAAGCCTTTAACAGAACATTTGAACTCCTGTTTTAGAGATGATGCTAATAATAATAGCAGCAATATTTTCTAAGCACTTATACAAAGCGAGGGACTAATGAAAGTGCTCAAGATTAACTAATCCTCACAGCTTTATGAAGGTCAATTACTATTATCTGCAATTTACACATGAGGACACAGGTAGAATAAGTCACCCAGGATCACAGAGGTGACAAAAGAACAAAGTAAAAATTCCATATTAATATAATAGCAACAATAGCAACATCTAATTCTATGTAATAAATTTATTCTGTGACCCAGATAACATAATAGGCTGACTTATGTATGTAAGTTCTTCATTTACAAAGTGAAGGGCCTTTTTGCGTTCTATAATCAAAAACCCTTTAGTCACAGACTCCCAATTCCAGCACAATCTATACTTAAGTGCCCCTGTTCTCTGTCCTTTTCCAGATAATTCTCTGCTAATTGCTACTACTCTTGCCCAGAGTTCACAGAGATGGAACCATCTAAGGAGACAGACACTTGAGTGTTCCATTTTGGTGAGCTCTGGGTAGAGTAGCAATTCTGACTTATAATTCCGTCTAATTTATTAGGCAACTGGGAAACAAAATGTTCTACCTGAATAAAGTTTCCAAGAAACACAGCTTCTCAAGTGTACAACTGTATTTGACAGAAATCTTAAAAAAAACAAAACATATTCATGGTTCTCCATATCCTTAAATGGACAGCAGTAAATAACATATAATCTCTTGATGACCCAGGGCCACTATTAAAATAGCCATTATTTCTTAATGTTTTCCCTATGTCAAGCTGTCAGATTAAGTTCTCTTGCTATAATTTTCCTAACCCTATAAAGCTCCTTTGTCCAATAGAGTAGCCACTAGCCACATGTGGCTATCAAACACCTGAAGTACAGCTAGTCCAAATTTGAGAGGTGCAATAAGTGAAAAATATATCCCAGATTTCAAATATGTAATACGAAGAAAAGGCAAAACATCTCACTGATGTTTTATATTGATTACATGTTGAATATAATATTTTGTGTACACTACCATGTTTCCCAGAAAATAAGACCTAGCCGGACAATCAGCTCTAAAGCATTTTTTGGAGCAAAAATCAATATAAGACCGGGTCTTATATATTATATATATATATATATATATAAAGTAAAATAAGACTAGATTATATTATAGTTATATTATCCCAGTCTTATAGGAAAATAAGACTGAGTCTTATATTAATTTTTTCTCCAAAAGTCACATTAGAGCTGATTGTCCAGCTTGGTCTTATTTTCGGGGAAACACAGTACTAGGCTGAATAAAATGTGTTTAAAGTTAATATCACCTGTTTCTTTTTACTTTTTAAAATGTGGCTACTAGAATGTTTAAAATTACATGTGTGGCTCATGTTCTATTTCTACTGGAGAGTGGTGCTATACAGCACCAGGTTCCCTTTCTAGTATGTTGCTTCTAGAATGAAGTCTGATTGAAAACTCCACAACTAGTGGAGTAATCACAATGTTACATGAGGAGGAGCTTCTCTCTGGATATTATCAAACCTTCACCTTCATTAAAATGTGGTTTTACTTATACTGTAAGTCTACAATTTCATCGATTTGGTCCAAGGTTTCATCAATGAACAAATGTTCAAAGCCAAGTACAAAAGATTCTTTAACCTTAATGGTTGGTTTCAATTTAAATCTTTCAATCCTATGACCCAGTGACTTTAGATTTAGATTAGAATTTTAAAAGTTCTAATGCTGACTCATTGTATAGTCTTAGACAAGTTACCCATCTTTTTTGTTTCAATTTCTATACCTTACAAAAGATATCAACTACATTTGACTTCCAAATAAGTTTACTATATGGAACATTCTTGACTAAAGTAAAAATACTTGTACCTAGTTTTTCAATCAGATGACAATAATCAATACGTTCTTGAGGATTCAGAGATGACAACTGAAATACGTATTGTTTTTTTAAGTCTTCATGAGTCTCCTCCATTGTTATAATCTGGAATGGAAGAATTTTATTTTAGAAAAAATTAACATTAAGAAAAGTTATTAGGTATATAGTTCTTTTAGAGTAACATTTTACTTAATCTTCTGAGTTATCAAATATGGAAATAATACAATGCAAAGAAATGCAGTTTTCCACATTTGATGAACCCCTGATATTGATATCAACAAATTCTGGATGCAGCACAACAGGAATATCCCAAAACCGTATCACTACACTAAGGATAAACAAACCTTTTCTCGAGGGTGTGGAGCCACAGGTGGGTTGGCTAAGGGGAAGGCAATACTGGGGGCCTGCGGCGTAGGGATCAGGTGGCTGTCTTTTATTGGAGTTTCCAGTTCTTCAGAGGTCAGGTGTTTTGGTGCTTCAGTCACATGCGTGGTCCCAGCATCACAGACAGCTGAGGGCAATAAAATGCTGCAGTGTGATAGTATCTAAACATGACTAAGAACAAATTCTGGGAAATATGCTCATCTGTCTTAACCAAGATGAAATTCAATGAAATTCTAGAATGTAAAAACTACATGCAAAAGAAGTAGCCTATTTCTAGAGCTTATACATAAATGCAATTAACTAACATTAAAAGGGCAATTGGTGTTATCTGTGGTCTTCTCCCACCCTTTCTTGAAATAACCAAGGCACATCAGTAAAATGTATCAAAATTTGTCAAATGAAAAGCAATATTATACTTGGAGAAAATAACAGGCAGAGATAGTGCAAAGAAATAATCATGTGATGTCACGGGGGGGATGACAGATGACCAAAAATGAGAGACATTAAACATTTTGTTTTTAGGGTAAAGCCCAAGGAAGAAAAATATAGGGGAATTCAGAAAGGAATGCATACAAATCCAAAGAACAACTGTGGAGGTGTGTGCTGGGTAGAATTTAGAAGATTTAAATAAAAATAAAATGATTGTGGAAAAAAAAAGTGCAAAAAAGACTACAATGAAAGAAATAATGGTGAAAATCATATCTGGAAAAAAATGCCCGATCCTAAATTTCCAAATTTAAAAATCAAAATATATTTTTCAATTTACTTATGATACATTACCTCAACTTATAATTATTTTTCTGAGTCTTAAGTTTAAACCCAAATCAGAAATATCTAGTAAGGTTTTTGTTTGCATGTATAATTCAGAGAACCACAGTGTGCTTAGCTGTTATTTTAAAGAGGTCAACATGTACTTCATATAAACAAGTAAACAGATTTCTTTCTCATTACCCTGTTCAGCAATTTTTGCATCATGGAAAGGCTCCTGGAAAGGAGAATCCTCCAATTTTTTATAGTCAACTTGAAGTTCAGAATATTGTGTGGGACAACTAGGCCACTGCAAATTGCTGGCAAGCCTTGCTCTCTCCTCTCTGGCTGTAGGGTCATCCCAAATGATCTGTTCATTTTGGGAGGGCTCTGTGTTGATATCAGGTACTGTTTGACGAGACTGCCTAAGGAATAAAAGGGACAATTTTAATAAACAGATAGCCATAACAAGATTCACACTCCTACATTCCTAAAATTAGACTGTAAATTCATAAAGCATGTTTTGTTTCGTTTTTAAAACTTTATTTCAAGTGTGTTATTCCAGGACTCATCAGCTCCAAGTAGTTGTTTCAATCTAGTTGTGGAGGGCACAGCTCACAGTGGCCCATGTGGGGATCGAACTGGCAATCTTGTTAAGAGCACCAGGCTCTAACCAACTGAGCTGACTGGCCGCCCTGTAAAGCATGTTTTGTGGTATAATTGTAACAATTCCACTGGAGAGTAAATAGAATTCCAGTTATTTTCTTTCAATGTATATACTGAGTCTTTCAGTGTGTATATGTATATAATCTTACTGATGATACCACCTAAGAGTTCATTTGCCTCAAAAACAAGGAAGACAGTCTTTTATTCTTACAATATTTACTCATACTTGGCACAAGATTTAAGCTCTCCATAATGATAAAACATGACCTGAGGTATATTAACAAAAGCCACTTTTACTCAGTACTCAGATAGAATTAGCCTCATTAAATATACAGTTAGCGTAAGATAAATGCATAGCTCAATTAATCAATTCAAGGTGTAAATCCGTGATGCTCATCATATTAGAGATTTTTCTATCAGGAAAAAAATGAAGTAATGCTACCAAACTTAAACCACATCACACTAAGATCTGCACGCACCTTTCCTGAAAGATAAATTTGTAGACAATATAAAATGCATGTAGTTCCAGTAAGAAATAACTGTTTAAATCACATCTCACTGCCTGGTATGGAAAAAACCTCCATGTCTGTTTTCTGCCCCCAATTAAGAATTCTAAAACTGCTTGGAACAAGGGAGGGAAGACGGAAAAGAAAGGAAATATCTGAATGTAATATATATAGTTTGGGCTAAGTAATTAGGTCCAGTAGTATAAATCTTTTACTGGTTTTGATATTCTAAACTTGTGCTTTACTGATTAAAAAAAAAGGTAGAGTCAGCAGGATGGCTCAGTTGGTTAGAGCACGAGCTCTTAGCAACAGGGTTGCTGGTTCGATTCCCACATGGGCCAGTGGGAATTTGATTCCCACCCTCCACAACTAGAATAAAACGAGCTGCTGGTGAGCTGCCGGAGGGGTGGCCTGATGGCTCAGTTGGTTAGAGCGCGAGTTCTGAACAAGGTTGTAGGTTTAATTCCGGCATGAGATGGTGGGCTGCGCCCCTGCAACTAAAACTGAAAACGGCAACTGGACTTGGAGCTGAGCTGCGCCCTCCACAACTAGATTGAAGGACAATGACTTGACTTGGAGCTGATGGGTACTGGAAATACACACTGTTCTCTAATATTCCCCAACAAAAAAAATTTTTTTTTAAAAAAAGGCAAAATTAGGCTTAACTCTCATAGAACTGAGTCATCAGGTACCTATAGAAGGAGCTACCTTTCCAAGTCATCTAGTTACTCCTTTCTGCCACCACGATGAGTGACAGGTTTGTACCTCAGTGCCTCTAGGACTCTACTTCTCCCACTGCGGGCAGAACGAGTGCTGTCAGGGGTTGAAGAAGCACTGTTACAACCACTTCTTGAAAGGGAAGTCCTCTGCCCTTGCGGTTTCACTATTGATGTTGCAGACATTATCTCCTGCAGCTGCTTTTGGAAATTCTCTCTCATCTCCAAGGTCTGTGTCAGAACTTGAAACAAACACGAGCATACCAATCAAGGCACATTTCTCTTTTTTATCACCTCTTATTCACATTAACTATTTTGCCTAACACACATTAACTTGACATTTATTGAATATGTACAGGTTATAATGTACTAACACTATGACTGTGGTAGAACATAAAGGCTACCCTTACCATGAGGACTGTATATGAAATAATCAGGAAGCCCTTTGAAGACACTTTGCTAAGACTTGCAGTAACAATCTCTCTTGTAGAACTCCCTGCCTGCTTCTGACCCTCTCTCGTGTTACGTACTATACTCTGAGGTGCATTTATGTATGTGATTTTCTTCTATAGTCCTTGAAAACACAGACTACAATATATCTTTGGGCTGCTTATACACTAAACACTGAAATAGGTACTAAATATTTTTGGGATGTACAAAGTGGGACTAACTAAATAGGTATGTCATAGGGAAAGCTTTGATAGGGTAGGATGAGTAAGGAACACAGAAAATATTAATCCATTAAAAAGAGCACACCTAGAGAGAGAGGTTATTCACTGCAGCACTCTTTATAATAGCAAGAAATTAGAAATAACCTACAGGCCCATCAATAAGGGACTGGATAAATACAATGGACCATTCATACGAATATTACATAGTTGCCAAAAAAAAAAAAAAAGAGAAAAAAACTGAAGACGCTCCTTATGCACCAACATGAAACATTCTACAACTTGAACTGTTAAAAACATCAAAGTATAAAACAGCATATATAGTAGTCCACCATTTATATATTTTTTAAAAAGTGGGGAAGGAGAGAATATATATATTTATGATTGTGTATGCATAAAACAGTTCTAGAAAAAAACAATTAACATTGAAAGGATAGGAAAAACTCTCCATACTTCCTTCTGTACCTCTAAAACCACGTGAATATGTTAAAATATATTGTACATCTAACTCTTTGAATATCACTGAAAAGAACTGAACCAAAAAATTTTTGAAATCACTAACTTCACCTATCTTTAATAAAATAGGGCTGTATCACACTAACTCTGTAAGATACTTAGTTCTACAAATTTTACACTTAAATCACTTAAAGCTTTACAAATCATTACTTAATGACTGGCATGGGACCTCAACTCAATCCTCAAATACATGCTTTACTTGTATTTAGCATCACAGAAAATAATTTTTCCATTTGATGCAAAGAAATTGTCCTGCATGAAAAAGATATAGTTATAATTTCTTTTATAATTTAAAATATTTTACCTCCTTTAGAATCCTTCCTTCCATTTCCATTTGATGTTGCTAATTCTTTATTACCAGTGGTCATATTATCTACATCATTTTCTTCTATAGGCAAATGATCTGGCTATTGAAGGAGAAAAATTATAATTTCTCAAAGCAAGCCATCGTATAAGTTTTCACAGCAATTTATGATTACACATTCAGCTCAAGGAAGGGGTAAATGTATCATCATATTATCTACCTTATCATCCTTTGTCGCATCAGCTGAGAGCAGTCGACTATTACAGAGTCTGCCATCTTGCACTGCACTGATATCCAAGCTCATTTTGGGATTATAAGTATGTGGATAAAGAGATTCAGGAAGATGTTTGTACTCTTGGGCACACTGCAATACAATGGTGTACTTTAAAACAGGACTGAAAAAATCTTAGTGAATAAATGATGTTAAGATGGATAAGGATAACCATTACATTACATTCTAAAATGATAAAAATTCACAAAATTAAAGTTTTAAAAAGTAGCTGACACTGAAAAATTCTATTGTACAAAGGACGACTAAACTGTCCTCACTTTTTAATGTCATGTCCATTCAAATATAAAATCTAATTCTATTTCTATACTTTGCCAAGGTATCAGCCACACTCCAGGGAATACCAGGAATGGAAGCGGAAGGGGAAAGAAAATAAAAGGAAAAAGACAGTTCTAAACTGTATTGCTTTGCTAAATTAATTCTCAAATTACAAAATTTTCTTTCACGTCATTTTTAATTAGTGAACAGAATCAGACTCAGAAAGAGTACCCATTAAAGACTTGTTAAATATTTAAGGAATAAAGATCTTAAGTTTTTAATACCAAAGAAATGAGGTGTGCAGTTAACTAAGGTTACCCAACTTATTTATGTACACTGAAATTGGTTTATGCCTAGAAATAATGTTTGTGTACATTTTCATTTAACAGAGGGGAGGAAAAATATATTGCTTACTTCTAAAAGCCAGTGCTCTGAAACAATGTGAATTCCTCTTTCTTTTACAGATTTATACTCTCGATTAGTGTCATTCTGTCGTCCTTGATAGATGAAATGAGTCACTGTTTCATCAAAACTCCACCTGAAACAACCAAATACACAAAACCAAATAACTAAGAGAAATAATGATCTACATTAAAGATGATCATTACTATCTATGAGTAGAATATTCTGATCATCACAAAACCTTAAGAATTACAATTAGCAAGAATATTAAATGACAGGCTCCATTTTTTTGGCCAAATTTTAATACATATATTTCTGGGTATATATATAGGCAGAGATATATGGAAGGATAGTCTTTAAAATGTTACTTTCTGCTTTATACTTTACTGAATTCTTTCAACTTTTTCTCTTATAATGAATATAACTTTATAGTAATAAAGTATTTTCAAATCAATAAAATGGTAAAGCATGCACTCTGTCCTCCAGATGTTGGCAGTCACTATTCATTGTATTTGCTCTACATCCCATAATAGACTATGTGCTTTACTCATTATCTTATCCATTCCTCACAACAATCATACAACACTGGTACTATGTTCATTTTACAGATAAAACTGAAGGACATGATTATATAACATGTTCAAGAGTATTCAGTGAATAAGTGGCACAGCCAGGTTCCACTTCAAAACCCATACTCTTAATTATGTTACGCTATGATCTGCTGATTCTTTCTACATAATATTCTCCCAACATAGGAAAATAATCTAAAAAACGTAAAATCACCATCCTTCAAAATATCAAGTAAAACCCAAAGAGGAAGTAAAAATTGTATTTCTAAATATAATCACCAAAATAAATAAGTTCTCTTTATGGATACTTAATATACTTTCCATTTCCTAAACAAGAAATATCTGAACTTTTTAAATAGCCATGTTAAACAATGTAAGAAGGAACATTTCTTCCTAAATTATATTACAAACATCTCTATTCCCTATAGCCCATATATCCTTAAAAATAATAGTAAAAACACGTCGCCTAATTTACTTGTTAGTCTTTCTAATATTGTTTGTATTTCTGCTGTAAGGTAAAACAATACACATTTAAATTAAGATAATTCAGAAATACAGAGGAATATTTTTGCCTGAATCATCTTGGTTTACTATACACTATGAGTGTATAATACGATAAATATGATAAAGTATGAGTTTTAGTCTTCAGAGCTCCTTCAAGGACAGACTGTCAATGACTATAGATGGTTTAGATCACGGTTGGCAATTGTTTTCTTAAAAGGCCAGATGATAAGTATTTTAGGCTTTGTTGGGCAAATTATCTTTCACAGCTATTCAACTCTTGCCTTGTATGAAAGCAGCCACAGATAATATATAAATAGGCATGGCTGTGTTCCAATAAAACTTTATTTACAAAATCAGATGGCTGGCCTGCCTAACCTCTGGTCTAACTCAGTGCTTTCAGCAAAATTGTTACTTTACTTCAGGAGCTTTTTTGGAAATTTGTGGGGGTGATTTTCGTTGTTATAATAATGTGTTTGTATGTTGGGGGGGGGGTTACTAGCAGTTAGTAAAGTCTACAGATGCCTGAAATTCTGGAGAATAGCCATACATAGTTATCCCATATCCTACGTAACCTTCTAATGTCCTGACAGAAATGCACATAGGTAAAAAAAAGGTCAGCTGACCCTTGAACAACTTGTATGTGGAATTTTTTCAATACATACACTGCTGTAAATGTAGTTTCTCTTCCTTATGATTTTTTTAATAACATTTTATTTCCTCTAGTTCACTCTAAGAATACTTTCAGTCAACAGTAGGCTACTAGTAGTTAAGTTTTGGGGGAGCCAAAGTTATATGGGGACTTTTCTGACTGCAGGAGGGGGCGTTGGTGCCCTAACCCTTACACTATTCAAGGGTCAACTGTAATTGAATGAGTCTAGAACCTGTTTTACATATAAACACGTTATTTTTTTGCAGTTTTGATATACACTAACATACCAGATATGCAACTACTGAGTAACTGATGGAAGACTGTATGTACTTTCTTTAATTTGGAACTTTGCCAAATTGTGAACAACTCTTGATAAAATCCTATTACGAGAATTAATATTGCTCATCGTATGAGTCTCCATATCTGTTTCAGCCTCATGGCTGTTAGCACTTGAGGTGATTTGACACGTGCAGGCCATCATACAAATACTCCCTTTTCTTCTGGTGTAAGGCATAGGCATTTACATACTAACCACATACGTACTATTATTCGTTATGTGCCTTACACTGACTTTTATTTATTTTTTAATTATAGAAAATATATGTAATCAAAAGGGGATGCTGCATCTAGTGTGTTGAGAAGATTTGGTCTAGATGTTTAACTGTCGGAAGGGTGGGAGACAGTATCAGTGATCTCTTCGGGATGTTCTTCTGGTCCTAGCTTATGGAAAAGAACATCTGGGACATCTGCAATTCAGAAATAATTATCCTATGAACACATAACTATTGTCACCTCTATTAAAGAATTCTTCCCTCTCATCCATCACCACGTCTGAGCAATCAATTTCAGGAATAGATTTAATGCAAACTTCAATGTAATTGACCAATTAAAACCTATTTAGGAATTTTAGCAATGTATTCTTTTTTTCATACTAAGAGGATTAACATTTTAAATCTTATATAAATACAAATCTTATATACTGCTTTTAAGTCTTATATGATGTCCACAAACAGGAATATCCAAGGATGCATTCACAGTGCTATTGTGAGAATGAAATGAGATAATGGTTGGCTCATACTAAGTGCTCAGCAACTGGTAACAGATAATATAAATATAATAGGTAACTATGTAATAGATAGTATATAACCTGTAGTAGAGAATACAAATAATAGTTATAATAAGAAAGCTTCACTACCCTACAATAGATCCATTAAACAACTAAGATGCTTATAACTATGACAGGTACATTTTATATTCTCCTTATCTAATTTCTTTACCAAATGCAAAGCTAATTGAAATAACACTCACCAAAGGAAAAGGTGAAACTAATCATATTCCTCAAACTGTTTGTTACTTGTAAGACCAATCGTTATGCTATCCACAAATGGCTGAATACACGTGATCAAGAAAGGCCGCATGGCAGACAGTGGAGGAGTACAGCCAACTCAGGAAGGGCAAGGGTCTCGCATTCCCTGACACTGATGCCCTGTGTGCTTGAGACCTGTCTAACTTGGCTGTCAGACTGAGGGCAGATGTGCTAATCTACGTCTCCAAAGTAGTAAAAATGATAGAAATTATAATAAAACATGCTCAAGAGGCCATTTTAACTCAGGAATATTGCTAGAGTACTTAGTCCTACTCACAGAAGGGCTCTAATCTGAAAATCACTAAGATAAAAGTATACTTAATCTCAGACCTACATGTCCAGGTTTCCAGAATAGTGAGCAGCACAAAATAGGTTGTCAAATATTTGTTGAACACGCCCTAAGAATACACATATATTCACATAATATGGGAGAGGGTATTGTAAAAGGATGTGGTAAATTAAAAATTAATTGGAGATAGTGTAGATAATATGACACACTAAGGCAAAATAAAATATTTCTTTGTAAATGCTCACAACAACTTCAGGTTTTCCTATAAACTTAGTCCATATCATCACCAAACAGAAAGATGTGCCAACTACCTGTAATCTGCTCCTAGAGAGGCTGCAATCGCATTTAGTTCACTCTGCTTCTTACTGAGTTTTTTACTAACACATACCACTACCTTGTGAAGTGGCTTTGGAACTTCTTCCTGTCCATGGAAAAGAAAAGAAATAGATCAACTACGATTGTTTGAAATGTTAGTCACCTAAAATTTCCTTTTAATAAGTGATCTAATTCTACCTTCTCTGACTGGGCATCCTTCAGTTGAGGGCTGGCAGAAAGAGCAACGGCATCGCGAGAGCTATTGGCCAAAGCAAGTTCCAAATTTCTGACGATGACTTCAGAGAGTGGTGTACTCAGTTTCCTTTTCTTTTGGCCGGGACCTCCTGGAGTTTCCAAGGCTGCCAGTGCATCCTATTAATTGGATCACACAATTAATAGGATTACAATTAATTGGATTACAGCTTTAACTTCTCGTTTTTCTTTAAACAACAATGGCATCTGTATCTTTATGCTACAAAAAAAAAAAAAAATACCGTCCAGCACATTGATTAAGAGACTGACAAGCTTACATTTTCAGCAGCGCTTACCACATTTGCCTCAATCTTAGAGTTTAAGTTGTAATTAAAATAAAGGACAACCAAAAATGCAACAAACAGACAAAACACAGAAACAAGTAAGAAAAACAGGAACTATATAACGAAGGTTAAGAAATCAGAAAGAGCTGAGAATTGTGAATAATCTTCAAAAGTACAAAATATGTTCCTGTTCCCAAGCTACCCACAGGTCCAGAGGCTTATTCATCTTGCCTAGTATTCCATGTGTATAGCAGAATGTATTTAACCAGCGTTCAACTGAATATTTAAATTAATAATCTTTTGCCAGTATAATGATGCAACGAATAACCTTGTACACACACCATTTTGCACATGCAAGAGTAAAGGGAACCATTTAAGCAAAATGTATGTACATGTACCAATACTGACATTCTCCTGAGTAAAGCATTCAAGTGTTTCCCAATATGCTTGACAGCACAGTGGGTAATCAAATTTTTCTCTTTTGCCAATCTGATAGGTTAATAAATATATCTGCTTTAATTTTCTACCCTCTTATACAGAATGAGATTAAACATCTTTATGCATGTGTACCATTTCTATTTAATTTTTTGTGATAGCTATCTCTTCCTAGTCTTTGCCCAGTTTTCCACTGTTGTATCAGTATTTTTAAATATTCATTTGCATGAATTGTTTTATGAATTTACGAGTATAAATACATACATATGTATATATATACGTGTGTGTGTGTGTGTATAACCCACTGTGATATACACATACTTGTTCCCAATTTGTAGTTTGTCAAACTTTTGCCATGGAGAATATTTTTTAAATGAATACTTTTATAAAATCTGCATAGTTGAATGTGGAGAATTTTTTATTACTATCAAATTCATACACATTTTTCTTTTCAGCTACATGTTATAGTTAGAAAGACCTTCCTCACGCTGGGATTATTTAAACACAAACTTTCTTGTGGCCTGTTCTAGAATTTTTTTAAACGATTTTTAGTAAAATATAGCTAACATACAATATTATATTAGTTTAGATGTATACAATCATTATTCAACATTTAACCTAAGAAAGTGATCACTGTAAGTCCAGCAACCATCTGACACCATACGACGCTATCACGATATTATTGACTATATTCCCCATGCTGTACATCACATCCCCATGACTTTGTCTTATATCTGGAAATTTGAATCCCTTATTCCTTAATTTTTCAAGTTGACATTTGTAATTATTTTATATTAATTTCAGGTGTACAGCATAGTGGTTAGACATTTATATAATTTTTAAGAAGCGTTTCCCCCCCCCCCCCCCGACTAGTCTAGTACTCACCTGGCGCTATACAGTTATTACTATATTATTGACTATATTCCCTATGCTTTACTTTATAACCCTATGACTATTTTGTAACTACTAATTTCTACTTCTTAATGCCTTCATCTTTTTCACCCTGCCCTCCAACTCCCTCCCATCTATCACCCCAAAAAATCTAGTACCCATCTGACACCATACCTAGTTATTACAATATTATTGACTCTATTCCTTACAATATACCCTACATCCCCATGACTACTGTGTAACCAATTCGTACTTCTTAATCCCTTCCCTTTTTTCACCCATTCCCAACTCCCCACCCATCTGGCAACCATCAAAATGTTCTCTGTATCTGAGTTTGTTTATTTTGTTCTTTAGATTCCACTTCTAAGTGAAATCACATTGCATCTGTCTTTCACTGTCTGATATACTCCACTCAGCACAATACCCTCCAGGTCCATCCATGCCGCCCCAGATGACAAGAACCCATTCTCTTCCCTAGCCAAGCAATATTCCATTGCATGTATGTACCACCCCCTTTATCCATTCATCCATCAAAGGACACCCAGGCTGCCTCTGTATCTTGGCCATTGTAAACCATGCTGTAATGAACATATGTATGCACAAGACCCTTTGAAGTAGTGTTTTGGGTTTCTTCGGATAATTACCTAGAAGTGGGATTATTGGGTTCCTCTTTGTCACTTGTTATATAGCCTTTGTTTTAAAGACTATTTTGTCTGGTATAAGTATTGCTACCACAGCTTTTTTTTCTTTTCCGTTTCCCATTTCATGAAATATCTTTTTCCCATCCCTTTACTTTCAGTCTGTGTGTGTCTTTTGATCTGAAGTGAGTCTCCTGTAGGCAGCATATGTAAGTGTCTTGTTTTCTGATCCATTCAGCCACCCTATCTTTTGATTGGAGCATTTAATCCCTTTATACTTGAAGTAATTGTCGACAGATAGGTAATTATTGCAATTTTATTATTCATATTTTTTATCTTTTTGTGTGTGTGTTAAAGAAGTTCCTCTAACATTCCTTGTAATACTGGTTTGGTGGCGAGAAACTCCTTTAGCTTTTCTTTTCTGGGAAGCTCTTTACCTGTCCTTCAATTCTAAATGATAGCTTTGCTGGGTAGAGTAATCTTGGTTGTAGGTCCTTGCTTTTCATCACTTTGAATATTTCCTGCCAATCCCTTCTGGCCTGCAAAGTTTCTGTTGAGAAATCAGCTGATAGTCTTATGGAGCTCCCTTGTAGGTAACTAACTGCTTTTCTCTTGCTGCTTCTTTTTCTTTAACATTTGGCATTTTCATTATGATGTGTCTTGTGTGGACCTCTTTGGATTCATGTTGTTTGGGATTCTCTGCAATACCCTGGCTTGTATATCTATTTTCTTCACCAGGTTAAGGAAGTTTTCGGTCATTATTTCTTCAAATAGGTTTTCAATTCCTTGCACTCTCTGTTCTCCTTCTGGTACCCCTATGATGTGAATGTTGGTATACTTGATGTCCCAGAGGCCCCTTAATCTCTCCATTTCTTTGCATTCTTTTTTCTTTTTGCTGTACTGATTGGGTGTTTTCTGCTACCTATACCTTATCTTCTAAATCGCAGATTCAATCCTCTGCTTCATCTAATCTACTGTTGATTGCAAGTATTCTTCATTTCAGTTATTGTAATTCCTGACTGGTTCTTTTTTGTTTTCTGTATCCATTTTTATGTTTTCTATCTCTTTGCTGAAGTTTTCCTGGTATCATTGAGCATTCTTATAACCAGTGTTTGGAACTCTGCATCTGGTAGATTGCTTGTCTCCATTTTGTTTAGTTCTTTTTGTGGAGCTTTGTTCTTTTATTTGGAAAATGTTTGTTTCCCCATTTTGGCTGCCTCCCTGTGTTTATTTCTATGTAGCACTGCAATGCTTCCTGGTTTTAGTAGAAAGGCCTTATGTAGTAGGTGTCCTGTGCCAGTGGCACAGTCTTCCTGGTGACCTGAGCTGGGTGCTCCAGATGTATACCTTATATGGGTTGTATGTGCCCTCCTGTCGTAGTTGAGTCTTGGTTACTGTTTGCACTTCAGTGGGAGGGGCTGAACCTCAGGCTGATTGATTGTGAGAACTGGCTGTGACTACAGTGGAAGAACTGTTGTGCAGTGGCTGACCCTACAGAACAAGATTTACTTTAGCAGGGCTCTGGTGCCTGCCCAGTCTGCCCTTTGGCTGTATGATCCTTGGAGGTGGCCAGATGATGCTTCAACCCAGTCCAAAGCCGGCCACTGGGCCTGCCAGCCTTGGGGTCTCCTGGGCGGGGACCCACTGCAGTTTAAGTCAGCTGCAGCCTATGCATTGCTTAGGGTCACCTGGCATAAGCCACAAAGCAATCCAGAGATGGTTGCCTCCTGCGCTGTGCTTGGAGGTGTCTTGAGAGGCCTACCCATGAGCCAAAGCCAGCTGTCGCTAGTGCTGGTCTTAGGGTTGCTCAGCCAGAGGTACAGGACATGCCAAAACCAGATGTTGCTTATTTGTGTTTTGTGAACCTTTGCAAGATTTTAGGAAAGTCCAAGGCATGAGCCAAGGCAGCCCATTTATACGGAAAAGCGAAGCGGCTTGGGAATGCCCAAAAGTTGGGTAGGTGACAGTCTCAGGAAATCACTAGGGTAGGTCAGACGAAAGGTGATAGTTTGATGGAGATTCAGATATGGCATCTGCCTGTCTCTACACACAGGGATGGGGAGGGCTACACAAAGAAAAACAATGGCTTCTGCCAGCTCATCCATCTGGGAGAAAGCTGCCCCTCAGCCTTTACCCTGAAGCTAGACATTTCAGTTCCTCCCCATATGTCCCTGGCACCTTTCAAGCTGCTGCCCCAGCACTGGAGCTCAGAGTGAGTGAGTCTGTCAGTGAGTAATGGGCCGTTTAAGAGGAGCCCCTGGGACTGCAGCCACCCTCTGTCCCACTCAGCCACAATCTCTGCTGGATTTCACAGCCAGAAGTTATGGGGTCTTCTCTCCCTGGCACTGAAACCCTGGGCTAGGGAGGGCCTAGAAGCCCTCACTCCTGGGGCGTGGGGGCTGGGAACCTTCACAGCTGAGATATTCCTCCTGATTTTCAATGTTCACAGGCAGGTGTCAGACCAGCCTGTTCCATGTATCTGCCCCTCTCGAGGTCGCTTCTTCTGTATGTCCGTAGTTGTAGGGCTTTGGTTCAGCTAGACTTCAGGAGATTCTCAGTAATGGCTGTTCTGTGGTTTAGTTGTAATTGATCTGGTCCTGAGAGGAGGTGAGCACAGCATTTACATATTCCACCACCTTGACTGGAAAACTGTTCTAGGATTTTTATGCCTTCATTTCTCGTGTTTAAATACCTGATCCTCTGGTATTTGTTCTGATATAAGGTATGAGGTTTCATCCTAACTGCTGGGATGGCTACTAGTTGTGTGATTTAAATTTTACCTTTAATATAATACATATAATACATTATCTATGAGGTGTAATCTTCTGCACAGATTTGATTATTCATGTGACAATAACAAACTTTTAATTACTGCAACTTAGGTTTTAATAACTAGTTGGACTAGTACCCATCCTCAACTATTCTTTTCAGATTTTTAATACTATTTCTGCTTGCATTTTTTTCATAGAATCTTTATTACCCTTATAGATTACCCAACGTTTACTATTTTTTTGCAAAAACATGGTAAGGCTTTCTATTAGGTTGGTGCAAAAGTAACTGCAGTTTTTGCAATTATTTTTAATCTTTTAAATCGCAATTACTTTTGCACCAACCTAGTATTTGCTCAAGTTGTTTTTTTAAATTTCTACATAGCATTTAAAAGGATTCTTCATCTACAGAAGAAATCAGAAGTTCCCATACCACACATACCCACCTTCAGCACTTGTGCCATGAATACTGCTTCCCATGTGGTATGTTCCTCTACTTAAGCACTAGATCCAAACCCCTCTCACCAACTCAAAAGATTTTTTTCTATTTTTTATTGTGAGGCCTAATTATGTTCAATTCTGTGATTATTCCAATGAGTTGGTCCTCTCTGTTTCAGAATAAAAATTCAACTTACCATTTTACATCAATTTGAAGAACCACTAATTATAAGATGAAGTACTATTTTATTTATCACCAAAAGGAGAAAAACACTGCTAAATAAACTATGATTCTAAACAACAAAACTTATAAACATGTTTTGTACCATCACAGAGACTATTTCAGAACCATCAGCTTTCCACTGCAATGTATCTGAAGAATGGTTTGAATGACTGCAAACATTTCTACTATTTTCTTGCCTACTAATATTATTTCATTTATTATTCAGAGACTCTGTGAACTATGAGGCCTTACAGATCACATATATTCCATGATTTTACAGGTGGGAATAATGAAGCCCAAAGAGGCTGACCTGCCTTAAAACGCAGCAAGAGGCCAAGCAGAGGTCTGTTCTAGATCTCATAGTTCCTAAACCAGTAGTTCTCCTGTTTCTTAAGGCATAAGGAGCAGTGATAATCACAGTACAAAATGTTACTTCAGAAGAGATTTGATCAGATTTAGCTTGGAGAAAATTGTCCCAGGTATTAATTTATATTTATTTTCTGAATATGAAGAACTTGTAAACTTTGTAAGTCTGCTCCAAAACATACTAGTAATATTTATTAAAATGTTGCTTCTAAATATCTTATGAGCAAAACTTTAAGAGATGAATGATACAATAATTTTGCAAAGGTTCATGGATAAAAAAAATCATAGACAATAGTTTGAATAGCCACTTGAAAGGCCAAAAGTTACTAAAGAAACAGTGAATAAAATCATCTTTGGGGAATAAAAGGAAACCATTAGAGAAAGTTAAATTAGCCCTTGATTTGCGAATTATTATTTTTCAGAAAGGAAGCCATATACTCCAGTGCTCAGGAGATCAAACAAAGGTGCAGACTTAATTCATCTCTTTAAGGGAAATGATTGAAAAGCAAGGTGATAATAGAGCCATTTCAGAAAGGAAGCACTGGGTGTACTTCCCTAGAATCAAAATATAAGTAGCAATGTATTTATATTATTTTATAGTTTATGTTATTATTTCATCACACCAATTCATTTGATCCTTATGCTAAATCTGTGAGTTCTCAGAACAAGTGATAGTATTCTCTGTATAAAACAAGATATCATGTTAAATGATCTGCCTAGAGCGATACCATTCATGACAGATCTAAGGCTTTAACCCAGATGTACTAGTTTTACAACAATGTGTATCTCTAGTGATTACCCTGTTTCCCTGAAAATAACCTAACTGGACCATCAGCTTCAACGTGTCTTTTGGAGCAAAAATTCATCATGACCCGGTCTTATATAAGACCCAGTCTTAAAAATAAAACCGGGTCTTATATTAATTTTTGCTCTAAAAGACGCATGAGAGCTGATGGTCCAGCTAGGTCTTATTTTCGGGGAAACACGGTAACAACCCAGAGTACATAATGAAACTCAAAATATGAATCTACTTGCCAACATCTCTGGAAAATTTACTACTACAAACTTTAGAAGTGATAAAGAATGTGGTGCTTTAACTTTACAAACTATAAAATTGTTAACTCCAGGACCAGTTTCTATTTCTTACCTTCACATCAAAAGAAGGCTTGAAGAGTTTGTCCTTGGACAGAAATTTTGACGGTGTATCCAGGTGTAATGAGGGCTCTTTCTGGACCGGCTGTCCTATTTCTGGGGAGACTGAGAGCTGCCCAGTATGCTGTGAAATCACCGCATGGAAAGCTTTACTCTGAAAGCGGTTCATATCTAAAGGTGTAACAGCTGTTTTCCTGTGAGTTTCCAGTCGGGTGGCAGGATGACCTGGGGTATCTGGATTTTGATTCACCCCATTTGTTAGTTTAGTTTCCAAACTTTCCTCTAGAGATTAAACAAGAAACAAATGTGAATCACTAATGTCTTTTGTCTCTAAAGAGGCACATAAGTGAGGTTTTTATCTTACTAGTTTTCATGTGAATTCTCAAGTACACTTAAAGCCACAAAGTTATATACCTCCTTTCCAAGAAACAAACCAGATGTTAAGAGGGGCTACTGTGTCCTCCCACCCCAGCCTCCTACCTTTTTTCAACATTTAACAAAAACACTTATTAGATAGCTGCTCCATGCCAGATCCAATGCTAGACAATGGAAATACATAATACATTCATATTCCTTGCCCTTTCAGAACTTATAGTTGAGTAGAGAGACATGAAAGTAGACTATAAAGTTTAGAATTATAACACTGGGATAAGAGCTACAAAAGGGATAATACAGAGTGTGATGGCAAGACCAAGGTCGTACTTGGTGAGTCAAGGAAGGTTTCCCAGGGAAAATGACATCCAATTGAGAACTGAAAGATAAGGAGAAACAGACATACAGGAGATGGGCTAGAGAAAACACGCAAAAGTTCAAAGATGAGTGGAACAGAGAACACTAACTACATGGTATGTCAGTGAGAGCCATAGAAGGAATAGTAAGAAGGATCCAAGCTCATATCTTTAGATATCAAACACTGAGACCCTGGAATGCTCCTATATTGTTTTGTATCCTCTAGCTTTCAGGTGGTACCTCTAGTTGATAGTACAGATACAAATTAAACATCAGTGCTATGAACACATTCATTTTACCATACAATAAGTAATGCCCAATGGTGGCTCAGTGTACCTAACACAAAAGGTAGAAATCAATGACCTTTCCTGAAAACAAGCTTTGGCACACTGATAACCCAGAAACCATCAAATTGTAAAAACATACATATAAAAGAACATAATAAAAGTATTAACCTTCTTTAGGTGAATTTTCAATCAGAAAATGACTTTCATTTGCTCTCTTTCCCATTCTAGCAGTCTCCAACAGCCAAGCTATAGTGACTGCTGGTAAATTCCACTTCTTGGCAGCTTCATATTTAGAACCACCTGGTTCTTTCAACACAAGATGTGTGCTGGCAAACATGCCTTTCTTTGCATTGGATTTGCGAACAAAGAATTCCTGAACGCTGAAAGTTATATTTAAAGAAAAACAAATGGTGATAAACACAACTAGCCGGCAAACTAATGAAGTTTCTAACACAACACAGCTGTCAGAGTTCTAAGTATAAGAAAACAGTCACTAATTAAAAGTTGGTTCTATTTCTTCAAATAAGCTAATCCCTTTACAAACGCTTACTCTAGGATAAAAATGTACTGTTATAATTAAACTTTATAAAAACATCGGCAAATTAATTCAACTAGACTTTCAAGAAATAACCAGAAAAATTTCCTCCTTAGTCATCATCCACCCACCTTGACTTTTCCTCCCAAAAGGAGGGGCATGAATAACTAGGGGAGTAAAGAAAGTATATGAATGATACATTATATCTTTTTCGCCCACTACAACTGCTCAAAGCATTTTCACACATAATCTCATTTGATCCTCTCAGTATCTGTGAAATATCAATATTTTACAAAACATTGTAAAGATACAACTTAGGAAAGCATAATTAAGTGACTCAAGATCACAGAACATTAAACACAGAATGTAGGGGCAGAAACGCTTGAGGTATAAACCAGAATTCAGTTATTTTTATGTCTTCTGTTTAATATTCAAATTCCCCACTTTTAAGATTTCTTTAATATTCTCTGTTTCTCCCAGTATTTTCATGGTTTATTTTCCCCCACATTTAACCCACTGATCTATTTGTTACTTATCTTGGTATGAGATGTTACATCAATTTTACTGAATCCTATTTACTGAAAAGAACATCTTTTCTTTAATAACTGGAAATAACATCTATCATATACTAAATTCCTGTTTGTACTTGGGTCTATTTCTAGATTTTCTGTTCATTCACTGAACTTCCTGCCACTTTCAGCCATACTATTATTTATTTAGTGAGGTTTTACAAAATATATTTAAATAACTGTGTATTGTATTTCAGAATTTTCATTTTTCTGCTTGCTAACCTTTTCTGATGAATTTAGGAATCAGCTTGACTGCTGCCCTCCCTAAAAAATTTTGTTGTTTTTATTGGGATCATGTTAACTTATACATTAACATGGGGGGTTAACAGAAACATCTTTATAATATTTAATTTCTTTCCAAGAACATGTACATCTTTCTTACTGTTCAAGACTTATTTTGTTCCCCTCAACAACATTTTACAAGTGTCTGTAGCTCTTTCAAGTTTCACGTCACATTTACTTTTAGGTATTTTATGTCACTGCAGATCAAGTAAGAGGCCTTTGTTTCCACTAGCTCTTCTAACAGGTTGTATATATGAAGGTCACTGATTTCTGCATATTAGTTTTCTACACAGCCACTTCACTGAATTTTTCTGAGTACTGCTTTAATTGTAGCCCATGGAGTCTGTTGTCATGTTATTGTTCTTTTCTGCAATTTCACCTTTTCAAAAAACTTTTTATTGTTGAGTATAATTCAAATACAGAACATAGCAAAAAAGAAAACATAATTTAATGATTAGAAAGCAAAAACCTTTATATCCACCACCCATGTCAGAAAACAAAATCTTGCCAGCCACTTGCTTTACTTTTACCACATAATGCATCCTTAAACACGTTTGGTTTAATGTCTTTTAGCTTACAGGGTCAAACTTCTTTCCCCACCCTGACTATGTATTTGTTGAAAATACTGGATCATTTATAATATAGAGTTATCTCAGAGTCTGGATTTTGCTGATTGTATGACTGTGGTGTAACTTAACATGTTACCCTCCTGTCTGTATTTCTGATAAACCAATAGTTGAATCCAGAGGCATCATCACATGAGGATTCCTTATTAGGGGATGGTGTTTTCTTCTCAGGAGGCAGATACTGTCTGGTTTTCTCCTTGTTATGTGATTAACTACTGACTTTCAATGCCTGGATTCTTTCATTCATTAGGAGTTACAATCCTACCATTCTTTCATTTATTTTTTGGAATATCTCGAAAAAGGGAAACTGTTTTATCCATGATTATGGTACTGATACAGACTGTATAGGAAAGGCAGGATAAATGATCCTTTCCCTTTATTTACTAGCTCTCAAAATAATGGGTTGGTTTTCTACCATCTTTTAAATGTGACCAATTAGCTTAGTTTGTTTGGTATCATTAAGAAGTCACGATTTAAACATTACATGTTTCGATCCACTGCCATTATTATCTCTAGTGATACTCTTGCCAGTGGAGTTCCTTTGGACACAACCTCCCTAGTAGTCTTTGATAATGTACTCGCTATCTGGTCTGAGGACATATTCCAGACTCACTGGTATCTTTTCTGCCCCAGATCTATAGGTAATTAATGATTTCTTTAGTTTCTTTTCGTGGGAAATGGTATTTTAAGGTCACAATCTGGCCATGGGGTTCCGTCTTCCTCCTGGGTTGGTAATGACTTCTAGGCTTATAAATGATTTCAAATTCCCAAGAGCTATTAAAAACAGTTCTAAAATGTCCAGTTGATAAGGTGTTTTCATTTCCTTTTTCTACTACTGAATTCCAGTTTTTCTGCATGATTAGAGAATATGGTCTGCATTCTTTCTACTTCAGGGATTTACGGAGGTATTCTTTGTGGCCAATTTCTTTATAGGCAACATCTCTGAGTGTTCCACAGGCTCTCAAAAAGGTATGGTCACTGTTTCCGGGTAGATATCTAACTACACTATTTAAATCTATCCCTCTTGTTTTCTTTTTGACTTGTCAAGAAGTAAAAGACGGAAATTAAAAGTCTCTTACAAGTAATATACTTCTTTTGATTCTTCCATCTCCAGTTTGTTTGTTTTATGAGTGATAATCATGCTGTAAATAAAGTGTTAACAGTACTCCTTATTTACAGTGCTCGTTTTCTTGTTTGATGCCTTTGATTCGAATCCAAATTTGTTTGGTATTAAAATTGCAACTCCTCCTTTCTTCTATATGCATTTACTTGACATGTCTTTGCCAATCTCTTTTTTTTTTTTTGCCAGAGGAACAATGAAATGTATATTGAAAAAGAATAAATCAACCATATGGCACATAGAAAGGAATACTGCTTAGGCAAGCAATATTCAATAATGGCCCATGTTATCAGCTTTAAATATTACCTCTCCTGGTAGGTAAGCATTAATGCCTACAGGGTTTACATTTTCCAGACATCCATCTAGTAGCACTTTCCTCTTGACCACTTTGAGCCATCACGTAGATATGCTACACATTACCCATAAATAATATAAAGACACACAGCCAAATTCTAACTTAAATGCTCTCTAATACGTCAAAACAAAAGTATACCAAGATAGCAGGTGTGCTAAAAATACTACGTACCTTGCTCCAAGGTGTTTTGCTAAGAATGCCAATGAATCTTTTTCTGCTCCCACACACTGACTGAATGAAATAACACAATCCACTAAAGGAGTCATTCCTGCCATTACTGGGACTGGTGTGAAGAGAGGATTTGACTTTGGATCAATTAAAGTCTGATAGTCTAAACAAGTTACCTTTTAAAAACAAGAGAAACAATAACATCAACCTGAAATAAGCAACTAGTGGTTAACACTGGTTCAATTACAGTAGCAGTAATTTTAGTTTAAATGAAAAATTTTACTTTAATGTAAACTTGTGTATGCTCATTCTCAATACATTTCAAATTATAATAAAGAAATATATATCAATTCATTACATTAAATATTAAATTCTAAAATATTAAGGATATTAAAATCAGTCAGACTGTCACTGAAATCACTGAATTTTGCTTCAAATTTAATGTCTTCCAATGTGTTAGTTTATAATTTTCTAATTCTTGGAAAGTTACAAAAACAAAATCAATGGCGAATCAACCAGTGATAAGCCAACAAGATGGAATAATACAAAAGTCCATGTCATGCTTTGGGAAGACTGAAATCATGAAATGACTTGGAGTAACTTCCCAAGAAGGAATGTTGCTGCTTTGGCCCCTGGGAAACAATAACCTCTACCAGGATTAGGACGAAGGAGCTTGGACATTTTCATATTTTAGAATTTCCTTTGCTAAAAGCAAAATCCAGACACTGCTCATACCCAAACACCAATTTACCTAAATCGAACTGCACTGCGTAAGAAAGAAACATGAACACTACTGGCATCCAGATATCCTTCAATACTGTTTATCAATTGCTACAGTATTTTCTTACCAGCCATGCATTTGTAACAACTTCTCCCACAGTTGCTTCTACTTCACACCCCAGCAGAGGAACCACAGCATAATCAGCAACAATTCTGCTCTGAAGGGACACAATTTTTCCAGCACTTTCTCTTATGATACTGGCAATGTTAGATTCATTTTCATTACTAAAACCCAAAACAAGGAAACTCTTTTGGCTAAATAAACCTTCTTCACTAATTGTAGAAGCATCAGGGAGGCAATGACTGACAGAAGACGGGTTTTCTTCTTGCAGAGAAATGTGAGTAGAATCATTAAAGGTCCCAACTTCAGACTTCGCAGCTTCCACTGGAAAGAAAAAGAAATGTTTTCTACCACATAATTTCTCTTTTAGTCAGTTTATTTCTGAGCAAGGATGTTAAGGTAACATAGAGCCTGAGAATTGTGACCACACTCACAATAGTAACACTTTAATAAGGACACAATGAATAAAGGATACCAACATATCCCATCTTCTGAGTGTTACCAGTATTGCCATCTTTATTAGGAAGCACAATGGCAATCACGTTACTGTTCTAAGTCTTCCTAGTGGACTAGAAACTCTCCTTAGTTGAAAATGATGAAGTTCCAATGATTCCACGTGCCTCTTAGTTCCAAAACAGGTTTAGATAATTCACAATTGTGAAAATATCATTACGGAAAAAAGAGAAGAAAAGCCCTTTACATGGAACTAACGGTGTGGATGCAGTAAGAGAATTATGGTTGTTTCTCTTTCAAAAATTCCTAAAATGTTTCATACTGAAGTTGGAGCTAGTTTCTATATAAATTTCTTAAGAAAACTGATGAGGGACCCAAGCAATGGTCTCAAGTACTTCATTTTAAGATAAAGTTGGCTGATAGATGGGTACTAGAAGGAAAAACATATAAAACATATAAAAATACATATAAAAAAACATATAAAAATATCAATTACTAAAATACACAGTCCTTAATATGCAATAAACATTGTCAAATCAATGCTAAAAGTTTAAGACGTAAAAACTTAGTGTGTTTTTGAAAACTCTAGTGGTGCTGTGTTGGAAGGTCACACTTTATGGTAGGAATCAGCAAACTACAGCCTAGGGGCCAAACTGGACCCACAGCCTGTGGGTTAAAAATCATTTTTACATTAAAAAAAAAAAATGACTGTAAACAGAACAAAACAAAATAGAATATGTGACAGAGACAGAATGTGGTTGGCAAAGCTGAAAATATTCACGGTCTGGCCTTTTCCAAAAAATTTGTGAAGCCCTGCTTTATGGGATGCCAACAAGCCTGGAAGCTATTCGAGGATTCTTCCTTTATTCATTTATAAAGGCAATGGACCTAAGTGCTTTCCGTGCATGTAATTAACGATCATGATACTATGAGGTTAATACTACTGATACATCTATCCCTTTCTTCAAGAGAAAGCTCAGGTTTAAAGAGCTTATGTAACGTGCCTAAGGTCAGTTATTAAGGGGCAGAAATGAGGTATAAACCAAAGTCTGTCTGATTCCAGGGTCCATTACATTGTGATAGTGGCATTTTATTTCAGTCCTCATCACATTTTCACTTTCTATCCTCATAACATTTTCACTTTTTAACGAATTACTGCCATCTATGTATGTGTACAAATACACACACTCACACACAACAACTTATTCCTACTTAATACAAGTACTTAAATTGTTCTTATTGACACTCTGAAGAAGCATAGTTTTGTCTAGAGCATTTACTGATTAGTAAGGTCCGGAGACTCTTTGACCCTCAGTTTCGTATTATAATGAATAAAAGATAATAGTATATTTATAATTTATAGGGATATATGAGGATGAGTAAGCTTAGATGACATAAAGGTGACATGATACTATAAAACATTCTACAAAGTAGTTTTCTACTAGCTATTCTTAATATAAAATGTAAAAACAAGTGTTTTTGCAATTATAATTATTTCATAAGTACACCTAAGAGAAAAAAAACCTTTGATGTCTATATATTGCTGGTGAGATGGGAAGAAGAAACGCAGTGGAATTTTAGACTACTAATACAAAACAAACAGGAAATATTTAGTTCTTATAAACTGTAAGTAAAACCCTAAAGTTATTAAGAGACTCAGAATAAACATTTCTTATCTATTATTGAAAAAGCTTTCTAGAATCAAAAGTAATTTTGCTTTATGAATTAACTGTAAAATACTTGATTACATTCTTTTTAAGGTGCTTAAGGGTTCAGTATTTATTGTCACCAAATCCTTTCAAAGTCAGTAAACCACTAGCTGCCTTAGAAAGGAAGATCTGAGAAACTGCCTGCCTCCACTAAGTACGAGGTGAGATGTAATAGTACGGTGGTAAATGTTTAAATAAAAACAAATTTACAGTAAAAGATGCATTGCCATTAATTCCCCTCAAAATACTCCCCCTCGCTTCAAACACTTATCCCATCATTCTTGCCACTTTCTGAAGCAGTTCTGAAGTCCTCTTATGTCAGTGTCTTTAGTTGGGCTGTCACGGCTGCCTCAATGTCCTGAATCGTTTTGACTTTGAGGAAGAGCCAGAAGTCACACGGTGCCAAATCTGGTGAATAAGGTGCATGAGGACACACTGTAATGTTTTTATTTGACAGAAATTGCCCTACCAGAAGCGATGTGTAACTTGGAGCGCTGTCATGATGGAGAACGATTTACAGCACACTTTAAAACACACCTTCTCTCAACCGTAGCTCACACCCTGACTGACTGCACCGAACAAGCTGAAACTTGTCCCACACTGTTAGTCAAGTTTGATGTACCACTTCCCATATTGAAGATCCCTGCCTTTCCATTGGTTGGCACTCAGCAGCAGCAGTCACTATTTTTTGATCACAACAGAAAGGCTCCATGTCACACATCCCTTCTGGTACGACAATTTCTGTCACATAAAAACATTATGCTGTGTCCTCATCCACCCTATTCACCGGACCTGGCACCGTGTGACTTCTGGCTCTTCCTCCAAGTCAAAACGATTCATTACATTGAGGCAGCCATGACAGCGCAACTAAAAACACTCAAGAAAAAGAACTTCCAGAACTACTTCAGAAAGTGGCAAGAACGATGGGATAAGTGTGTTCAAAACTAGGGGGAGAATTTTAAGGGGGGATTAATGGCAATGTGTCTTTTACTGTAATTTTAAAAATTTAAACATTCACCATATTTTCTGACCACACCTTGTATTATTTATAGAATATACACAGGTTGTAAACCATAAAAAATAGGGAGTGATTCACAGGAGGCTTTTGGCATAAACTATTGTGTTTTTTAAAGCTAGACAATAGTATAGTTACTAATTACATTATTGTTTATATCTTTTTTGATGTATTAAATATTTTGTAAGTTGTTTTTTTAAAGAAGATATGCTGCTCACAACTCTTCACTGGCAATTTCCCTTCCCACACTGAGAAGACCACCTACTGAGGTGGTAGTCCACTGTGCAGCACTGTTTGTATTAAAGATCACAATAATCCACTGAGACACATCTGTTACAAGGTTAAAATAAAAGCTCCTGTTGTTACAAACTCACACAAACCAAGTGATGCCACTATATAAAATAGATCAAAATTGTGAGTTCAAGAGAAAAGAGGAATCAGAACCCCTTAGCTTCACCTGCTTAGAAAAAGTAACAAATATAAAACTTTAAGGGAAGGAAAAAGTTAAACTTAAAATCTAGAAAACCAAGCAGAAATCACGTATGTATTCTGCCGCTAAAATAATTCTTAATGACTATAAATACTAATCAATTATTTCTTACCTATTGTGGGGTTATAATTTACATATTGAGAGAGTAGATCTTCATCAGCTTGCTCATGCTTCTCATTAGGAACAAAGTCTTTCTTAGAGAAGCTGCTGTTCCTTTTTAAAAGGGCTGTTTTACTTTCAGGTGGATGTGAAACTGGAATTTCCACTGGCTGGTAGTTACCATGGATATATGGCTCTTCAGGAAGCATATAACCTTTACTAAAACACTCTAGCAACCACTTTGCTCCCACTACATGAGGCCTACAAAAATAGTATATAGATATATATTAGTTTAAACTATAAAGACCATTCCATATGCTATGCAGTTTTCAAAATTGCATGCACATGCAATTTTAAGAAAAATCATTAGAGGAGGAATTGCTTTGAATGGAAAATGGACAAACCTGTGTGCTGATTTATCCCAAAACTGCTTCAATTCGTCATCATAATCTCCCACAATAACATGAGTTACATCTTCATTGAGCTGATTAAAACGAATTCCACCTCCACTGTTAACAAGCCTTCTCAGTTTATCTAGTTTTCTGCCACTGAAACCACAAAGGTATATCTGCAAAGAAGGAAAATATTTACTTTAAATTAATGCATGTAAGGTGGCTTACTTCTCTCAATAGAAACACATTTATTAAAAACGTATCTAAATCCATTGTGTATAAGACAACTCTTGTGTACATTTTAAGATATATTAAGGAGTATGTTCTAAAACTTGATTTTTTTTAACAATTCTGAAATTTTGTTCATCACTTCTTCATAATCGTATAGCATTGTAATCCTTCACAGCAAACACTTGATAAGTATTTTGAGGCTTTAAATAAAAGCCAGAATTCAATTCTCTTCTTAATATTAGTGCATTGCAATTTCTAAAATACAGGTAGCCTCTTAACTTGTCAAGATCTTACTACTTGTAAATTTTAAAATAATTATAGAAACAAACTGGAGTTAAATGTCTGAATTTAGAAAAACCTAGGTTTAAATTTTGGTTCATCTGCCAATGATGACTGTGGCAAGTTACTTAGGCTCTTTAAACCAATTTCTTTACCTATAAATTGAGATACCTTTTCACAGAGTTAATTAAATAAGAAAAGTCAAAGAGATGAGTACAATGCTTTGTGGATAATGCTTATGCAATTAATTTATTTTTATATATTTAAGCCAATGTAATCAGTATAAAAATCCTTTTCTATTTTACATATGTCTTTAAAAAATTCTTAAGAATCACAAAAACAAAAATTAGAAATCATACACTTCCTGTAAGTAAAGAATAATTAAGTCACATCCAGAATTAATATAGTCTAAGGTAAGAGATTATACAAGACACTTTCTGTTCGGCCAGTAAGTTGATAAGTTTTAAAAGTATAGAAGGGTAAGGTACTTTGCCCAATTTTCTTTCTTAACAATAAAATGGGATTAAATCTTTGTTACTCTTTGTGAAGTAATGCACAGCCTATTCATTCAACAAGAAGGAATCTATTAAGTATTCAGCTCTAGATGTATAGCATATGTTTCCATCAAGGCACTTATAAGATATTCATACACTAGAACAAATAGCCCAAGGGATATTAAACAAAGCAGTGGGTCTAACGGTTAGAAATACAGGCTTTGGAGTAGATAGCTGACTACTTAAGGTCTGTGACTAAACAAAAATTTTAATGTTCTTAAGTCTCAGCCTCAGGATAATATCCATTTCTGAGTTATCTGTGGAAATTAAATGAGATTATATACAACATATTAATATATATGAAATGATTAGCAGTGTCTAGCATATTATGAACAATATATGATACCTACAAATAAAAATCCATTAAGTGGTTCAGAAACTAAGCGATCTCAAAACACAGCAGACGGAAAATTTAATGTTGTTAGGAGGGTTCAGAAGAGTTGAAAACTGGTATGAACTTTGATGGATGACAGGTGAAGGTACATCCCAGGCAGAGGGACCCTGACAGCTAAAGCATAAACAAGGTCTAGTAAGTGCATCTGATTAGCTAGTGTAGAGGGTTTATGTAGATAAGGAGCAAGCCCACTCTGAAGGGTCTTTAAAGTCAGACTAGGAAGTACTAATGTATATTGTCACTATTGCAATAATTACATGATAAAGACATACCCGACAACCATCTAATAAATCTTCAGGTGCTTGAAATGCACTGACATCCAGATTTTCTAGATTTTCAAGTGTAGGTTCCACTTTGCTGTTAAAAACCGAATTACATATTGATTCACTTATGCAACTTGCACTTATGTTGGAAATATGGCTGACATCTGAAAGAGTACGACCTAGATATTAAACAAAGACATATAAGTTTGTGAAAATAAAATAACTGATTACATTATTTTCCTATAAGTTAACTTTTCTTATACACACAGGGCTATGAACAATTTTCAAAGTAAGATTCAAGATTACTGAAATCTTGGTGACAAGTATAAGAAGAAAAAATGAAACTAAGGCTCATATCTTATTTAAATGAAAATATATTTAATGTATTTTCTTAATAGTGGCTTCCTTCCAATAAAAATCTGAAGTTGCTCGCTTTAAGGTCCAGGAAGCTTACATTTGAAAAGAACTTTATAAATATTTGTTAAATTGTCAACATGACATCTACAAAATAGAAACAGTTTTAAGTTTTATACAAATACAGATGATGTCTAACACTTGCAGCAAACTAATAAAGAAAATGTACTAATATTTGCACATCAGTCTAGTTTTAAAAAGTTTTTACGTCTTTATCTGTTAGTATTCTTAATTTCTTTAATCATCTTCTGCATTACATCAGGGTATGAAAGCATGCATTATAAAAAGAAATATCAGGAGTTCTGGACTAAGTTTTCACACAATTGGTTATTTTATTATACAATTATGCCCGGAAGCATAGCAAGAACAGATGGAATTCCCTACTATATCCCACTAATCCTATTAACAAATAAATTCTTACATAGAAAATTGATTATTTACTTTAATCCCAATGAGACTGACCATCAATTGTGTGAATCTGACCACCAGGAGTTGAAGTATCAGGCATAGTCTTTGTTTCTGGTTTAGGCTCTGTCTTGTATATGGATTCATCTTGACAAAAACCCTTCTCAACACTGTCAAAAAACCATTGTGGGGTCACACAGTGTACATTCCATCGTTTGGCACATTCATATTTCTGACCTATCAAGTTTATTAAGAAGAGAGAGATACAAACCATTAAACTCTGTCTTGGCAGAAACCTTCAAATTATGATAGGTTATGGAAAAAACCCACCTGAGACAAAATTAAAGTTGCCAGTAATTATGCTTACCTTTTTTTTTCTTCTGTTTTTGCTAGTTTGTTTTTGTTTTTCAGGCATGTGCAAGCTCACAGTGGCCCTCAGATCCCCACAGATCTGACACCAGCAACCTTGGTGTTATTAGCAGCCCCCTCTAACCAACTAAGCTAATTGGCTAACTCTTACTTTTAAATAGTATACTATGTAGTATATTAAAAAGCAATAATTTATAATTGGGTTATTACCCAATTATATTTTCTATGTATGCTATGTGAGGGGATTTCTCTCTTACAAAATTATATAGAGACAGAGGCAACTGTGGGGTAACTGAAATATTGGACTTAGTTCAAGTATAGCCACCATCACTTAATTTCTTTACATCAGTTAAATCAGATAAATTTCTTTATCTGTAACATGGAATAACTCACAGAACTACATGGTTTTAATAAGACTGCATAAAACAACTGTGAAAATTATAAATGTTCACAATATAAAAAATACCAGCTTTCAATAGACTACTCCTGTGTCAACTGGATTCTACTTGAAGTCCAGGATAGATATGCAAATAGACAAATAAATTATATTAAAATGTATATTCTTTTACTGCCTTAAAAATATTTTAACACAATATATTTTGAAACAGTATCATAGAGAAACATATAATAAACAATGACAAGTTTTTTTGTTATTTTTTTTTACATTCTTGAGAGCGAAGAGATGAATTGCCCTCAGATTCAGAAAAATCAATAGCAGTTATCAACTCTACTCACAATCATATTATCATAATTGGCCATACCCAAAATTCTGACTTAAGGACAATTACCAATTAACAGTATTTTTTTCTAATTTTCTTATCTTGATAGCTGAGTACACAGTATTGATATGAGGTAATAAAAACACCAACAAAATTCTTTTCTCATTAATTTATATATATTTCAAGGGTACTAGTAAAAAAATATTCTCCAGAATAGATATGAAGGTTATAGAACACCAAAAATAATAAGCAGTTTTAAGGAATTCTTATTGGTAATATATTTTTATTCTTTTAACTGCCTCATGTTCTGCAAAGTGTATTTTCAAGTTAAAACTTGTAGTTCATTCAGCAAAGCTGATGCATGAAATTAAAAACTATACCAAGCCTTTAAAATGTGTCACTAGAAAGAAATGTAATTTTGCGACATTTTTCGCTTTCTTGTTATTCATTCAAATTTCTTATCTCTTTAAGTATTTGGTAACTGGGTAGAGGACTTTTTTTTTTTTTGCAAAAAAATCAAAAGATCTGCTACACTTAGGTAAAACACTGAAAACGAATTTTTAAACTATATTTATTCAATGACCTGGATAAACATTAGCCATGCACTTTTCCCACAGACTGTGAACCAAACAATCTTTGTACGATTTTAGGACAAAGAGTATCATACTAGATTAATGACACGTCAGAAGCAAAAGCTATTCTGTAAAGATCGTAAAATATTAAACACTAGAGAAAATTTTGCATTTGTCCATTTGGGAAGTTTTACCTTTTGGTTCTTGCACAATGAGGTGTGTACATTCATTCATTTTCAATTGTCCCATGTATTGACCTCCATGCTTCACTGTGAGCTGCTGAACTGTCTTCCTGTCTGAGCCACACAAGCCAGTTACACAGATTACACAACCAAGAAAAATAGGACACTTGAAATCTTCCATGTTTACATCGGTATATCTAGCTATTTTTCTGGGGAAAACAAATGATAAAAAGGAAAAAAAAAACATATTAAATGTACCAGAGTTTAAAAACATCACTAATGCTTCTCTCATTTTTTAGGATTTTCCTTGTTTTTAAGAAAAGGGGAACTGACAGACACACAGAATTACACTAATTGCTGATCTAGCTCAGTACCATGTCTCTAGTAAAAAGTAATGTTTCAGACAGTCTCTCAAAACTGTTTTAGGGAAAAATATTTCATTTATTTTAAGTTCATGCTGGTCAAAGTAGCGTATTTTCCAAAATTTTAAGTCTCAATCTCCACTTAAAAACTGAAAGGTTCTTTGGTTGCCTACTAGAAAAGTGGACTTTTTATCCTTCTGTTATACTATATAAACAATAAGCAATGATTTGGGGCAGAATACCAACAATAAAATCATCATTCGGTAGCCATGCTACGCAGATGTGCTGATGACAGGGGCTGAGAGTGAGGGTGTCAATGAGGAGACATGTTTAGGA
The DNA here is from genome assembly GCF_964194185.1 of Rhinolophus hipposideros. Taxonomy (NCBI): domain Eukaryota; kingdom Metazoa; phylum Chordata; class Mammalia; order Chiroptera; family Rhinolophidae; genus Rhinolophus; species Rhinolophus hipposideros. The sequence continues at coordinate 34,571,807 of NC_138060.1, read as the reverse complement.
TGTGATGGATGGCGTTGAAGTAAGACTGGAAAAATGCCTATTTAATTCAAACAGTGGTACCTGGACTTAGGGTTGTTAATCAAATTTTAGGGGAAACTCAATTCTGTGCCTTGAAATAGGCTCTAAGCTCCACGAGGGAAGAGATGCCATGATGTTTTGCTCACTACGTATACCTACTACCTAGCTCAGGCCAGACATATAAAATGGGCTCGATTAACATTTATTGAATGATCACATCCTAGTTAATAGTTTACATGTTTATATTCAGTCTTACATATACCCACTTTGGGAGGGACTACTACTGCCAAAATGGCTAATTTTTTTCTCCATTTTAACATACGGAGAACAGTACTGAAGGGTAAAGCAACATAAGAATTATAGCTGCCACACTCATTTTTCTCAACCATTTTACAAACATTCACTGCTGAAAACAATTTTATTATCGAAGCATTTCTTACCTTGTAGCTAACGCTAAACACATAGCCCATTCCACCTATCAACTTCTACCCCGACAGTAACAGCTTCTGGATTCTGCTCTTTTGTTTTCAATGGAGTGAAGAGCAATGATCCCATTTTTTTCCCTGAATAACAGATCCAAAGAGTATACCATAGACACCCACATGAAAACCCACAATGAGCCAAAATGATTGACTTTATCGTTTTTCAAATCTAGACAATATCTAAACGTCTTTCTTACCTCTCTTGTGACTTCTGCCAAAGTGTTTTTACCCAAGAAGGAAGCAAAATAGGTTTGTTTAGGTTTGCGGCAACTAAATACTTTTTGCTGCCAACTTCTCCGGCAATAAGATGAGTTACTGATACATTAAGGTCTCTGTATACGCGTCCACCCATCATTTGTACACACTTATGAACTTCTTCCTATAGCTCCCAAAGAAAATACATTATTAATAATAATGTAACCAATCTTTCTTCTATTTTTATACACTATCCCATAAATATCTTTTGTTGTTGTTATCCTGAATGCACAAAGGTTTCTCACCATTATAAAGTCTTACTTTTTGCAAGTAAGATAAATATGAATTATAAATAAATTTTAAAATAATTACCTTTACACATTATTCTCCCATGTTTCTTTCAATGCCATGAAGTTATTAAACTACGTTGCCTCTATATGAGTATTTTTAAATATGTAAATTACATGTATAACACAAAACTCTATATTATATATCTCTGTTAGAATCCTTTTTTAATATATTAACTGTCTGTGGTGGAAAAACCTAAGTGATTCAAACACAAACTCATTGACTACATAGAGAAAAAGTGAGTTTCCTTTTAAATCAAAACAAAAACTTAAATTAGCCAGTTTTCAATAAAACAGATTCCACTATATTCAATTTATTAAAAATAGAAAAGATACACACTGTTGTATATTGACTTTGTATACTGTATATTTGTAAAGTATATTCTACACAGTGAAAAATTAAGTGTGGAAATACAGATATAATCATCACGATATTCCTCAACAGTTCAACACTCAACACCTACCCTTTTGTCTTTTTCCAGGCTTGTACAAGATACAGTTATATCAGACATAACCATATTATAAACTGGATGTTCAGCTCTTGGGACACATCGCTGGTGTTGCATGCAAAATATAACTACTTGAGGACCAACAATTCTGCAGCCAAGCTATAAAAAAGAAAAAGTTCAGTAAGTAGGAAAAGACCTCCAGTCTTATAAAATTACATTTTGTAATATTTACCAATTCTTTATAGAAGTTGATGACCACTGTAGAAAAATCACCAAATTGTTACAAGGAAAAAATAGACACACTAACACATTAGACACACAAACACAAACAAATCAAAACAATGCAAGCTATCAAAACAAGCTCTAAGAGCTACACTCACTCAAAATTACCATCAAAATTTTAATCTTTGAAACAATCTTAATAATGGGGCATGAGTAATACTCTTACGCTAAAAAAATTAGGAAATATCCACATATATTTTTCAAATGAAGCACCCAGCCAATGAAGTAGACTGAAAATGTAAGCCTAAATAACCCCTCTCTAAAATACCTATGTCACATAAAAAAACATATAATCCTAGGCAGTTTCTACATTAGTGTTTTAAATACTTTGCAACTCAGTCTTTCCAAGGAAGAGCCACAAAGACTTCGCCTATGCTATTGCAGGTTACTCAAAAAAAATCACCTTTCATTTTCATTGATAACTGAGTTAAGAAAAGCGAAGTCTTGCTCAACACCAGCACATTCAACATTCAAGCCAGACTAAAAAGCCTACAGTTGTCAAAGTCACCGTGGCATGACTGACTTAAATATCTACAAGGTATATGATTATTGCTATCTTCTTGGTCAGCCATAAGAAAACTGAGTTTTGATGCTATCGATTCTATCTCACAAACGGTAATATTTCCAAAAGGAGAGTAAGACCAACAATGCTTTTGGCAAAAGTGGGTACACCTTCCATAAATTGTACAGATACTTCATCTACCTACTCTTCTATGTTTCTTCTTCAAACAAGAATCAATTCTTTGTAATCTGGATGGAATTACAGCCAGCTTACTTTCACTTCAGTGCTTCTCTTGTCCAGACACCAAAAAAATAATGAGTCAGTAGACTCTAGAATCAACAAAAAAAAAAATGGCTCACGGGTATATATACAATACTCATCTCCAAATGCTTCCTTTTAGCATCTACTTTTTCAGACCATACACAAGGCACAGGCATTAAAATTCTGTGTCCAAGAGCACGTAGGAAAGACAGTACGTAACCAAACACTATGCTGAGATCTTTTCCTACTTTTTATTATTTCTCCCTGAAATATCTCGCAATATCTCTGAGTTTAAGTACAGAATTCCATCACTAAAATGCTTCATTACTATGGGGTCCACTTATACTACGTTAAATCCCCTGAAATATAAAAATTACATAAAACAAAAATCTATTATAACATAATTTAAAAATATTCTGGTCTCCCAAAACCAAAGGATTCCTCTGTATTCATAATTTACATACTTCGTGATCAGTGAAGAACTTATGTCCACCGAAGCAACAACAAACCAAAAAACAGACTACTGAAGGAACATACTAAAAGTTAGCAAACCTTTTTGAGGTGATCAAAAACAGCACCCCTAAAAGGGTCACAGATGTAAAGTGATCTATCATTCTCCTTTATCTTCAATGCTTCTTCTTCTGTAATAATCTGAAGATATTCTTCTGATTGGAACTCTTTTATTGACTGAAAGAAAAAAAATGAAGATTACACCTAAAATTAGTCACCTGTATTTAAGTCCTATGAACTCTATCTTCGATATCTATCTCAAATCCAGCCTTTTTTCTATTGGAAATACCATCACCTCTCACTTAGACCTTCTCTCTCCTCTGCCCTAAATCTGTTCTCCACACCTAACAATCTTTTTAACAAAATAAATCAGGTCATGCCACTCTCTGCTCAAAACCTCCAATGGCTTCCCAGCACACTCAGAATAAAATCCACATTTCTTATGATGGCCTACAAGACCAGAGAGTCTGGCCCCTCTGCCTGTTTCCCCACCCTTACCTTTTACTTCTCACCCCTCTTGCTTATCTCTAGCTACTCCTACTTTCTTGTTAGGACTGGAACAAGCAAAGCATGACCTCATTTAGAGGCTTTGTTCTTGTTCCCACTGCCTGGAATACTCTTCTCCCAGGTCCTCACCTGACTTGATCCCTCATTTCAAGCAGACCTGTTCAAATGTCACCTCCTCAGAGATGCCTTTTCTGATCATACTTTCTAAAATACCCTTTCCCTATTCCTCCAGTCTATGTCATGAAGAAAAATAATATGGGTATTATGTACATATGTATAGATTTGTTTCAATCCCTTACAAGAAAGTTTCATGATCTTGTTTGCCAAATCCTGGCACCCAGTAAGCACTCAAATGTGAAGTCCTTATATTAGACACTTAGAATGATCCTTTTAAAACAATTAAATCAGATTACATTACTCTTCTGATTCAAAACCCACAGTGACTCTCTACCTCACTGAACTAAAAGCCAACGTCCTTAGGATGACCCACAAGGCCTGACGTGACCGCTGTACTCTTACGCTCGGCAGCATCCCTTAATCTTCCTCCATCCCTTGCTCCCTACACTACAGTCACACTAATGTTGGACAGACACTCTAAGCACTTTCCCAGGGGCCTCTGTCTGTTTGCTGAAATCTTCCTCAGATATCCAGAGAGCTAACTCACCTCCTTCAAGTATACTCAAATATCCATAAAACCTACCCTGATCACATGCTATTTAAAATTGTAACCTTTCCTTCTCTTCCTCCCCAACAAACATCCTCCAAACCCCTTAACCTGTTTTTGTTCTTTTCTGTTCCCAAAACACTTAGTACACTGTAATACTATAAATGATAAATGAGTAAACTGTCATTTATCATGTCATTTATCACTATCATTTATGATGTCTGCTAGTCTATTTCCTCCTGCTAGAATAGAATGCAAACTCTGAGAAAGTAGGGATCTTTGCCTGCTCTGATCATTGATGTATCCCAAGTACTACAACCGTGCTTATCAGACCATAGACACTCAGTAATTCTTTGCTGAATGAGTGAACTTTAAAGAAAAACCTGCTACAACAGAGCATCTTAAACTTTCACGTACACAGGGATCTCTCTGGGGATCTTGTTAAAATGCAGATTCTGATTGGTAAGCATGAGTTGGGGCCCAAGGCTCTGCATTTATAACAAACTCTCAAGCCATGCTGCTGCTGCTGCTGGGATCTGTGAGCAGCAAGTCTCCACCTTACCCCTACATCCTCCCGTATTACACTGTACATATGAAACATACTTTTAACAATTAACCCCCCAAAAAATGAAGTGTAACCAGTACATGGCTGACTCAAAATTTTTCAACACACAAAGGTCTGCTCTGGTTAGTAGACAAAAGAAAGCAACTTAACTTCCAAGAACAGCAGGTCTGCCACTTTCAATAGAAATGTCGTAATAGATATGTAATGACATATCTATATTAACGTAGAGTATATACGTATATATGTATATATGTAGAGTAAAACTACATATTATGAAAATAATTATTACCAAGCCATAAAAGCCCAATAAATCAAAATCACTAACATCAAGAAAATGAATTCACAGGATCAAACAAGACGTTTTCAACTGTTCTTACCTCAAGAGCTCTGAGAAAACATTCGGAATTGCCTGAAGACTTTAAAAACTTCACAAAAAACGGTTCTTTGTCATTTTTGGACATTTTTAAACTGTCAAAACAAAGGAACCATGAACAAGAACAACACCACATTACGTATGAAGTTAAATGCTTGCAGTACCTATTTTTCTGTGCAGTCGGGAAGGCCTAAGGACAGACATTCTGGCCTTGTCCAGGAATTCGGCCATCTGTCTCCTTTGTAAGAAACGCTGGAAGGTGGGCAAAGTCAAGGAGAAATACGACACCACCAATCCTTGCAAACCAGAGACCGAAATTACTGTTCCTAAGCTGAATACATCAGAGGACCCTCGCTATGGTCGGGGGGTTGTCCAAGTCCCCCCAGCCAATGACCATTCAATTGCACTTGGCTTACAGATGCACAGAACGAAGGTGTCCCTGCGGGTACCCATCGCCCTCGAGCTTTGTTCCCCCCTCCCTAAACGAACTTGAAATATAAACACGTCAGGCAGGTAGCAAGGTCATGCCCCCCAACAGGCAGGCCGCTCTCGCTCGCCAGCTCCTAGGGAAAGGCCTGGCTCCTGGCCCAGGCGCACCCACGTCCCCCTCGGAGTTTCAGTCCCACCCGCCGGTTACCAGGGCAGGAAACGAGGGCCCCGAAGGCCGGAGGCAGCGTCGCGACCCCCCGCCGGGGTGGGAAAGAAGCAAGGTCCTCCGGCCGCGCCTCACTCACCTCGGTGGAGCCTGGGGGTTTGGGGACGGTGAGCGGGGGGCCGCGCGGCGGGCAGGACAGCAGCGGGGGTCGGGCGCCAGCCCGGCGCACACCCGCCGCACCCGCGGCGCCCCCGGACCGAAACGCGCAAAACCCGGAAATGGCGAGGCCTGGAACCGACTTTCGCGCCAACCGCGCGGACAAACTCGCCTCTCCTGGCGGAAGTGACGTTGTGCGCAGCTGCGGCCGGAAGGTGGAGTCGTCCAAAGGGATGGTGGGCGGCCGAGCCGCGCTCGGCTCCGCGGGCTGTGGGGTCTGCCGGTGAGCTTGGGCCGGGGGACCTGGGCTTGGGGCTTCGAAGGGCGGGCCTGGGCAACGCTGGGAGGTGGCCGAGCGCCCACGGCGCAGGGCATGGGGCCGCGGGCCGGGAGTACCTCAGAGGAGGTCCTCACGCTTGGAAAAATCAAATTGGGGAAAAGAGAGTTTTCTCAAGGAATATTTTATGCCTGCTGTAGGCCAGGCAGTGTGAGAGAAACCGTTTATTATCATCCAAAACAACCCTGTGAGGCAAGTGGTAGCGGCTCTTAACGTCAGACGGTAAGTGATGCCATTAAGATGTCAGCCAAGTCTTCGACTTGTGGACGAAAATGGGGTTCTGTGGAAAGCAACCTCCCAGGGTGATCTGATCAGACATTCCCAACTGGGCGGGTCCTGAGGGGTAGTCACGCCTCAGGCAGTGACTTGAGTACAAGGCTTGTCTTTGCCCTAAGGAAGCCCTGCCCGTTGTTTTTGTGCATCTAGGTTAACACCACCTTTGAAATGCACCCCCCGTCAGACTTTCTAACGTGAATCTTAATCCTCCTGTAACCCGATCCCGACTTGCCGTGCTTTCTCCCGCCTTCCTGTAATCTTCCTTACTTCTTCATCTCAACGGCATGAAAAGAATCGCGAATTTATTCTCAGAAGAATTTATCGCAGCCTGGCGAGGTGCTGCTCCCAGGCATGTCTGTTTGACTCAGACAAGTTTTTACAAAAATTCTCTGCGGGTTTGGACATTCTGAAGGTCCACAGGCTCCACGGGCTGGGTTCTTTACCCTCGAATATGGCAGGAGTGTAATTGCTGCCTGCCACTTTCAGCCAAGACTGCTGGAGGGGAGAAAAATGTCAGGATGACTCGCATTGTACACCTAGGGCAGAGGCGTCTTTGCCGAGATCTTCAGTGGCCTTCCCCCACTCTTGGGCCCTCAATGGGCAATATCGTTTTCTCTCTGACTCCCTGAGTGTAGGAGAGATTCTGGGAGGGAAACTAATGTTCAAATGGCAAAGTTTCGGGGAAGCGGAGGTAACATGGGGCTATAGAATCTTGGCTTATTCATTACCAATGACAGACTGCTGAGACAGTGTTTCTTATTTTATTCTTGACTCTTGAGAAGCTCATGCTTTTGGACTGAGTAATGTGACAATTTAATGCCGTCTACGTCCATTGTTTTTCTTTTTCTTCTTAACACCTAAAGATGGCAATGAGCTGCTTGAGTCTAAATGTGGGAATATACCCAAAGGTGAGTCAGACATAGTAACACTGGGCGCAAAGGTAAAGGCCCGGCCCATTGTTGTTTTGTTTCAAAATAAACTAAAGTTACTGGATTTGTTAAAAAAAAAAAAAAAGAGGATGTCACAGTTAATTGTTAAGCAAATCTGTTTTGAAACTGCAGTAATAATTACTATTTATAGGGTACTTTACATTCCTACTTACACTATTCCTGTTTACTCTTCCCATCAATCCTGTAGTATGTGGGCATCATTGTCCTGAGTTATGTAAATGGAGAAAATGAGGCTCAGGGACTGTGTAACTTGATCAGGGCCACATAGCTGTCAAGTGGCTGCACGTGGGCTTGAGAAGAGGCAGTGTGACTGGAAACCCCGTGGCCTTCCTGACCAACCACATTGCTCCTTGTCACATGCTGCCTGTCCACCTCTGCACGAAGGTCAGCATCCGGACAAGAGCCCATTCCTGACATTTCTGGGGCGGGGTGGAGGGCTCTTGATGGAAGGAGAGTCACAGATGTCACTAATGAAGATGAGGAAAAATGAAATCAACCCTTTAGCTTTTAGCCAGCTGTATTTCAACACTGTGTTTCCCCGAAAATAAGACCTAGCCGGACAATCAGCTCTAATGCGTCTTTTGGAGCAAAAATTAATATAAGACCTGGTTTTATTTTACTATACGACTTGGTCTTTATAATATAATATAGTATAATATTATATAATATATAATAATATACTATATTATATTATATATATAATATATATTATAATAATATATTATATAATACCAGCTGATTGTCCAGCTGGTCTTATTTTCGGGGAAACAGGGTAGCAAGGGAGTCGACCTTATCTTTAGAACAGGAGACCAGGTGACAAGTTCTCCCATCTGTGTCTCCACACAGGCAGACAGGGTCTGTATCTGTCCCTGAGGGACCTAATCTTGGGCAGTAACTAGAGCAGTGGTTCTCTATCTGATGTACTGCCTGGACCAGCTGCATCAGCGCCACCGGGGATTTGTTGGAAATGAAAATTCTCGGGCCTGACCTCAGGCCTGCAGAGTCTGAAACTCTGGGGATGGGTCCCAGCATTCTTTGTTTTCAAAAGCCCTCCAGGTGATTGTGATGCACATTAAAGTTTGTTTGAACAAAGATTTTTTTAGGGAAGGGTGAAAGTGGTTATATGGGTTGTGGTTATTAAGATGGTGAAATGGGGAATAGCTGTGATATGCCCTCAGGCAGCTGCCTCAGACGGTGGAGTTTGGATTGACCTTCCCGTCACCTCCCTGGCTTTCAGGGTCACCTCCCTATTTCTTTGGCCCTTTCGTCACCTAGAACCAGACACTCCAGACCCTGCTTAGAGTAAGATTAAAGGGAAATTTATATTTATCTGTTTTTAGAATGAAAAAACAGGAAACATATATGACAAGATAGTTACTTTTAAAATACGGGTGGTGCGAATATGACTATTTCTTGTTATATTTTGCTACATAGATAAGATTTCTCAAAATTTTAAAAATAGATTTTTTGAGAGTTTTATATTTTCTAGTACTATAAATGAATAAATAATGTATAAATAAAGGGATTATGATTTTAAAATGAGGTGAGTAAATTATCTTTATTGCTGCAGAAATAGGCTTTGCAGTGGCAAAATATTTGTATAAACTCTTGTCTTCGGTAACCTGGAAGGTAAAACAGACCTATAGAGTCTGCTGAGGGGCAGGGAAAGAGATAAAATTGAATGTTAGTAGCACTTGTTGGTTGGTACTGGCTGTATTTAGCAAGTATTGTAAGAAAGAGACAACAAGCTTATGGAAGAATTGGCTTGTTTGCAAGAATTTATAAATCCCAAAATGGGAGGTTTTGCAAGTTTGGAAAAGTTGAGTGCCTCTAGGTGCTACAAACAAGAGGTAAACCTAAGAGACATTTTGAGCAGCAAACGCCCTTTACAACTCATCCATGTGGAAGAGAACTAGTTAAATAGTATGGTCCTCCTACCCAAGCTGGGTAAACACCATCAATTGAGAGAGGTATTGTGCCCAGGATTGCAATCAAGCTTGAAAATTAGTTCTAGAGAGAACTGTGAGTATGGATACTACTGTATTTCCCCGAAAATAAGACCTAATTGAAAAATAAGTGCTAGCATGATTTTTCAGGATGACATCTGAACATAAGCCCTAATGCGTCTTTTGGAGCAAAAATTAATGTAAGACCCAGTCTTATTTTGGGAGAAACGCGGTACTGTAGGGAAACAACTCTACCATGTCTTCCTGGCAACTTTTCATAGATCCATATAGGCAGAGGTTGGGATGGCAGTATATCTGAGCCCCTGGCCAAACACCTTGTGGTCCTGCTGGAACGTGAGAGGATGGGAAGTCTCTAAGGAACAGCTAGCTAGGAGGGCACCTCTCACTCATCTTCCTGTCTCCCCAGGAGGCTGTGATCACTTTCTCATTGCCTCCCAGATTCTGATGAGGTATGGGGTTCTCTGCCCCTCTCCCCTCAGAATAGAGCTGCAGAATATAAAACCACTTAGCTGCTATCTACATTTGGCTCCTCAGAGATGGGGTTTCCCACAACACACATTGCAGCCCCTTTCAGTGTCATCCTTTTTGGAGCATAAAACGGAACTGGGGAGCTGGCACCTTTGTCTTATTCTGTTTTGCTCTCTATGGAAGTAATAATCTAAATCTAAAAGTGTGTCATGTGTCTTCACCAGTCTAATCAGTCAGGCCTCACCCTTGACCTTATATATGTGAGGTTGACAACTACCACATGAAACTGAATGGAAGCAAATAGATATGCAGGTTCTTAAAGTTTTGAGATAATAGCTTTGTGAAGGAAGCCAGAAACCTGGAGTATTCGAATTTTGATACAATCTTCAAGCTTGCATAGTAGGAAGTGGGTAAAAAGTCCTACAGCCGCAAAGAAGCACAAACTCTTCAATACCGTGCAGATGTGGTTAGAGAGAATGATGGAAAGGGAAGACCCTCCCAGACGGAGGTGCCAGGGACCTTGGAGAGCAATAAGCAAAGGAGCTACTTTCAGAGTGAATCTGAATCTAATCAAGCAGAGGAACCACCCACCCAGTCAGTGCCTGTCCAGCAGGACTTCACAGTTGACGCTGACCAGCAACAGCTGTGGGTCTTCACTCCCCTTTCTGAAAGAGGGTTATATTGTAGTTATTGTCCCTGCTCCACCATTGTATATCAGGTGTGCAGTTGGGGGTGGGCAGCACCTTGTGTTTCCAGTCCATATGTCACTGGACCGTAAGGTGGATTCTGGTAGAGACCATGTAGCAGAACTTTAGTATCCCACACATATCCCCTCAACCATACCGCTCTTAAGCACATTGGGAAACTTCTACCTGCCAACCTACCAGCATCCGTGTTTCTTTACATGAAGGCATTCTCTGACACTAGGAGTCTGCTTTGCCACCTGCACAGTACGCCAGAGGGTAAGAGGTTATGACCTATGGAAAAAACTCTCAAACAATGACTAACAAGAATTTGTGTACAAAACTCTTGTTTGCATGCCCCCTGGATGGCATATTCTGCCCTGGCTTTCAGAGTTTTCTCAGTGGAATTAAGCTCCGGTCTCCACAGTGGTAACTGACTTTTTAGTACCTCACTTAGATGCCTTCTTTTTCCTGTCTCACTACCCCTGTCTCTTATCTGTGTTTCTTTACTTACTAAATAAAACACTTGAAAAGCCTTGTCTGAAGTCTGTTTTCTGGGAGAACTCAAACTAAGAAGATCCAAGACGTGTGCCCCCTTTTCATAGTGTGTGTTGTTGCTGGGAAGAAGTTGCCAAGTTTTCCGGTTGCCAGCAAGTGTTTCCGGTTGCCAGCCTCTTTGCATCTAGATGGGGTCATGTGATATAGGTAGAAGTGATGCTTATTACTTCCAGGCCTGGTCCAGGAAAACCTCTTGTACTACCTTCCAGTCTTCCATATTCTGGATGTCAACACATAGGGCAATCTTGGAAGCCACATATTGAAAATGGCAGAGCCTCTCAGCCTGGATCTCTGAATGACTGACTAGAGTAATGAAAGTGAACTCCCCATCCCTGCCTCTCCAACAAAAAATTATCACCACTGCTGCCAGAGGTGAACTTGTATTATGTTAAGCCATTGAGATTTGTAACTTCATTTTTTATGGCAACTAGTACCAATCTAATCAATTCTGAATTTAGCAAGGTTTAAACAAATGTGTTGCCACTTTAAAACTTGTCTTTATTGGGTTGGCCCAGTGGCTCAGTGCTCCTAACTCCGGACGCTGCCGGTTCGATTCCCACATGGGCCAGTGGGCTCTCAACCACAAGGCAGTTCAACTCCTGGACTCCTGCAAGGGATGATGGGCAGTGCTCCCTGCAACTGAGATTGAACACGGCACCTTGAGCTGAGCTGCTGCTGAGCTCCCAGATGGCTCAGTTGGTTGGAGCGGGTCCTCTCAACCACAAGGTAGCCAGTTTGACTCCTCGATTCCCGCAGGGGATGGTGGTCTGTGCCCCCTGAAACTAGCAACGGCAACTGGACCTGGAGCTGAGCTGCGCCCTCCACAACTAAGACTGAAAGGACTACAACTTGAAGCTGAATGGCACGCTCCACAACTAAGATTGGAAAAAGGTCCTGGAAGTACACACTGGTCCCCAATAGAGTCCTGTTAAAAAAACAACAAAAAAAACACTTGTCTTTATTTCCACAAAGGTCCTTAGAAAAAGGAAGAGTGAAACTGCTCCAGAGACAAATGCCAGAGACCACATGGTGAAAGCACTGTGGAAGCAGGCTACCTAGGTTGAATGCTGGCTCTGACATATACTAGTTGTCTGACCTTGAGCAAGTTACTTAAACTGTGTGTTTCACTTTCTTCCTATATCAAATGGAGATGATACCTTGTTTCCTCGAAAATAAGACCTAGCCGGACCATCAGCTCTAATGAGTTTTTTGGAGCAAAAATTGATATAAGACCCGGTCTTACATTATAGTAAAATAAGACTGGGTCTTATATTAATTTTTGCTCCAAAAGATGCATTAGAGCTGATGGTCCGGCTAGGTCTTATTTTCGGGGAAACACTGTAGTAGCATCTACTTCATGGTGTTACTGTAAATTAATATTTGAAAAGCACTTAGCTCAGTGCCGGGTACACAGTTAATGATAAATTTACAAATTCCTACTTTTCCAAAGGCAATTCTTGTCATGAAGTCTTTAAACTGTTTCTGACAATGCAATCTTCTAACCTGCTCTGCTATTGTGAGAGGTTGTGCCAAAGCAACAGATGGCTTTAGCACTTTGGATGTCCTTCCTTTGCAACATAACTTTGTCCCTATACACAGGAAGTTGTCAGAGTTTGCTCCATTCTGAGGTCAGAGAGCACGTTGGCCCTTTTGGGTTTGAGCTGTGTTAGCTTTAGGTAGATCATTAACTTTGGGAGGAATGTTCACCTCTTGACCGTTGCTGGTTTTTGTCCACAGACCTGTAGAGAAGATTGCTCAACCCACTTTTGAGACAATCATTTATGTGCATTTTTTATTTGATATTTTTTGAGCCCTATATTATACCAGATCCTATTTTCCAATCTAGAAGTAGCATGCTGAACAAGTGAAATGTGGCTTCTGCCCCCAGAGACCCTATTTCCTCTCAAAAGTATAAATAAATGAAATGAGAGCTAGAGCAGTTATAAACAAGCACAATAACCTATAAAATTCATTCATTAAGAAATAGAATCATAAAAAAAATTAGTAGCTAATATAGTCCTCACCTGTGCTCTGCCATGAAGACATAGCCTGTGCAGGAATTGCACTCTTGTTGAGTGCATTGAGAAGATGTGGATAAAGCACCAAGAAACATTTATTTAAGAGCATTAGAGACTAGAGTTGCAAAATTTCTGGAAAAGGGAGGGTAACAGAGGTGAAATGACATTCTGTAACCACATTTTTCTGGAGGAATTTGCCACTTCTGGGCACAAGACAGGAGGCTTTGCCCGACAGAGGGCCACTGCTAGCAGAACTTATGGCAGTCTCAGGGCTGGAAAAACAGAAGTGGAGGCAAGATCCCAATGAGAAGGAAGGTGCAGAGAACTACGCCTGACAAATAACCAGTTTTTCCCTTAAGATATTTGGCATAGTTTGAAGCTCCATGGAATGAGAGGCAAAAACAAACATTCTTTACCTGAAAGAGCTCTCAACGAACATACCAGGTGTACTCGTTTCCTATGGCTGCTGTAACAATTACCACAATCTTAGTGGCTTAAAATAACACAATTTATTATCTCACAGTTTGGTAGGTCAGAAGTCTGAAAGGGTCTCACTGGGAAAAATTGAAGGTTACATCAGGGCTGTGCTCATTTCTGAAGGCTTTACAGGAGAATCCATTTTCTTGCCCTTTCCAGCTGTAGAGATGCTCACATTTCTTGGCTAATGGCGCTACTCCCTTCCATCTTCAAATCCAGCAATGGCAGTCTTTCTTACATTGCATCACTTAGACACTAACTCCCCCGCTTCCACATTTAAAAGACCCTTGTGATTGCATTGGCCCATCCAGATAATCCAGGATAAAAGTCACCTGATTATCAACTTCAATTCCATCTGCAATCTTAAACCTCCTTGCCACATAACAGCATTCACAGTTTGTGGGTTTAGGACATGAACATCTTTGGGGGGGGAGGCATGGGCATTATTCTGCATACCACAGCAGGCTTTCAGTTGGGAGCCATGGAAGCTTATCAAAACTGCAACCTAGCCTTGACGTAGCTTGACCCCCACAGTTGAATCAAAGTAATCAGTCCCCATTCTATCTTTTTAGCAGAATCAAAGGGTGAATGCACTTTGGAAATAATGGTATATCATCTGGAGCCTCTAAAATTTTACACACTATGTCCAATTACTTGTTCAAGTAAAAATTAAAAGGCATTCCAAGTGAACTATATGTCCAAAAAATAATAGAAAGACACACACTATAAACAGATCCACAAGAATCCAGATACTGCATTGAGCAGACAGAGAAGGATCCTTTAAAAACTATGATTAATATGGCCAAGAAAATAGAACAAAATGTGATGAAATAGAGGAAAAGATGGTGAAATAGTGGAAAAGATGGAGAAGTTCATTGGATAATTGGAATCTATCAAGAAGAAATCAAATGGAAATTCTAAAAATGAAAAAGGCAATACCTCTACAGATGCAAGAAAAAGTGCCCTTCGGCTTTCTGTCTGTCTGATTGTGGCAGCCCAGATTAAATGAGGGAATACAGGAATTACAAAACCGTGAAAAAAATAATTTTTGCAATTCAGAAATAACCTTGTAAATAGTGATTCCAAAAAAGAATCTAAAATGTGAATTTACATGAAAAAGGCAGTAATTGATGTTAATTTCTCTATAAATGGATTTAACAGTGCAACAGATGCACAGAAGAGAGGATTAGTAAACTGGAAGACAGGCACAGAGAGAAAAAATAGAAATACTGAAGAAAAGCATGATACATGTGTATTTTAAAAAGATTACTATATAATACAATTATAATCCCAGAAATAGAGTCAACAGACAATAGACAGGAGGAATATTTAACCACACAAAGGTTGAGAATTTTCCAAGTAGTGAAAAACAGCCCACACATTCACCCATATATTCACAGCTAGGGTAACATCACACTAGGCACACCATGGTCAAACCAAAGAAGATAAAGAATTTAAGGAGAGGGCGGGGAATTTAAGGAGAGGAGGGGAATCTTACTTGTCATTGGCTAACCAGCCATCCTCCGGGGCCAAACAGGGAGACCTGTGTAAGCACAAAGGTGAAGCAAAGTCCCTGAAAGGATTAGTCTCACAGACTCTCCTTTCTTTAGGGGTAGGTACGAGGGGACAGACAGGGAGACTGCTGTGTGACAACAATCAGCAAACATTTTACCTAATGGTGAATTACTTAAAACTTCATCACCACTTCTATACAGTAATGTATTGGAAGTTCTAGTCAGTGCAATAAATCAAGAAAAAGAAATAAAATTATAAGGATGGGAAAAGAAGAAACAAAACGGATATTATTCACAAAAATCATAAGGATATATGCAGAAAATCCAAAAGAAACAATTATATTTCATAAGATAATTTACCAAGGTCACTGGATTCAAGGTCAGTATACAAAAACTAATTGTTTTTTCAAAACCAGCTACAAACAAATGGAAAATGAATTAAAATCATGAAACCATTTATAATAGCACCCAAATCAGTTGATGTCTGGAAACAAATCTAGTAAGGATGTGCAAGTCCTCTAAACTGAACACTAAAAAATATCAAGAGAAGACCTAGTAAAGAAGACCTAAATAATGGAGGAATAGACCATATTCATGAATTGCAAATCTTAGTATTGTCAAGATGTCAAATCTCTTCAAATCGATCTACATTTCTGTATAGTTCCAATGAAGTCTCTGCAGCTGTTTTTTCTGGAATTTGACATGTCAATTCTAAAATTTACATGGAACTGCAAAGCCAAAACAACAAACAAACAAATCCAAATTCATCTTGAAGTACAACAAACTGGAGGACTTACACTATAAGATATCAAAACTTATAAAGCTATAGAAATTGAGACAGTGAGATATAAGTGGAAGGATTGATGTACAAATCAGTAGAACAGAAGAGAGAGTTCAGAAACACATATATAGTTAACTGATTTTTGACAAAGATTTTACTAAAGTACAATGAGGAAAGAATTATCTTTCCAGTAAATTGTGCTAGGTCAATTGGTCGTATATATGGAAGAAAAAATACAGGTTCCTGTGTCACACCTTTCACAAACACCAATTCCAAAACAAATTTAGGCCATGTGTCTCAGGTTTGTCTTCTGTGACATTATGCTAGCTCACCAAGTCATTCAGCTTATAACTGTAGTTAGACACAAATTAGAGAGTTTAGAAAGCATTTGTTAAATTCCAAGAGACCTACTGAGTAAATGTTTGGGGCAAAAAAAAAAAAAAAGTCATGTTAAGAAAATTTCTCCACTTCTTTTAACCTAATTTCTCTTTCACATGAATGGAAAATAAATCTGTCTTTGTCTAAAAAAAATATCAATTCCTGGTGGATTATACATCTGAATGTGAGAGATAAAACTATCAAGCTTTTGGAAGGAAACAATATTTTCATGAACTTAGGACATACAAAGATTTCTTAAACAGTTGACAAAAAGTGCTAAACATAAAGAGGAAAATGTTGAAATTGGACTCAGACATATTTAATATTTCTGTTTACCAAGACATACCCTTAACAGGAAAAGGCAAGCCACAAAATTGGAAAAGATATTTGAAATACAAATGTCCACCAAATTTTTCATATCTAGATTATATAAAGAATCCCTACAACTCAGTAAAAATATAAGCAATCCAGTAGAAACAATGGGCATATCATAAAAGAAGATATTTAAATTACCAATAAATCTATGAAAAAGTGTTCAACTTTATTTGTCATCAGGGAAATTATTAAAACTATAGAGACCTTCATAAGCTCCAGAATATCTAGAATTTAAAAGCCAGCCCAAACCAAGTATTGATGAAGATATAGGGCAACTCTTAACTTTCATATGTCGCTGGGCGTGGGAGAAGAGTGGAAATTATACAACCACTTTAGAAACCGGCAGCAATAATATTATTAAAGCCGAGCACAGGCATGCCATGTGATCCAGCAATT
Source organism: Rhinolophus hipposideros (assembly GCF_964194185.1). Lineage (NCBI taxonomy): Eukaryota > Metazoa > Chordata > Mammalia > Chiroptera > Rhinolophidae > Rhinolophus > Rhinolophus hipposideros. The sequence goes on along the minus strand of NC_138060.1, from coordinate 34,554,723 downwards.
GTACCCTTGTGAATATAACAACAGAAATGCCTACATATGTTCACCAATAGACGTGTACAAGAATTTTCACAGCAGTATTATTTCCTAATAGCCTTAAATTAGGAAAAAAATACCAATTGTCCCTGAATAGTCATTGATATATTCATCGTTGGAATACCACACTGCAGTGAGAATGAACTACTTACGATACATGAAACAGCACACTTCACTCTCACAAATATTATGTTTAGACAAAGAAGCTAGACAGAAAACTATTTATATTTACATCAAGTATAAAAATAAGTGAAACTCATGTATGGTGTTAGGGGTCAGAATAATTATTAGTTTTGATTATTGATGACTATAAGAGGGATGAGGGGCCTGTGGGATCCTGGTAATATTCTCTTTCTTTTTCTGAGCACTGGTTAAATGGGTGTGCTCCTGCTTGCCAATCCATATTCTGGAGCTTATGAAGTTCACTGGTTAAAATAATGTCTCAGGTTAGTTACTAGAATGCAAGTTTCCTGGCCTCAGGACCTTCATCCAGCCAAGCAATTCTTACATGTTTTGAGCACAGGCTCCTCGGGACTGGGGGACATTCCACAGGGTGAGACTGTGGACCTTTCCCCAGGAAAGCATGTGCACACATAATACACAACGTTTTGTACACAATTTTCAGGGATCCTCAGATTCTTCCTCTGAAAGTGTCTCTGTTGCCCACTCCTGTTCCCTCTCGGAAGTCACCTTTCCGCCCCCAACCCCAAGTGACCCAGTCCCCTCTGATCCTCTGCTGAAGGCTGGGATAAGGTGAAACCCTGAACCCAGACAGGGCTGCCTCTACTCGCCCCTGCTGCAGCCCACAGCCCAGTCCTGAAGTCTGTGAGCTCTGCCTGAGGAAGTCTTCAGAATTTAAAGTTTTAAGAATTGTTTATGGAAGCACAATGAACATACATAAAACTTCACATATCCTAGTATACAGCTTAATGAATTGTCACCAAGTGAACACATCCATGTAACCAGCATCCATATCAAGAAACAACGTTCACAGAGCTGGGATGGCTCCCTGGTGCCCTCTTTCAAGTCTCTTCCTATCTTCTCCTCAAAGATATCCGTTATCTTGACTTCTAACAACATAGACTAATTCTGCTAATTTTTGAATTTTGTAGAGATAGAATCACACTATATATATATATATATATATATATATATATATATATATACACACACACACACACAATTTTGTGTCTGGCTTCTTTCACTCAAGGTTAGATTTGTAAGATTTGTGTATGTTGTTGTGCATAGTTGCCCTTCATGTGTTCTTAGTGTTGCATATTATTCCATATTGTGTATGTAGCACACTTTATTTATCTTTCCTGTTGACAGTAATTTGAGATCTTACAAATAGTGAGTGCTGCTATAAACATGCTAGTACATGTCTTTTAGTGCATGTAGGTATGTATCTCTTCAGGGTATTTCCCCAGAAGAGCAATTGCCTCGTCATAAAATAAACATATGTTCAATGTTAGCTGCCCAACAGTTTTCCAAAGTGGTTCAACCAATTTACACTCCCACCTTAAGAGTCTGAGAGTTTGGTTGCTCCACATTTTTGCTGTTTTGGTGGGAGTGTTGGAGGTTTCACATTGTAATTTTGAGTTTGATGACTGATTAGGTTGAGCATCTTTCTGTATGCTTATTGACCGTTTAGATGCCCTCTTGTGTAAAGTATTAGTTCAAGTCTTTTGCCCTGAATACATTTTTTTAAATTAATTTTATTGGGGTGACAATTGTTAGTAAATTTACATAGATTTCAGGTGTACAATTCTGTATTACATCGTCTATAAATCCCATTGTGTGTTCACCACCCAGAGTCAGTTCTCCTTCCATCACCATATATTTGATCCCCTTTACCCTCATCACCCACCCCCGACCCCCTTACCCTCTGGTAACCACTAAATTATTGTCCGTGTCTATGAGTTTTTGTTTCTCATTTGTTTGTCTTGTTCTTTTTGGTTTATATACCACATATCAGTGAAATCATAGGGTTCTCTGCTTTTTCTGTCTGACTTATTTCACTTAGCATTATTCTCTCGAGATCCATCCATGTTGTCACAAATGCTCCTATATCATCTTTCCTTAACGCCGAATAGTATTCCATTGTGTATATGTACCACAACTTCTTTATCCATTCATCTATCGACTGAATACATTTTAAATAGATTTTCATTCAGTTAGTTTGGGGAGTGCCAACATAACAATTCAAACCACAGACCGAGACTTATCTAATAAAGCATCCTCAGAATTGGGCCTTAAGAATGTAAGAATATATCATAATTGAATTTAAACAGTCTGTCTTATTATTTTAACCCACCATAACTCTTTATTCTGCACCCTCTTCGTGTGTGCAAGTAGTGAAATCTTTGCTAAGTAAATGTTCTTTGTTTCAGCTCCAACCAAGATATGAAAAGTTCTTCCCTCTGGCAGAGACTAACCCTGCCCTCCACTGAGTCCAGAGATAGTCCCAAGGAAGTCAGAAGAGATTGTAAATCACAGAAATCACAAGGTCAAGGACATGAGCCTATGATACACAAACCTGGGCTCTCCTCCCTTTCTCCAACACACACACACACACACACACACACACACACACACACACACACACGAAGTAAACAGCTGATCCTCTTCCTTCAGCATCTCACAGACAGCCATCCTTGGACAATACAATGGGAGATTGTCACCATTCCTCTCCTTCACACCACCTCCTGCCAACTGAGTTAGTTTTAAATTCCAGAAGTGTACATTGTTCCTGTCTACGTGCCTGGTGACTAGGGCAGGGTAGAATTAGAAGGGGACCTCTCACATCTGATTAGCTTCTAAGGTGACACCCTAGGGAGCCCAGGAAGAAAGGTATAGCAGCCTCAGTTACACAGGATCCGTGCTGAGCAGAGAGGTTGTCAGGGTCCCTGCTAACAGCCCATTTGCTCATGAGCTGGAAATAGCATATTTCTGGTCAGAAATGCAAGCAGTCTCTAGACCAGCAACCCCTGCTGAACATCACCCCAAAAGAAAGAAGGACTGGGCCCCCTCCGTGGTGATACACTCACCAAGAGGTCCCTGGAGCGGGCTTTAGGGGGCTGCAGGGACGAGTAGAAGCAGCCCTGTCCAGGGTCAGGGTTTCACCTCATCCCAGCCTTCAGCAGAGGATCGGAGGGGACCGGGTCACTTGGGGCGGTCGGGGGGCGGGTTCCGAGAGGGAACAGGAATGGGCAACAGACAGTTTCAGAGGAAGAATCTGAGGATCCCTGAAAATTGTGTACAAAACGTTGTGTATTATGTGTGCACATGCTTTCCTGGGGAAGGGCCCACAGTCTCACCCTGTGGAATGTCCCCGTCCCGAGGAGCCTGTGCTCAAAACATGTAAGCACTGCTTGGCTGGACGAAGGTCCTGAGGCCAGGAAACTTGCGTTCCGGTAACTAACCTGGGGCCCGGGCGGATCGCCCTCGGCCCGGGCCTCAGTTTCTCTCTCTGGAGTCCCGCGATCAGTTCAGCGGGTTCCGGGGTGCTATGGTCGGTTGTATCTGTGGGGTGCGGACCCCTCGCTTTCGCTCAGAGCTCCGGCCCCGCAGCTCAATGCGCTGGGCAGAGGGGTCAGCCTTGGGGCGGCCGGGGAGTGGGGGCCGAGTTGCTGGTGAGCTACCAGAGGCGTGGTGGCAGGTGCGGAGAGGGCGACGAGCGGGGAAGGGCAAGCCCTTCACAGGAGGCGGAGCCACCCCCGTGGGGGCAGGTACAGCTGGCCGAGGCTTGCGGCCCAGGGGATCCGGTCGGTCGGTGTCACTCGTCCAGTGTCGCGAGTCAGCAGCCGAGATGAGGCTCGCCATCTGCGCCCTGCTGTGCTCGGGGGCCCTGGGTGAGTACGCAGTGGGAGCCCGGGCCGGGCCACCCTCCGACCCGGAGCCGGCGCCTGCGGGGTCAGCCGCCGCGAAAGGACGCGCCGCCTGGGTCAGAGGGGCCCGCATCAGCCTCGCGCGGGTTGGCCCCAAACACCTTCCGCCCGCCGGGATGTTGTGTAGCTGGATGAGCTAAGAATGCTTTCCACATCTTTAAACGGTTGAAAGAAAATCAAAAGAATAATTTTGACACGTGAAAATCATGAAATTCAAATTTCAGTGTCCATAAATAATATTTTATTGGAACACAAACATGCTCTCTCAGGTAAGTGTCGTCCATAGCTGCTTTCAGGCTTCAAGGGCAGAGTTAAATAGTTGCCACAGAGACTGAGTGGCCCAGAAAGCCCAAAATATTTACTCGCTTAGCCCATTACAGAAAAAGTTCATGATCCCTGGCCCAGAGGCTGTTGATCCAGTTTACAGTGAAGGAGACAGGAGCGGGGAGAAGAGATTTTCCCACGGCTCACTGGTTATTACCAGGGATTAAGAGGGAAGGGCAAATGTCAGGTATGCTTGACTTGTCCAGTGTCTAACCAGCAGGATCTTTCCTGCTCTGAACTGTACCATGACTACCATCCCCACCACACACCAGGAAGGTAGAAAAGGGGAAAAACAACCACCCTAGAATGGGATCCACCTGCCACTGAGTGCTGGGTGACTTTAGGCTCTCCCTTGACCTCTCTGAGCTGGTTACCTCATTAATTCAGAAGGAATTGCTTTTTCACGAGAAGCACACAGCCGCTATGAAAGTGAAATGAGAATTGATGTAGTGGCAGAGCCCTAGACATGGGTGAGCTCTCACTGGTAAAAGTCCTGCACATGTAGGGGCTCCATCCCGTATTACGGGGTGAGCAGGGCTCTTGGCTGGGTAACGCTAAGGAAGGTAATGGTGCAGTCAGCTCAGGCGTGTGCAGAACTTGCCCTGGCTCATCCAGCTCTGGCTCTGCCAGTCTCAGGCTGTCTTCAGTAATTTCGGAAGTAGGAGATTTTACGTGGGGAGAGGGGTAACCTGGGCAGGGCAGAGGGAGGAGAGGGCAGGAAGGACTGGGGGTGCTGGGGTTGGCCCTCCCTGGCCCAGTACTGCTACCTGGGGCCTCACAGTGAGGTCTGCTGGGGCCCAGGAAGTCTGAAAAGGTAGGGTCCAGCTGTGGTCCAGCTCCCTCTGACCACAGGGAAATCCGGAGTGCAGCCCCTCGATTTTTCCCAAATTCTTTCTGAACAAGGCTTGTGTTGTTTGTTTTTCCTCCATCTTCTCTCCTAGCAATGTCAGGGGCTGACCAAAATTTCATTTTCCCTATCTGCTCTGTGTTTACAAACCAGAGGCAAGACTTGCCTTCCCCCTCAACCCTTACCACCCATTCCTTCTCTCTTGGCCACTGGAAAAGGCTGGAGTTTAGGATGTCCTTTCTTCAAAGCTCAGTGACAAAAACTCTTCTGGTGGCAAATGACAGAAATGCAACTAAACTATTAGGTTGGTGCAAAAGTAATTGTGATTTAAAAGGTTAAAAATAACTGCAAAAAACAGCAATTACTTTTGCACCAACCTAATAGCTTAACTCGAAAAGACGGAAGAGACGGAGGTAGGGGGTGGGCTGGGCGTGGGGGAGTGAGGGGGTGGTTATTAATAGGCCTTTAAGAGCCAAGAATCAGGGGTTCGGATTAGCCTGTACCTCCACCTTGGCGTCTATCTCCTTTCACCACCTATTTACTCTTAGACTGCCTGCACACACTCTTTCTTTTTTCAAAATTGTTTTTATTGAAGTATAATTTACATATGACCAAATGCCCTCTTTGTTATATACAGTTCAATGAATTTTGACAAATATACCTACCCATGTAGCCACCACCACAATCAAATATATAGAACATTTCCATCACTCCCAAACTGTTCCCTATCCCTTCCCAGTCATTCTGACTTTTTGCCACTTTAGCTAAGGTTTTCCTTTTCTAGGATTTCACATAGATGGAATCATACAGTACATAGTCTGTTGTGTCTGCCTTTTTACACTCAGCATAATTGCTTAGAGATTCATCCACAATGTTCATTCCTTTCTATTACTATTATTCCATTGTATGGCTTTACCACAGTTTGTTTCCTCATTTATTTATTGATGGACATTTGTCTCCAGTTTGGGGATATTATGAATAAAGCTGCTACAAATGCCAGTGTACAAGTCTTTGGGTAGATACATGTTTTCTTTTGAGTAAATGTCTAAGAGTAGAATTGCTGAGTCATAATAATAAGTGTATGTCAAATCTTTTCCCATTTTAATTGGATTATTTGATTTACTGATTTTAAAAGCCCTTTATGTGTTCTGGATACAAGTCCTTGGTCAGATAGATGTGTTACAATTGTTTTCTCCAAGTTTGTGTCTTAGCTTTTCATTTTCTAAATGATATCTTCTGAAGAGCGAATGTTTTACATTTTGATCAGTCTCACCAAATTTTTATTTTTTTGTTATGTTTTGTGTCGTCTATAAAAATATAATTGGCTACCCCCAAATTTGCAATATTTTCCTCTGTTTTATTTTAGAGGCTTTATAGCTTCAGCTTTTATATTTTGGTCTATGAGGTCTCCGATACATTTTTAGTTAATTTTGTATATGGTGTGAAGAGCTGAGATTCATTTTTCTCACATGGATATCCAGTTATTCCAGGACTTGTTTTTGAAAAGAATATCCTTTCCCCACCTTGGCAACTTTGTTAAAAAACTACTGACTCTATATACCATGTTTCCTGGAGAATAAGAACAGGTCTTATATTAATTTTTGCTCCAAAAGACACATGAGGGCTTATGTTTAGGGCATGTCATCCTTAAAAATCCTGATAGGGCTTATTTTCCAGTTAGGTCTTATTTGGGGGGAAATACGATCTGTGGGTCAATTTCTAGACTCTCTAGTCTGTCCCGTTAAACTAGCTATACATCTCTCTTTGTGCCAGTGTCACACTGTCTTGGCTGTAGCTTTATAGGAAATCTTGAAATCAGGTAACGTAAGTCCTCCAACTGTATTGAAATACTTCACTGTTGGTTTGGCCATTTAGAACCTTTGCATATCCACATACATTTTTGAATCAGTTTATCAATTTCTTTAAAAACAAGTTCAGTCTTGGATTATTATTGGGATTGCATTTAATTTGTATATCATTTTGAAGAGAACTGGCATCTTAATAATACTGAGTTTTCTAATCCGTGAGTATTCTATATCTATTTAGGTTTTCTTTTATTTATCTTGGGAATGTTTTATAGTTTTTATTGTACAGGTTTTGTTCATAAATTGTTAAATTTCTCCCTAGATATTTCATATTTTGGGATGCCATTGTAAGTATTTTTAAAATTTCATTTTACAGTTTTTCTTCTTAATATTATAGTCAGTTGATTTTAGTATATTGATCTTCAATTCTATAACCTTTCTAAACTCACTTATTCTAGTAGCTTTTTTGCAGATTTCTTAAAATTATTTTCTGTATGGATAAACATGTTATCTGTGAATAAAGACAATTTTATATCTTATTTTCCAATCTGTATGCCTTTTATTTCCTTTTTGATCCTTATTAAAATAGCTTAGACCTCTAATACAATGTTAAACAGAAGTGATAAAAGTGTGTATTTCTCCCTTTTTTCTGACCTGAAGGGAAAAGCATTCAGGCTTTCACCATTAAGTATGGCATTAGCTGTAGGTTTTTGTAGATGCTCTTTATCATGTGCAGAGCCCTCGCTGTAGACATTACCTTCTATTCCCAGTTTGCTTGGACTTTTGGATTGAAAAGTACTTTTCCTGTTCTATTAAGATAATCATACGGGTTTTTCTCTTTTATTCTGTAATATGGTGAATATTAATGATTGATTTTTGTATATTAAATCAACTTTGCATTCCGGAAAAGGATAAAACCTATATATACGTGTGTGTGTGTGTGTGTGTGTGTGTGTGTGTGTATTCGTGTATTCATTTTTTGACTGCATTTTGATTTATTAATATTTTGTAAAGGATTTTGTTTTTACATTCATGGGTGATATTTCACAGTAGTTTTTTTGTAATGCCTTTGTTTGGATTTGGTATCCAGTTCAGAAAATGAGTTGGGATTTTTCCTTCCTCCTCTACTTTATAAAATAGTTTGTACAACATTGCTATTATTTCTTTCTTAAGTGTCTGAAAGAATTCACCAGTGTAACCACTTGGGGCTGGCACTTCCTTAACATTTATTGTAGTGCAAGTTTGCTGTTACCAAATCTCTCAGACATTTGTTTGTCTGAAAAAGTTTATTTTTGCCTCCCTTCTGAAAGTTGTTTTTATTGGGTATAGATTTTTAGTTTAGCAGGTTATTTTCCTTTTAGCTCCTTAATGATATCATTCTATTGTGTATGACTTGTGGTTTCTGACAGTCTGTGATACTTATCTTTGTTCCTCTACACCTAGTTTGTCTCTTTTCTCTGATTGCTCTAGAACTGTGAGTTTATAGTTTTCATAACATTTGGAAAAATTCGGGCTAAATATTAATTTTTTTCATGTATTTTTCTGGCCCCCTCCTCCATTTTTTCCCCTAAGATTACAGTTACACATATGTTAGATCACTTGATATTGTTGACAAGTTACTGAGCTCTGTTCACTTAAGTCTTTTTTTCTCTTTGTGCTTCATTTTGTATTGTTTCTAATAAAGTTTTCCAGATCACCTTTTCCCTTCTGCAGTACTAATCTGCTGAAAATCTTATCCAGTAGAATTTTCATTTCAGATATTGTATTTTCATCTCTAGACAACCCTTTTGGCTCGTTTTATATCTTATGTTCGTTTCCTCATTATGTTCATGTTTTCATTTAAGTCTCTGAGCATACTTAAACAGCATTTAAAATAGCTGTTTTAAAAGTTGTATTTTGTTAATTTCATCATCTCTTTCATTTCTTGTTCTGAATGTATTGACTGATTTTCCTCCTGGTTATGGGTTACATTTTCCTGCTTCTTCACTTGTGTAGTAATTTTATTGGTTGCTGGACATTGTGAATTTTACCTTGTTAAGTATTGATTTTGTCATTTTTATTTAAAGAGTGTTAAACTTTGTTCTGGTAAGCAGTCACTATTATCTGAAGATCAGTATAACCTTTTCAAGACTACTTTTAGGCTGTGTCTAGAATACTCTTTATTCTAGGGCTAGTTTAACTTACTTCTGGAATTTTTAGTAAACGCACTGTTTATTCAATGAGATTTTCTCCACTCTGGATGGTGGGAGCTGAAATGATTCCTGAGTCCATTTGAGCTCTAGGAAATGTTTGGCCTAAGCTCCCCATTAAATTTTCTTTACCTAGC
>NC_138060.1:34406859-34545301 GCF_964194185.1 Rhinolophus hipposideros | reverse complement strand
CTGTTCTTTAACACTCTGTGCTGCAAATTCTAATTGCTTCAGCCTTACCTGACTATGCTCTGTCTCCTCACCTCTGTAAAAGACCATCAGGCTACTTGGTTTTCTCCTCCCTGCCCTGCCATCTGGAAATTTTGTCCAGGAAGAAAGCTGGAGTGATTATAAGGCTCCTCTTATTTGTTTCCCTTCTCTCAGGGATCACATCCCTGCATTTCCTGTTGCCCAATATTTTAAAACATTTTTTCATGTTTACTCAAGAGTTGTTTAAAGTGCTAGGGCAAATCCGATATAAGTTACTCTTTCATAGATGGAAGCAGAAATTGATCCTGGCTTTGTTTTTTTTGTTTTGTTTTGTGGGGTTTTTGTTGTTGGCTGTTGTTCTCTGTTTTAATACCATGTTTTTGTCAAGACTTTAGCTTTTCCCCTAACTATGCAAACTTCATTCACCCTGGTTTACATTCACACTTAAAAAAAAAAGATTAGAAGTACAAAGCCTGAAGTTTTAAGCATTTGAACATAAGCACCGTGGTGACTTTTTGAAAATACAAACATTCAAAAGGGTTTTCCCAGTAAGGACATACCTTTGAAAAAGAAAAACACTGACCTACTAGCTCTTTGTATAACTTAACCTGAATACTAAGCTATTTTCATTTATAAAGTTGTATTGTCTTTCCTATTGTCAGTCATTTCTAAGCATGACATGTTTTAACACTATATTAGCAAACAGGGTAAACATGCTTTGAAAGAACAAAATGCAAACGTAAGCTATTACTTTAAACATTGGTATTCTGCACAAGGACACATGGCCTGTATAGTTTCACTCACTTGCTCTCCTTCCCTGGGCTGCTACTATCCAAGTTTTTTTCAAATAGAGCTGAGAGGCTCCATTTGTCATTCTCTGCCTTTGGTATGAGATTCTGTCTAAGGTAACTTGACAGCTGCTGTCCCATTTCATTTGGTATATCCTACTCACAGAGAGTTAAAAGGCAGTACAGGTTTTGAAGTCAAACTGACTTGGGTGGTTCAAATATTAACTTCATCTCAAGTTATTTAATGTCCCTGATAGGTCTTTTTAATCATATTTACAAAACAGGTGCATCAATATTCAAGCAGCAGGACATTTGTAGACGTCAGAGGAGAGTAATGCGCTTTGCACGCTGCCTGACATGCAGGGCCTCATCAAAATCTGGTAGATGTTATTGGTAAAGCTCACTTTCTAAATTTCATTTAAAATAACATTTTACTCAAATACTACAGCTTTGTAAACAGCATTTTGCCTTCATAATATTCACTACCCTATTTCATCACTAAAATTTTAAATGCCAGTGAAACAAATAGGCACTGATTTTACTGCCCCAGCAATTACTACCATGGAAGGTCAGAGTATCCAATGTCTAGATGAAGAACAAAGGTCACTAGGCTCAAAGTTTCCTTCCCCAAAGGTTGCTTTTTTCTTTTTTGAGGTGAAATTCACTAACATAACATTAGTCTTTAAAGTGTACATTCAGTGGCATTTAGTATATTCACTTGCTGTACAACTACCACCTCTCTCTTGTTCCATCATATTTCCATCATCTCCAAAGAATCCTGTACCGATAAAGAAGTCAGTACCCATTTCTCTCTCCCTGGTTCCTGGCAACCAGAAATTTGCTTTCTGTCCCTATAGATTTACCTATTCTAGATATTTCATAGATATGGCACCATATAATGTGTAGCCTTTTGTGTCTGGCTTCTTTCATTTAACATAATAATTTTGAGGTCCATCAATGTTGTAGCATGTAATAGTACTTCTTTTTTTTTTTTTACTTCTTTTTTTTTTTTTATGGCAGAAGAATATTCCATTGTATGCATAGAACACATTTTGTTTATTCGTCCATGGCAACCCTTAAGTTGTTGCTACATTTTTGGCTATGTATATTTGAGTGCCTTTTTTCATTTCCTTTGAGTATATACTTAGGAGTAGGATTTCTGGATCACTGGGTAATAAAATGTTTAACTATGGGGGGGTGTTTTGGTTTTTTTCTCCAAGGGGAAAGGCACAATCAGAAAAATGGGACCTGGGAATTCATGTGAGCCAATCTAATATGTGTGACCCACGCAGCCAATCCTTGACCTTGTCTTTAACCTCTTCTACCAGCAGAGAAAGGTGGGTGCTGAGAAAGGTATAAGGTGGGTCCCTTACACCTTTGGTCTCTCTCCCCTAGGGCTGTGTCTGGCTGTCTCCGAGAAAACGGTGAGATGGTGCACCATCTCCAATCAGGAGGCCAGCAAGTGCTCCAGTTTCCGTGACAGTATGAAAAAAGTCCTTCCTGAGACTCTTGTCACCTGTGTGAAGAAAACCTCCTCCCTTGAGTGCATCAAGGCCATCGCGGTAAGTCGCTGCTGCCTGAAGGAGAGTGGAACGCATCCATACTTTCTCATGCTCCTGGTGTGGACCAATTCTGTACTCACATGTAGGAGGCTGGTGTGTGGGCAGTCAACCCCACTGATAGTATCATCACTGTAGAAATGGAAGAAGCAGCGGTCATCTTTAACAAGTCTTAAAGCAAAATCCAATGCATTCTGAAAGGTGACAGCTTTGAGGTATTATGTTCTCTGAATGCAAGAAACAAAAATGGCCGTCTGCATCAAAGTGCTCTTGCCCCATTGTTTTGCAAGTTCCTCAGACACCCTGGGAAGCAGCTGCATGATGCTCACAGGGATGAGAACTAACAGTGTCCTGATTGCAGATGACGGCTGGTCCTTTGTTCTTAGACTTTCCCAAATCCTCTTCACTCCTTCACCGTTGTTCCTGCTCATTTGAACGTGTGTCAGACCCTGTGCTGGGCAGGGGGGCTGCAGTGGTGAATCTCAACACACATGGTCCTTACTCCTGAGGAGCTTTGAGTCTAGTCAGAAGAGAAGAAAAACGTGCAAACAAGTAGACATGTAATTCCAAATTGTGTGAAGTACAATGAGGGGGGGGGCAAGTAGAATGTTCTGACAGACTTTCGGAGGAAACTTGCTTTGACCAGGGTGTCAGGGACAATCTCCCTGAGAGAGAACAATGAAGCTGAGACCCCAGGGATGAGCATGGGTAAGGATGCCAAGAGCCTTGGGTAGAATACTCCAGGCCGTGCACAACAGCGTGTGCAAAGGGCCCGAGACAGGAGAGCAAGCAGGAGACTGGAAGGAGCGATGAGGTGGGAGAGGTAGACTCGGCCAGAAAGAGCCTGATTAACTCAGGGAATCACTGATTTGGTATAAACAACTGGTCTGTTCTGTTTCTTTCAAATTGGACCTCAATTACTATCGTGGCTTAATTGTAACCCTTGAATTATGACACATGTTCAGCTTTGATCTATGCATACCCCTTTAATTTTAAATATGTTAAAATACAAAATAATACTATCCATGACCCACCACAGGTTCTCTAAACTTCATCACTGCCAATAGCTTACTTCTAGGACTACTGAGTGGCAGCATTGGATTCTATGGGAATGGCACCGCTTGGGGGGCTGTAATCCACTGGCCTTACTTACAGTGACCTATGTGTTTCCCCAGAGAATCCCAAGAATTATTGCATTTATTTCAGTTTTAAGACTTATATGGGTATGTGTGAATGATTGCATAGTTTTGCTCCTTAAAAAATTTATAAAGATAACATTACTCTGTGTTGCCTTCTCATACTTGCTTTTTCTCCTCAATATTATACTAAGATTGACCCATGTTGAATGTAGCTATTGTTCATTCATTTTCAGAGCTCTGCAATAGTCCGTACCACAATTTATTTGTTCTTTTCCCATCATTAGCATTTGGATTGTTTCTAGTTTTTGTTATTGTAATCAGGACCTTGAGGAATATTTTTATATAAATCTCCAGGGACACAAGTATTAAAAGCTTCTCTTGAATTTATATGCAGGGGCAGACTTGCTGAGCCATGGGATATGACTATTTGACTTTTAAGACAATGGCAAATGTATTTGATTTGTAAGCAAACCCAATGTGGTTATTTCAATTTCTACTTCCACTAGCAGGATATGAGAGTATAATCCATAGCATTCTTTTTTTTTTTTTTTTTTTTAAGAAGCAAGAAAAAAGCAGTTGTTTTATTCAACTATTCACAGGAGAGAATTTTTTTAATCTGGCCATTTAAACGCTTATTTCATAGGCCATTCCTATAATAATGTAACAGCTATTACATAAAATCCTGCTTTATAATTAAGCATTCTTAGTGAATGTAACTTTACCATTATGAAATAATCTCCATCTCTCATAGTGATTTTTGATTAAACTCTGTTTTTCTGATATTAACACTACATCAACTTTCCTAGGTTAGTAGTCTCCTCTTATATATTTTTCCACTTCTTTATTTTCAACTTTCTGTGTGCTTATGTTTCAGGTGTGACTTTTGAAAGCTATATATTCCTGGATTTTGTTTATTCATGAAATCTGAAATTTCATTTGTTTTACATGAATTTAGACCATTAATAATTATTAGACCATTAATAATTATTGTTGCTATGGGTAAATTTAACTTATTTCTACCATATTATTTTTTTATTTCTCTTAGTTCTTCTTTTACCAATTTCTGAGTTTTTAAAAATTTAGTTTGTATATATGTGTTTCTTGCATTGTTTTCCTTTTATTCCACTCTCTCCCATTGGTAGTGAATTTAAACACTTTATTTATATTCTTTTTTTTGTTTTAAAGATTTTATTGGGAGGGGGAACCGGACTTTATTGGGGTATTGGGGAACAGTGTGTACTTCCAGGACTTTTTCCAAGTCAAGTTGTTGTCCTTTCAGTCTTAGTTGTGGAGGGCGCAGCTCAACTCCAGGTCCAGTTCCCGTTGTTAGTTGCAGGGGGCACAGCCCACCATCCCTTGTGGGACTCGAGGAATTGAACTGGCAACCTTGTGGTTGAGAGCGCACTGGCCCATGTAGGAATCGAACTGGCAGTCTTCAGAGTTAGGAGCACGGAGCTCCAACCACCTGAGCCATCAGGCCAGCCCTTATTTATATTCTTTAATGATTTCTTTTAAATTTTTACTATATACTTTAGCTTACCAAAGTGTTACAGTAAAATAGTCCTGATCCGTGCCCCATTTTGCCAAATAATAAAAATACTCTAGAATACAGTAGCATAGAGATATCTATTTAGATTTTACTATTTAGTATTTTAAGTCTATCTTTTTTAACCCCATCATGTACTTTATATATTTGTAGATGCTATATAAAAATATAAATATATTTATATGTGTGTGGGGGGGTGTTTGTGTGTTGTCTGTATATGTGTCTATGCATATGTGTATGCATGCATACCCAAAAACACAGAAAGAGGGAGAGAGAAAGAAAGCTGGAGAGAGAGAGAATATTTGGATTTACCTACATTTTTGCTATTTAACCTGTTCACCATTCGTTCTCAATTTTCAGACCATCTTTCTGGGATATGTTTACTTCCTAAAATTAGTCCTTTTCGTGATCCTTTAGAGTGAATCTCTTGGTGTTAAACTCTGTCAGTTGCTTGCTTGTTTGTTTTCTCTGCAAATGCTTTAATCTCTCCTTTATCCTTGAGTGGTAATTTTGCTGAATGTATCATTCTAGTTTGATGTTTTCACAGTGTTTAAAATGTTATGCCACTGCCTCCTGACTTCCATTGTAGCCAGTGAGAAGTCTGGTGCTGGCCTGTCATTCCTTCAATCACCTTCTCTCTGGCTAATTTTGACATTTCATTTCCATGGTCTGTGATGTTGCACAGATTCACTATGATATTTCCAGTTGTGGAAAGCTTGGTACGTATCCTGCTTAGGGTATATTGGATCTGTGGAGTCATGTTTTTCTTCAGTTCTGGGTAATTTGCGGCTATTATCTCTAAATACTGCCTTTTCTTAGTCTTTTCATTTTTTCTCATTAAGTCCTAGTATTCCAAGATGACACATATTAGGCTTTTCTTTAATTTCTCCGCATTATTTAATCGTTCGTTTATAATTTCTATCATCTGCACCTTTTTTGGCAGCATCCAGGATAAATTCTTCAGACACAGCTTCTAGTTTACTAATTCTCTCTTTAACTACGTCAAGCACTTGTTGCCTATTCATTTATTTTTGGATTTCAAAGTTATATTTTTGTTTCTAGAAGCACCAGATACAATTTTTTTCCTTTTATTCCTGGTAGTTGCCTTTTCTATGCCTGTAATGTTGTCTTTACTTTGTACATAAAACAAAATACTTCATAGGTAGCTCTTCTCCATTGCATCTGACAGTTCCAACCTCCACATCCCTTGAGGGCCCATGTCTGTTGTTGCTGTTGATGCCCACCATTGTGGCTTACCTTCCTCTGGGTTTGCTTATCTGCATCTGGGAGGTAATGATTGATTTCAATCTTCCCCTTCCCTTCTGGGTCAGGTTCCCCCCAGAATCCCTGCTGCTCTAGTGGACCCCATTAGTGAAGTCTTCACTTCTTGGTTCCTGAGCCCCTGAAGTTCCAGTGATTCCTGCCCAGAATCCTGGTGTCTTGGGAAAGCCCCAACCTCACTGAACCTGGGAAATATTCTTGTTTATTTGCTTTTTTTTCTACTCTACAGTGTGTGGGGTGGGTGTGGAGAGCCGCTAGAGGTTTCACATACCTCTTGTGATACTAAGAAAGCCTCAAAGATTGTTTCATATCTGATATGTAGTTGTGGGATGAAAGGGTGGTTCACCAGAGTGAATGAATATTTTTAATGGCACTGAAATGTACACTTAGAAATGGTTCAATGGTAAATTTTGTGTTATGTATTTTATTACAATGAAGCAACAACAACAACAATCCCAACATTAAAAAGAAAAGTTTCAGGTAGGCAAATACATAGTTTGACTGATCTTATTTTCTTTCATTTAGAAATACTGTTGTCTTATTATTTACCTGTAACATGACACAGATCATGGAGCTATTGCTTCTGCCTTGTAATTTAATCAATAAAAACTATTCATAGAGTACTGGCAAGGGCTTCTAGAAAAATCATTTTGACCTGCAGGTGTTTGAAGCAGAAAAAAAATGCAATAAAATTTGTGCATGTTAAAAACAGTTCTTCTGACTTTCAGAGAAAATAAGTTCTAGATCAAGTGGGAAGGTGCCTATAATATTTCAAGCGAATTATTAGCTTAAAGTTGAGATTTCATACAAGTAAAAACTCAAAAAGATAAACAAACAACCCAGCAACAGAGTAATGGAAGGAATAAGCCCATACTACCTGGATTTAAATCCCAGCTCCATGAGTTACTAGCTATGTGGCCTGGGAAAGTGACGTGATCTTTCTGTGTCTCTATTTTTTAATGTGTAAAATGCACCTGAGGTAGACAGTGGTGCGCTGTGACATGTCTGAATAGTCAATTAAATGAATAATGAGCCGTAATGGATGTATAATCGTTCATCACTTAGTTCAGAGTAAAGCAAGAAGTTACACCCAAAGAAACCCCAAACCTGTGAATGAAAGACTCCTGCAGTTATATAGATCCAGGATAGGCGGAAAAGTACTGAGTAGTGAATCTGAGTGGAGAA
Source organism: Rhinolophus hipposideros (assembly GCF_964194185.1). Classification (NCBI taxonomy): domain Eukaryota; kingdom Metazoa; phylum Chordata; class Mammalia; order Chiroptera; family Rhinolophidae; genus Rhinolophus; species Rhinolophus hipposideros. The sequence goes on along the minus strand of NC_138060.1, from coordinate 34,537,785 downwards.
GAGTGTTGTCAAAGCTCCAGTCCCCCATAAAGACAGCTTCACAGTGGGGCCTGAGAAAGACCTCAGCAGAAGGTTCAAGGTAAAGTGGTCACCAAACAAAACCTGTTGGGTTCTCAATGTAGACACGTGGAAGAGCACGTCCCGGCAGGTGGACCTGAGTGGTTGACGGCAACCCCCTTCAGAGCCTGCAGTGCATGGGCTGTGCACCCAGTCTGGGGTGGGGAGGGCAGCTTTGCCCCATGAGGCCTGCCAGGGGAAGCCTCCATAATTCAGGTTGATCCTAGAAGACCACACATAGGTTTCTGGGCCAAGAATCAGACTTTTCACAAGGGAGAAGAAAAAGAATCATTCCTTCCTCTATGCAGGAGGAACAGGAATATATATGGTGGCCGAATCCCCTCACAGGGAGGTCAAGTCAACTGAAGCTCATGGTGTGGCGTGTGGTCTGGCCAAGTTGAGGGATTTTCTGGCCCCAGATCCAAGAAGGACCCCCAGTCACCCCCGCTCATCCCGGCTTAGGGGTGCCTTCCTAGAAGTGAGGGCTTCATTAGCGTCTGGTCTGTTCCCTTTCAGGCAAACGAAGCCGATGCTGTCACGTTGGATGCAGGTTTGGTGTTTGAGGCTGGCCTGGCTCCCTACAACCTGAAGCCTGTAGTGGCAGAGAACTATGGGACAAAAGAAAGTAAGTTCTCCAGGGCCCAAAAGAGAGTTTGCGGCCCTTTCTCTCCTGAGGGATGCAGAGTCTTGTCTTGTTCAGGCAAGTAATGGAGATTAGATAGTGCTGAGCGTTCCCCACTGGGGAGTCATTGGGGAATGAGCGGCCATAAGGGCCACCACAAAGGCTTCTGGGGCTTTGGGCTGATTGAGGACTGGTGCTCCTGACACTGACCTTCTGAGTCAGGAAATGTGCTCTCTGAAGAATCAGGGCAGGCTGTGTGCAGCCTGACCCGGACCATTGTGGTCGGAGCTTATAGAGACGTCTTCCAAGAACCACAGATGACACACACAGAGGAGAGCACACGAGCACACTCTCAGAGCCCCAAAAGCCTGTGTCTCTTGTGACAATAACCTGACTGTTCCTGGGCCCATCTCAGGGAACAGGAAGTACTCAGAGCGAGTCAGAAACGTGGCCTTTATGCCCGAGCTCCATCTCCTGGTGGCTTTGGTTGGGAGGTACAGGCGGACACCCCGCAGGACCAGGGAGCGGAAAGCATTTCCGGTCCATGTGCACGTGGCCCTCTTCTCCCTGTCATTGCCTGGAGGGTTGTCATAAATGGCCCCTCTGGTTCTTTCTTTCCCTGTGAGCCTGAGAAAGGGATTCTGATCCCTCCCTCTTTACGGGACATACGTGTGTCCTTTAGGTCCCCTTCCCTGGTCAGGAGTGATGAGCAGTGTTTCCCTGTGGCCCAGGTTGAGCGTCTTCCATTTGCTCTGTGTCTTTGCAGATCCCGAAACCCGCTATTATGCCGTGGCCTTGGTGAAGAAGGGCAGCAACTTCCAGCTGAACCAGCTCCAAGGCAAGAAGTCCTGCCACACAGGCCTTCACAGATCCTCGGGCTGGAATATCCCCATCGGCACACTTTACTGGCAATTGCCTGAGCCACGTGAGCCTCTTGAGAAAGGTAAGCGGGCAGGAGGGCGAGTGTCTTCAGGCAGATGTCCCTTCTTTAGATGCCCGCACAAGCCGCACGGCTGTCACTCAGACATGATCAGGTGACCGTGTGTGATGACTCTTGGGGTGGAGGTAGGAGTTACCCAGCTTTAAACTTGTCGGGTCTGCTGCACCAGCAGCCCTGGGGAGGTGTCAGCTGTCTTCTTCTCTCAGCTCCCAACCCCCCAGCACGGGCTCCTGAGGAGTGGGGTGAGGTCATCAGGCCTGACAGAGGCTCAGCAGGGCCAAGATGGCTGGGCCTATGGCCCACTCCCTGGGGTGCTTTCCTCTCTGTGGCTGATGTGTTTCCCAATCTGCTGGGGCTTTCTCTGGTGGTCACCTGCCGGCCCTGAGCTTGGCCTGCCCCTCTCCAGGCAGGTGTACCATCTCCCAGGCCTGGCTTCCAGGGGAGAACTCTCTCTGAGCTGTTCCAGGCTGACAATGCAGGGAGGGAAGCTGACAGCAACCTGCGACAGGCATTGGTTGGTGGGGATGATGGTGGAAGGATAGAAGTTAACACGTGCCTTTTTGGAATCCCTTGATCTTAAAGAGGGGACACATATACGGGCAGGCAGGGACTGGCATCTGGTTTGTTCTGGTCACTCCCTGTTTACCCTTGAGCCTGGGCGGGAGCCGTTATTGCCTCTGGCCAGGCTGCCTCATGCTGTGTGTTCCATGTCTTTGTGCTGAGCAGCAGTGGCCAACTTCTTCGCGGGCAGCTGTGTCCCATGTGCAGATCAGACGGCCTTCCCCAAACTGTGTCAACTGTGTGCGGGGAAAGGGACAGACAAGTGTGCCTGCTCCACCCAGGAACCATACTTTGGCCCCGACGGTGCCTTCAAGTGAGTGAGACTGGCCGCTGCTCCCACTAACTCTAAAGATGCGAAACCGAGACACAGAAAGTAGACAGGGTTTGCCCCAGACCACCTAGAACATCGTGTTCACACCCAGGGCCCTGAGTTGCTCCGGGGTACCCCTTGCTCCTCACCATCCTGAGGAGCTGTCTTCTGTGTGGGAGCCCCTCTTGTCTCCCCATTGCAGGGGTCTGCCTGTGTTACCCTCCTGGAGGCTCCTGGCGGGTCGTGGGGTGTGGGGGATAGACCAGTCTCTGGGCCTCTGTTTGGCACAGACACAGGCTTGGGCTCCGAGCTTACAGGCCAGGACCGCCCAGCCTGCTTCTTTCAGCCTGAGCATCTCTTTGTGTCAGAGACATGTGCCTGCCTTTCCCCACTTCCCTCTCAGCCCCCTGCCGCCACCTCTGCATTCTCCATGCTCAGTAAGAGAAACGATCAGCACTCAAAACCAGAGCTAAGGTGGCCAGGAATCCAAGGCTATCCAGAGTTTTTACCTTCTATGTTAAAGGCTTTAAACCTTTATTTAAAAAAAAATTGGTAGCTTTTGGCTTCCTTTGAAGAGGAAGGTAAGGGTCCTACTTTTGCATCATCCCTCCCCAGAGTTTCCTGGGATGTGACCTTACATGGCTCCTGCCTACTTCTGTCTGGGTTTGGCTGTGGATGTTCAGAGGCCCCTCAGACAGGGCCATCACCTCTGTGAAGAGAGATGGAAGCCCAGGAATGTGGGCAAAGCCCTGGGAGCCTGTGACAGGGGCAGAACCTCAGAGGGGCTGCATGGGGGAGGGGCGAGGCAGTGTCTCAGAGAGTGGCCTGACTACAGCTGTCCTGTTCCTCAGGTGTCTGCAAGATGGTGTGGGGGATGTGGGCTTCATGAGGCATGTGACGGTGTTAGGTAAGTGCTGGATGGAGGAAGAATCACGTGGGCCACACCCGTGGGAAGTGGGTTTTGCCTAAAAGTTTCCCTACACCTAGAGATGGGTAACAATAAGATCTTTCATGAAATAGAAATTCTGTATAGAAAACATTGCTGTTATTTGTACATTGTTCAATATTCAATTTGTTCAGTCTATAAATCTCTTAAACAAATGTGAACATTTAAGCATTATTTAGCAATTAATGAAACAAAGTGAGTTTTAATAATCAAATTCTCTTTGTCACTGAAATAGCACTTTCAAATTTAATCACATTCTACTGAATGCTTCATCATAAACGGCTCCTAAATGCTTCCAATACCTTAAGCAAACACACAAATTATCATAATTATTTCAGAGCTTATTAGCACATGTACAGTTAAATCTGTTGCAAAAGCATTATCACCATGAACGAAACTATATTTCTCCTTTATTTCTATATTTTAAGAAAAAGCTTTCCAGAGTTTTGGGTAATTATCAGAAACAAAAAAACAAACAGAATAGTTTTTCAGACAAATTGAGGTTATAGATTTGGGGTTTTATAACTAATTAAATTGCTATCAGGTATAGAACATACTTGTATCACTCAAGATGTTTAAAACCCAATGTATATTCACTCTGCTAGGTTCACTTTAAAGTTAATATCTGCTACCTCAAGGAAAATTTTAAGTCCTTACTCTTTACATGGGCCTTAATTCCTCCTACTTCTTTCTCTAACACGAAATAGTTTTCTGTGCTTTGTTCCCTTGTGCAGCCATTCACAATTTACTGTCCCTTCATTGCTACACATGAACCTGGTTTGTTAGCATTTTGGCAATTGATGCATGTCTTATTATCAGGAATTTTAATTAGTGGGGTCATCTGTGGGATGACCCAGGATGAAGTTGTTGCAAACAACTGTCCTTGTAATTTGCTCTGGTTGCTCAAGTTACCACCCGTATGTCGGTGGGCAGCATCTTTCAACACTCACCCTGCTGTATTTGAAAGCACCCGCACTTACTGAAAACAACAGGTTGTCCCCGTCCATCCTGATTTATCTTTGCTGAAAGTCACTTATCTGCTATTATGTGTGCTCCCATATTACCTTCTAAGTAGAAATTGATGTGAGACTATCCACTGGGCTTTAGGGGTGAAAATGTGTCGGTGGTGAGGGGCTGCCACCACTGGGGCCCGTGACTGAGGTGGAAAGGTTATTTCTGAAACGATTTGGTCATATTGATCCTTTTAATGTAATTCTAACATTACTAAATCGTTTAAAAGAAGTTTAATATATGGATTTAAAATGTATTTTCTGTACAATATACCTAATTCAAATTATAACCATTCTCAAGAACTCTAATTGTACACCACTTTCAATAAGACTTCATCAACCTCAGAGATCTTCTACAGGCGCTTGCTAGGGCTGCCATAACAGAGTACCACACACTGGGTGGCTTAAGCCACAGAAATGCATTGTATCGTAGTGGGAGGGGCTAGAATTCCAAATCAAGACGTTGTCCGAGTTGGTTCTGTCTGAAGATTATTAAGGAGAATCTGTTCCATGCCTTTCTCCCAGCTTCTGGTAGTTTGCTGGCAGAAAACAATCCCTTGGCTTGTAGCCACATCACCCTAATGTCTGTCTTTCTTTTCACCTGGCGTTCCTCCTGTGTGCATTGTCTGTGTCCAAATTTCCTCTTTATAAGGACACCAGTCGTACTGGAGTAGGTCCCCACCCTGCTCCAGTACGACCTCATCTTCACTAATTCCATCTGCAATGACTACTTCCAGATAAGGTCACATTCTGAGGTCCTGGGGATCAGGACTTCAAAATATGAATTTGGAGGGACACAATTCAACCAAGGACACCTTCTGTCGTGTTTCCCCTAACATAAGACCTAACCGGAAAATAAGCCCTAGCATGATTTTTCAGGATGCTCGTAATATAAAATAAGCCCTACCATATTTCCACGAAAATAAGACCTGGTCTTATATTAATTTTTACGCCGAAAGACGCATTAGGGCTTGTTTTATATTACGAGCATCTTGAAAAATCATGCTAGTACTTATTTTCCGGTTAGGTTTTATTTTTGGAGAAACACAGTAGGAACTAGAAAAGGAAAAGCAAAGCGCTTGTCTGTCTTACAAGGTTTTCTGGTCCTTTTTTGTAGCAGTAGAGTGCCCTGACTGGGTCCCTACGCCTTGGTCTATCCCTCAACTCTTCTATCACCTTTCCCAGCATGCTCTGCCCTCAGGGGAGTGTTGCAAATGGGTGACCTAGATCGTCCTAGCATGGCGATGTGTCAACTTCAGACTTGCTGAGAGTTTGACTAGTTACCTTAACTCTCTGAACCTGTGTCCTCCTCTCTACGATGGGAGTCACATCACTGGTCTCTCCTGCCTGTTACGAGGATTAAATGACACACAGCATGGAGAGCCTTCAGCACAGTCTTCTGCTAGGAGTGCTCAGTAAATACTTGTGTCACCTTTCCTGGTAGCTGAGCCCTAGGGATGAGGGGCAGTGGGAGGGCCCCATGCCAAGCACGCCTCCACACCCGTGTCAGTCTGCAGCGAGAACCAGTCATTTCATCTCCCAAGGCCTCAGGCTCCTCATATGTAGAAAATGTTTTTGGAAAGTATTGATTTTCAGTCCTCTTAGGGCTGTTAGAAGAATGATTAAAGAAGACAATTTAGGTGATGTATGCAAAGTTTATGAACACTTCCTGAAGCAGGCAGTCTCCATGTGGAGAACTGCAAAATGGGAGGAAGGACAAAGGAAAAGAGACCAACAGAAAATATCTGACTGACTGGGGCCACAGAGCCCACATTATGTGGGGTGAGAAGGAACAAAGAAGAAGCCCAGAGCTGGCTTGGTGTTTGAGGACAGGCAGGATACTGCATTTCCAGTCAAGCAGAGCATTTACGGGGACATGAAAGTTATCGAAGTTTCAGTTTGTTGGTGTGGGACCCTGGACAGAAGCAGCTCCATCTTGGGCCTAGAAAGCTATCTCAACAAGGTCAAACAGTTTGGGATTCAGTGAGGAGGGGCGACCACAGCTGATGGCTCTGCCGCAGTCAGTTGGCTCCTCTGGGCTTTCCTCCCCCAGAGAACCTGCCACACCAGGCTGACAGGGACCAGTATGAGCTGCTCTGCAAGGACAACACCCGGAAGCCAGTGGACAAATACGAGGAGTGCCACCTGTCCAGCGTCCCTTCCAATGCTGTGGTGGCCCGAAGTGTGGGTGGCAAGGAGGACCTGATCTGGGAGCTTCTCAGCCAGGCCCAGGTATCCCCATCCACCATCTCCTCTCCATCTTAGGGGTCTCTGCTTGGATTTGGGGCATTTTCCTTCATTTTCTTATAGCCACTCTGCAGTCCTTCTGGGTTCAGTACACAGCAAGAACCACACTACACATCATCCTCTACACTGAAAGCCACTCAGTCTGTGTATGTTATAGACAGCAGAGGCCATAAAATGCTCAACTGGCATCACTGACCCTGTGGGCCCAAGACTCTGCAGAAGTCCCTCACTGCCCCAAAGTGTTCTTTTCCGTTCTAAACTGGCCCTCAGGACGCAGTGCAGATGCCTCTCTTCCATGAAGCGTTCCCCTATTATCCTTTTGGCATGTGAGCCTGCTCTCCATTCTTCTCTGCCCTGAGTTGGCAGCAGTCTCTCTTGGCCAGCCCTCATTATTTAGCCTGCCCCATCCCTGTTGGTGCTCTCTGCTCAGCACTGGGGCTTCACAGATGAACTAGACAAAGACCTGCCCTTGAGTTGCTCATAGACAGATGTGGACACACAAATTCTTACAAGATAGGGTGACATAACCTTGGAGACATGGATTATGTACTTTGTGGAGGTCAGAGAGACGGATTTACAGGGTGTATCTGAGAAGATAACTGGGCCCTGGGGAATAAGCTGTGTGCACCCCAAAGAAGTGTGGGGGGTTGCCAGAAAAGACAGCAGGTGACATTTCATGCAGAACCACTGCAAACACACAAAGCAGACAGACCTTGGAAAGAGCGTGTGGGTAGGTGCTGTTTTCAGCTACATTCAGGAGCAGCTTTGGGCAAGCCGGTCAGCGGGAGTCATAGGCAAAGCACCCTTTGTTTTGCCAGAGTCCAGAGGGAGAAAGGAGTGCTTGAAATCCTTTAGTGGCAGGCTTGGGACGGGAGAGGAGCCCAGGACTCCTGACCCCCAACCTCGATGGCAGGGTGCTAGATCACCAGCTGCTCCAGGGTGAAGACCACTTGGTCTTCAGATGGCCAGAACTGAGGCAGCCTTTCACCAACTACCCTTTGGGGACACGACATTGGAGAGGGGCAGCCCATGGTGGCCCCAAACCCTTTCGTACAGATGGGGGGGGGCAGCTCCTGGCAGTTTTCCTGACTCTGCACACAGCAGACAAGCTGGGATCTGAGCAAAGCATTCCCTAGAAAGAGACTTGAGAACCTCATGAGCCATGCGGGCTGCAGAGGGCCTGAGCCACTGTCTTCACAGGTGTTCACTCTTTTATCCTTTTGGTTTTCTTTGTCTGGTTTTGGGTTTGTTTTCCCTTTGCCTCTCTATGCCAGCCTCCCTCCTTCACTGTTTCTTTTATCCTTTTAACAGGAAAATTTTGGAAAAGACAAGTCAGCAGAATTCCAGCTCTTTGGCTCTCCTCACGGGAAGGACCTGATGTTTACAGATGCTGCCCATGGGTTTTTAAGAGTTCCACCTAAGATGGATGCCAAGCTGTACCTGGGATACAAGTATTTTGCTGCCACTCAGCATCTAAGGGGAGGTATGTAAGGTCCTAGAAGGGCAGCGGGGCAGGATAGGGGTCATGGAGGCTTTCCTGGTACCTGCAAGCCTCACCTCACTCAGCCTTCAGTGGCCTGCAGAGCCCAGAGGACCTACACACTGCACTGGGTTAATGAGGGGGTGTTTTGCTGAGCTGGGGAAAGGCCTAACTTACCTTCAGGTTCCAGACAACTTGAAGTAATGATGGTTCTGGCTTCTTCGTATTAACCAGAGTTGCACCACCCAACAACAGGTCTATTTGGCAGGGAAATAGCCCATCCTAAACTGAAGTGGGAACGTGGCCTCTGCCACCATCAGGAGCAGAACTAGAATTTCACAGGGTTTTAATCCAGCTCTTGCCTTCCTCTCAATCCCTACAGTTCATTTCTTTCTTCCTTCTCTCTTTTTCTCTTCCATTTAGTCAACCAACAGTTGCTGTGCATCTACAAAAGCCACTGTGTGGGAGGTGGGCACACAGTGGTGAGCAAAGATACTGGGTGAGGGGAGAGCAAGCAGGCCCACGCAGAACAGAACACAGGACTACCAACCAGGAACACTCCCTGGGTGGGAGAACCTAGTGCCGAAACCCCAGAAGGCCCTGAGCTGGGCTGGTGCTCATAGAGGCCTCCCGGGGCGGCGATGCCTGAGGAGGTGAGGTCAGGAGGGAAGGGATTTGCTCCGCCTTCACAGCTGTTTCTCAGAATGGAGTTCCTCATTTCTCCTGGAAGGCGATAGGCAGGAATGAGCGTCGATGTGGGCTTGAGACTCTGCTGCTGTCAGTGAGGGCCCCCTTGGGCAGCCGCTCTGCAACGAGTGGCACAGACCGCCCCCCGCCCCAGTCCCATCTTGGAGTTTCTTTTGGATCCCTGGGTCTTTTCTCCACCTGTCCTAGGTGCGGAAGAGCCCCAGAGGGTGCAGTGGTGCGCAGTGGGCCCCCAAGAGAGGGCCAAGTGTGACAACTGGAGTGCCGTGAGCGGTGGTGCCTTAAGGTGTACCTCGGAGGAGAGCGTCGAGGACTGCGTCGCTGCCATTGCCGTAAGGAGGGCCCTGCCACCACAGCTGGGCTCGGGCTCCAGATACGAGGCGCTTCCACCAAACCTTCCCAGATATCTTCCCATAAGCTTCAAGGCTGACATGCAACTGTTGTGAGCTGCCTCCCACTCCATCCCACAGGCCCCTCCAGTTCAGGGCTGAGCAGAAACAAAAGAGCCAGCCCAAGGCCCAGCCTCCTTCGGTGCTCAACTCAGGTGCCCAGGGAGCTCTGAGTTGTGTCCTGCCAGGACCTGCGGGAAGTAGGGTGAAATGCCAGGGTGAGGTCAGCGCCCTTATGGATTATGGAAGCAAATCAACCTTGTCAGTGCTTTAGTGGAAATTTTAATTTTTTTTCCTGGTGATAAAAATATTACCTGCTGGAAGAGAAATGAAAAAGAAATGATATCATTCACAGCTTCCTAACTCAGAGAGCATCACCATGTAATTTTTGAGTTATGAAGTTGTCACTAACATTACATTTCTCTATCAGCAGGTAATACTTGTGTGATTAGAAAAAATAAATTTGTAAGTAAAACACTGAAAATGTGACAAACTTAGGAGACACACAGTCTTTCTTCGGAAAAGAGATCCTAAGGAGATTTTGGTAAACCTCCCTGGACCAACCTGTAAGATTAAGATCTTGCAGTTTACAGTCTCCTAAATTTGTCAACTATAAGGATTAAATGAATTTGAGTGCTCGTAACATTGCCTGGCATATTGTAAGTAGTCAATAAATGTTAGCTATTGTAATCATTACTTAAAGTTTTGAGCACAGTTGATGCACCTTCTTTAAAATGATTTTAGTGGCTGCATAATAGTCCACCAAGTATTTCTGCCTCAATCTGTTTAAACAATTTCTAAATGTCTATATTTGAATTATTTCCAAATTCTTTTCTATTATAGATAATATGGGAGGGAAGATACTGTTCTTTAACCCACACTACTTCTTAGTATGTCTTTAATATTAATTACAGCTAATATTTGTGGAGTTACTATATGCCAAGCATGTTTATGACCTCTTAACTTGTATTATTAACTCATTTAACCCTCACGATAAGCCTCTGAGGGAGATTTTTCACTAGTTTATGAATGAAAACAATGTGTGTGGAGTAATATCCAGGGATGTGTCCTTTGGAGTAGTCAGATCCTAGAGGCTGTGTGGCATAGTGGTTATGAGCAGAAGCTAAGGAATTAAACTTCCTTAGTTAAGTCTTAGTGACCATCTATTGGACAAATTATTTAATCCTTTCTACTTCAGCTTACTAATGTATAAAACAAAGGAAATTACGATATGTACCTTGTTGGAGTTTGTGAGGAATACGTGAGGTAATCACTGCAAAGTATTTAGAAAAGGTCCTGGCACATAGTAAGGGCTCGGCAAGTTTTTCCTCCTGTAGTCACTATTGTCTTAAATAACAGATTTCTAGAAAGGCACTTAACAGGTCAAAAGCAAAGAATGCGTATGTGTCTCTGTGATTTTTTTTTTTTACTGAATGACCTTACCTATGACTGTAGGTATACATTTTTTGCTCTATTGGAAAAATTCATTGATTAAAATTGCAAGTTAATCATTACAGGCATACCTTGTTTTATTGTGCTTTGCTTTATTGTACTTTTAAATACTGGGTTTTTTATAGATGGAAGGCAAGATCCTCCACCAGCAAAAAGATTACGACTCGCTGAAGGCTCACATGAGGGTTAGCAATTTTTAGCAATAAAGTGTTTTTTAATTAAGGTATGTGCATTGTCTTTCAGACATCATGGTATTGCACACTTAATAGACTATATCATAGTGTAAACATAACTTTTACATGCAGTGGGAAACCAAAAAATTCATGTGACTCACTTTATTGCGATATTAGATTTATTGCAATATTCAATTTATTGTGGTAGTCTGGAACCAAACTGCAATATCTCCAAGATATGCCTGTAATTAATTATTTAAGTAGATGAATTAATTATGTATTGAAAATCTTTGCTGTGCCAGGGCTCTGAGTGTAATGCTAATGGGGTTATGGGAACAGAATTGAATTCTGCCATACAGAAGAAAACATGTTCCGTGGGAACAGATTAGTGCAGCCTTTGAGTCTAGCCACGTGGATCGCTGCGTGACAATGGTACAGTGTAAGGATAGTCAGGGCATGTCCAGCAGTCAGCTTGGGCCTCATGAGACGATACAGAGATGGCCAGGAACCAGGAACTGGGTTGGGCTCTTGCTCCTGGGTCAACAGGCCAAATGCATGTCTAGTTTTCTAACCCATGTTTATGTGGCAGAAGCTTTGGGTGATCCATGATTTGGATAATCACAAGGACATGTGACATGAAGCCAACGAGATGGAAACCTCAGAGGGTCAGTGAGACAGGGTAACAGCCTCACTGTTGTGCTATTGATTTATTTCTTACTTCAGAAAGGAGAAGCTGACGCCATGAGCTTAGATGGAGGATTTATCTACACAGCGGGCAAGTGTGGTCTGGTGCCTGTCCTGGCAGAGAACTACAGTAAGTGGAGGGAAATATCTCCCTCTGTTTTGTTCCATCTGGGCTGTGGAGTTAAAAAGATGAGGAAAGAATTTAGTTCATCGTTGAGGTAATAATAATAACAACTATTGTTGAAGTGTAGGAAGCTAGTAGATAACATCTGCCTTCCCCGATGTCAGAACCAATTAATCTATAACACAGGAGTTAGACAAAAAGAGATCAAAATAACACCTTTATTACTGAAATAGTGATATGGGAGGGCAGGGTGTAGAGCTGACCGCAGGGCTTGCCAAAGTGCCCACTAATTCAGGAGAACAGATCTGTTGGCTTACCCCAGGGCTGAGGGCAGAGGAAAACATAGGTGAGATGCTCTAAACCACCTCTCCCCACTCTCTTCAATAAAGAAAGAAGGGACTGAGCAACATGTCACTAAATCTTTTTGCCAAATTTACTAATCCAAAATTAACTCACGCCAGCTGCACTAGAAGACTGAGGGATGGGGCCACAAGGTCCCTTTAGTGGGCATCCATCCACATGAAAAAATAAAGCCAGGGAAAATAGGATTTTACCAATATCACTTGTTAAACACCTCATCTGTTAGGCAATGAGTGAGAACCCATACATTATCCCTAAACACACAACCCCGGTGTGAAGCAAATATGTCCATTTTACAGATGTAAAAACTAAGGCTTAGAGAAGTTAAATGATATGTCCAAGGTAGAATAAAGACTGCATCCAGGCCTTTCTGAATCCATGGACTGGTTCTTTCCCCTTCCCCTTAGTAAAAACTAAGGCTTAGAGAAGTTAAATGATATGTCCAAGGTAGAATAAAGACTGCATCCAGGCCTTTCTGAATCCATGGACTGGTTCTTTCCCCTTCGACATAGCAAGTTTATAAGTGACTGCCAACCACAGTCCAGAGCTCTGAAGGGCAGAAAGATGTTGGGATGACTTGAATCACACAGCAAATGCAAAAGGATCTTTGTCAAGACCTTTGGTGGTCTCTGCCCCCTTCAAAAGGCATCTTGTTTTCTTTCTCTGCATATGTCTGAGTATCGGGGAGATTGTGGCATCGAACCTGATGTTCAAATGGCAACGATGAGGGGAAAGGTGGTAAGATGGGACTGCAGGATCTTAGCTTGTTGATGACCAATGGTAAACTGCTTAGCTGGTGTTTCTCCTCATTTATTCTTAACTGTAGTGATTGAGAAGCTCATAGCTTTCAATTGAGTAATGTGAGAATTTCATGCCATGCACTGCGATTGTTTTTCTTTTTCTTTTTAGTACCTAGCGATGGCAACAGGGAGCTTGGGTCTAAGTGTGTGAATACACCCGTGGAAGGTGAGTCAGACTCAGTAACTCTGGGGCTGAAAGGTAAAGGCCCATTCTTGGGAAAAGGGTGAGGAGAGCCTTAAAAATGAACAAAAGTTACTAGAGTTGTAAAAAAAAAAATGAGGAGGAGTACGAAGGGCAAGAGGAGGAGATGCCACAGTTAACCGTTAGGAAGCAAATCTGTTGTGAAGCTGTAGTAGTAATTACTACTTGTAGGGCACTTTACAGTCCCTAAAGGATTCCTGCTTGCACTGTTCCCGTTTGTTCTTCTCAGTGATCCTATAGTATGTGGGCATCATTGTCCCGTGTTATGTAGCTGAGGAAACTGAGGCTCAGGGACTGTGACTTGAGCAGGGCCACATAGCCAGGAAGTGACCGTACCTGGATTTGAAAAGAGGAGGCATCACTGAAAACCCCCGTGCTCTTCCTGACCAGCCACACCGCTCCTTGTCATATGCTGCCTGCCCGTTTGTGCGCGAAGGTCAACACGGGACAAGAACCTGGCCCTGACATTTCTGGGGCCAGCCTGCTAAGGGAGATGAGGAAAAATGGAATCAATCCTTTAGCTTTTAGCCGGCTGGGTTTCAATAGCAGGGGAGTCGACCTCGTCTTTAGAATAGGAGACCAGGTGACAAGTTCTCCCATCTGTGTCTGTCCCTGAAGGACCTAATCTTGGGCAGTAGCTAGAGCAGTGGTTCTCTATCTGGTGCAGTGCCTGGACCAGCTGCATAGCGCCACCGAGGATTGGTTGGAAATGAAAATTCTTGGGCCCCATCCCAGATCCACTGAGTCAGACTCAGGGATGGGGGACCACTGCTCTGTCTTAACACAGAGGTGGTTCCCTGCAGCTGGTTCTGCTGCATATTAAGGTTTGAAAGCAACTCCGAGGGAGAATCTTGAGAGAAAAACAAGTACTCATTTGGGTTTGGAGTTTCTTTTTTCATTTTTTGAATTAAAGTTTTTTTTTTGTTAAAGTATAGTTGGCATACACCATTATATTCGTTTCAGGTGTATAACATAGTGAGTCGACATTTCTATACCTCAGACATGTGCTCACCACACTTAGTCTTGTCCCCATCTGTCACCGTGCAAAGTTACCGCACTATTATTGATTTTATTCCCTTTCACCTTTCTCTTGCATCATTCCAATCCACTCCCTTCTGGCAACCATCAGTTTGTTCTTTGTTTCTGTGAGTCTGTTTTTGTTTTATTTTGCTTGTTTGTGTTTGTTTTTTTAAAATTCCACATGAAAGTGAAATCATGCAGTGTTTATCTTCCTCTTCTGACTTACTTCACTTAGCACAATATCCTCTAGGTCCATCCATCTTGTTACTCAGAGATGTAACCTTAAAAAAGAATTCATTAAAGCTCTTTCTGTTGGACTTCTAGTCAACAGAAATATTTAAAGAGGTACACACGCATATGCACAAAGATTTATATAGATATGTGGTTTGTAATAGGGAAAAATGCTTCACAGTGTAAATGCCCACCAGTAGGGGGATTATTTAAAATATAATACTGCCGTGCAGTGAGGCATAACTTAGAGTTAGCCAATACATAGAATGAGAGGGTTATATCTATCTCTACTGCAGCAAAAAGGTATGCACAATATATCATTGGAAAAGAAGAAACTAAGAACGAATAGGAGGATTCAAGTGAAAAAGTATGAAGTGTGTGCATAAATATTTGTGAATGTATGTATGTAGACATATCTGGAGCAGTAGTGTCAGTCTGTTTGGCCCAGTACCTATAGTGACAGTTCTTTCAGGGTCTTCTGCTAGAGTGAGGGGAGGAGTTCAAGCTATTCCCTGTCCTTGGAGAGAGTAACTGGCAGGGGCTGGCTGCAGCAGCTCTAGAATACATTTTTTCGAGGGCCCTGGAGCTACTGAAATTGCATCTCGTTATCTCCTTTGCAAGGTTACTACGTTGTGGCAGTGGTGAAGAAATCAGATGCTGACCTCACCTGGAATTCTCTCCGAGGCAAGAAGTCCTGCCATACTGCAGTTGGCACTTCTGCAGGCTGGAACATCCCCATGGGTTTAATATACAACCAAACTGGGTCCTGTAAATTTGGTAAGTGTGTTCTGGGAGGTGGTGTGGCTACCCCTTCCTTGGGCCTGTGCCTGTGTAGGGGAGGAATTCAGGTCAGTGAATGGCAAGGAATGGCATTAAAGGGTGTTGTAGCCAAGGGCTGGCCACACGTTGTGGGCAAGTGTCACATCTCCTTGAGCATGTCCTCCCCTTTTTCCTCACCTCCTTGCTTCCAAGGGAGTGGCTCGGCCCAAAGGGCAGATCTCAGAAAGATACCTTATTCTCTCTTTTTAATTAAATGTACTGGAGTGACATTAGTTAGTAAAATTATATAGGTTTCAAGTGTACAATTCTATAATACATTATCTGTATATTGCATTGTGTGTTCACCACCCAGAGTCAGTTCTCCTCCATCACCATATATTTGATCCCCTTTAACCTCTTCTATCTCCTCCTCCCCCTTATGCTCTGCTAACCACTAAACTGTTTGTCTCTGTCTATGAGTTTTTGTTCATTTGTCTTATTCATTTCTTTCAGTTTTATATCCCACATATGAGTGAAATCGTGGTTCTCGACTCTTTCTGTCTGACTTATTTTGGTTAGCGCAATAATCTCAAGATCTATCCATGTTGTTGCAAATGGCACTGTTTCATCTTATGGCTGAGGAGTATTCCATTGTATACATGTACCACATCTTCTTTATCCAATCATCTATCAAGGGACATTTCTGTTGTTTCCATGTCTTGGCCACCATGAATAATGCTGCAGTGAACATAGGGTTACATATATCGTTACAGATAAATGTTTTCAGATTTTTTTTGGTAGATACCCAGAAGAGAAATTGCTGGGTCATATGATAATTCTATTCTTAATTTTTTTTGAGGAACCTTCATACTGTTTTTCACAGTGGCTGTACTAATTTATATTCCCCCAAGCAGTGTATGAAGGTTTCTTTTTCTCCACAACCTCCCCAACACTTGTTGTTATTTGTTTTATTGATGATAGCCATTCTGACTGGTGTGAGGTGGTATGTCATTATGGCTTTGATTTGAAGTCCCCTAAGAGCTAGTGAAGTCGAGCATCTTTTCATATATCTGTTGGCAGTTTGTATGGCTTTTTGGGAGAAGTGTACCTTATTCTTTATATTTTGCAGCTGGCTCAGGGTAGAAGCCTGGGGTTGCAAAGCAAGAGTGGTGTGTGTATGTGTATATGTGTGTGTGTGTGTGTGTGTGTGTGTGTGTATTGCTTTCCCATATAAACTGTTTTTTTAAATTGAAAACCTTGACTGCTTTATCGTTCAGTTTCATTCTCATCTCTCTTAGATTCTCATATGGGTCATTTCAGCAACACTCTCGCCAATACCTACCTGTTCCCCTGCTTTCCCCAGCCATCTGACAAATGCCAGCCTGTGTGAAGCCCATTACCTGTTCTTCTCTCCCTTTGCTCTTGAGCAGCTGAACGTGGCTGGAGAACATCAGAGGGCAAAGTAGTTCATTCAACTGCAAATGGCCCCAGCTGCTATCCTCAGTGGGCCCCTGGCACTCAGGGGCACCCCCACTGTTTCTCTGCTGCACACCCCCACACTTCCCAATAATTATCCTAGCGTCCTGATTGTCCACACACCTCCATCCTACACCCATCTACCACTGTTTCTCAGCGGATGATCTCATCTGCACCTTCAAGAGACAATTAAGTCCACTAGACAGGTTCCCCCTCAACAGCCCACACCAGTCCTGTGACCTCCTGATGGCTGCACCCGCTCAGCCTCCCTCCACGGCCCAGCCAGTCCCTCTACCTGCACTCGGTGTGGGCCCCGCTCTTGCTCCCCTTCTCAGAGCCTCACACCCTCAGGTACTACTTCTCCCTCTAGTATACCCAACAATTTCTTTCAACATGTCAGCATACCCAACGTCTTCCATCTTTAGAAATCCTCACTCTCCCAACATTGTCCTCCAGCTCCTGCCTTCTTTCTCCTTCCCTTAACTGTCAGACTTCGTAAAAGCATGGTCAGAACCACTCACCTCCCACCCACTGCTCCACTCCTTGCCCTTTGGCTGTCTGCCTCATCCCTCAGGAAGAACTCTGGTCAAGGTCACCAAGACCTCCAAGTGGCTTAACTGGAAGGACGTACTTCAGTCCTTTTCTCCATGACCTCTTTCTTCAAATCCCCTTAAAACACTATTTCCTGGCTTTTGAAAACACACTGGCTTGGTTTTTCTCCTATCCCTAAAAAGTCCCCCTTTCCCAACCTGGTTAATAAATGTTTGAGTTGCTTAAAGCAACTTTTTCCCCCACTCCAAATTCAGTCCCGAAGCGCTCACATCCATGCCTACAGCCTCAAACACCATCTCAAAAAATATTGTACGTACAAAGATACGTACACAGCGAGCACTAGATAAATGTTTGCTGCTATCTCTATTATTAATATCATGTCTGTATGTTGATAGTAGCCAGTTTTATACCTACCACAGATCTCTCCTTGACCTCCAGACTTGTATGTATTGAACTGCCTATTTGACGTTACCTATTAGGTATCTCAAAAGCACACTAAGCTCAACCTGTCCAAATGGAATGCATCATCTCTGCTGAGCCTGGTCCTGCTTCCGAGCTGCCTAGCTTGGTGAAGGAACCCACAGTCCATAGAGCTGCCCCAGCTGGAAACCTGGGAGCTGCCATCTTCCATACACCCATCCGTCACCAGTGACGTCAGTTTCTCCCACCTCCATCTATGTCCCGCCCCTTTGTGCTACTCTAGTCCAAACTGCCCTCATTTCCCTTAACTATTACAGTAGCCAGCTGCATGAACCCCACATCTGCCCTGGATTCCATCCACCTTGTTGCCATACCATTCTTTGCAAAGTGCAGGTGTGACTATATCCTGCCTACTATCCCTGGTCCAGCACTGTCTAACGCCCTTCAGAAGCTCCCTATTGCTCTAAGGATAAAGAACAAAATTTACACAAAAGTGTAGGAGGTGTGGTCTGGCCCCGGCCCTTCCCCACTCTTGCTGTGGGTGGTCCAGCCCACATTAAGCTCCCTGCAGTTTGTCCCCCACCTCCAGCCCTGGCGCTAGGCCTTTGCTGGTGCTGCTTTCTTCGCCCTTCACTTGGGTCATTCCTATTCATTTTTCATCCCTTAGCTTGAGGCCTCTTCTTGACTCCCATGTCTGCCCCTGGTTCCATTATCTGCAGCTTGTGGAACCAGATTTTTTTCCCCGCAGAGCAAGGGGAGAAATGAATTCACTATGTGGTTACTTGACTGTCACCCCACAGACTTGGGCTCCAGGAGGCTGGGTCCTCACCCCAGTGCCCTGGAGCTCAGCACAGTGCGTGGTGGCTGGGCCTCTCAGGCCCCTTCTTGGATGTGGAGTCATGAGGGCAGACTTTTTAAAGAAGGACAGGGCAGCAGAAGTCAGAAAGCATGGGGAACAGATTCCACCAGCCAGGACTTCCAATTTTGTCCACTCTTTCAAGATTAAATCTGTGTCGGCCCTTCCTGGGCTGGAATGGAGTGGACTTTTGTGAGCACAGGCCCTTGTCCCAGCTTCAGCCAGTCCTGCTTTACTTTGCTTCAGCTACAACCTTTTGTTTTTTTATTCTATAAGGTTCTTATTTCGAATAATATGGTACCAAATACCTGAATGTGTCTTTACATCATTCAGGCAATTCCAGAACAAAATCTACAGCTTTCTCGCTAACACAGGTATGAAGAGTTGACCTCCTTTTTCCTCCTGCACAGATGAATTCTTCAGTCAGAGCTGTGCCCCTGGTTCTGATCCAGAGTCCAGTCTGTGTGCTCTGTGCGGCGGAGGCAGCAACCCAGCCCACAAGTGTGCTCCCCACAGCCACGAGCGGTACTACGGCTCCAGTGGGGCGTTCAGGTAAGTAGTGGCTGTCACCACCTTCCTCTTTGGCACCAACCCCTTGAACTTCCTGCCTTTCCACCTTTTTCATCATCCCAGCATCTGGGTGCTGCATTTAGGAGGAGCCAGAATTTGGAAACAACTGCAAATTCCCAGTGGTTCCAAGAACTCAAGTGCAGCCCGTTGCTGGAGCACTCTCCTGCAGACCCAGCTAAGTCAGGGCACCTGGGGAAAGGCAAGATGCTGGGTGCAGAGTCACAACCCTGGTTCTACGTTTGCTCCTTTCTCCGTGTGATTGTGGACAAGTCACGGAAACGTTCAGAGCCCCAGCTTCAAATCAAAATGACATTCCTGTCCAGCTGTCTCTTCAAAACTCCAGATGAAACTCCAGAGTCACACATTCAACTGCCTATTGGGCATCCCACTTGGATTTCCAATCACCATCTCAGATTTAAATGTACCAAATTGAGCTTCTGTAATTTCACATACTCCCACCCAAGTGAGTACCCACTGTAGTTGTCTCCACTTCGGTTAAAGGCAACTCCGTTTTTCCTTTTGGAAAAAAGTCAGAACCTTGGTATGTGTTGTCTATATCAACAGAGCATCACACTTCTCTGCTTCAAGCCCTCCAGTAATTTACCGTTTCACACAGAGTAAGGGTCAGGGTCCTTCTTTGACCTACAAGGCCCCTTTGTGAGCTCATCCCCTGCATCTTTCCGGCTCTCTCTGCTCCAGCCATGTTGGCATCCCAGCTGTTCCTTGAAGACACCACGCATACTCCTGCCTCAGGACCTTTGCACCTACTCTTATCTCATCTGGAGTGCTCTTCCACCTCATAACATCATGGCTAATTCCTTCATTATCTTTAGGGTTTCTCAGGGAAGTCTTTCTTGGCCACTCTATAATTTCTCTCTCTCTCTCTCTACGTTTCTCTGTCTCTCTCTCTGTCTCTCTCTGTCTCTCTCTGTCTCTCTGTCTCTCTCTCTCTGTCTCTCTGTCTCTCTCTCTCTCTCTCTCTCTCTCTCTCTCTCTCTCTCTCACACACACACACACACACACACACACACACACGCACCAATACTTTATATCCCCCTTTCTTGCTTTATGTTTTCTTTAGCACTTATCATTCTCTAGAATACTGCACATTTTGTCTACTTACCTTGTTTAACAAAATGTATAAAGACTCCTGCAATTGCTAGTGAAAAACCCCGTCTTACAACAAGGGGGATATTTTAACAGGTGCTCTGGGAGCTTCCTCCTTGTAGGGGCTGAGACCTGAGCCTCAGTGGCTGGTTAAGATACTTTATGGTGAAGGTTGCCAGATAAAATTCAGGATATCCAGTTAAATTAGAATCCTAGATAAACAATGAATGAATTTTTAGTATAAAGGGACCCACTCTGCTTCTCTTGTCTCTCTTTCTCCTTCTGCCCATCTGCTTCATTTTCTCTGTTCCTGTAGGGTGGTTTTCTCTGTTTCTCAGTCTACAGACGGGAAATGCGTGTGGCCCAGTTCAGGTGAAAGCTTCCTGCTCACACAACTCACAATACAGTGAAGTTGCACTGTAAAGCGGTAGCTTCTTCCATTGTGACCAGGGTGATTGAGGGGGATGAGGGTAGAGGGAGTCAGTTCTCAAAAAAGTATTAAAGCTTGGTAGACTAAACAAGAGCCAAGAATTTTTAAATAAAATTATACACCAGTAATTTGTTTTCCTAGATATAAAAAAATCACATTATAATACAATATAAGACTACAATACTGTGATCAATACAGGCTAGTTTAAGTGCAGGAATGACGAATAAATCAATGGAAGAGAACAGACTTCCCAGACAGATGCGTGAACATATTATATTTGGTCTATAACAAAGATGACATTCCAAATCACTGGGGAAAGGAAGAACTTCAGAGATCAAATAACATGAACATGCAAACTGGTCACCGGCTCTGGTGACTCTGGTGGGAGCAGATTCAATAGTGAGTCAGTCCCTTAAGCTGAATGGCAGGGGTCAGTGAGGGTGGGGTGAAGGGGTGCTGGTAGTAAGTGCAATGATTCCTTGTCGGTGTTCGGCTGACTGGGGGAGAGAGGCATCTCACTCTCACAATGCTGAGGGCAGTGTGGCATCGCCACGGGGCCTAGTGAACAGGGAGAGGACCCAATTATACAGAGAAACAGGACAAGTATAGCAGCAAGAGCCTGAGAACGTGAGCAGGGATGGCATGCACAGCACCCGGAAACCTTTGCTGGGAGGGAGACCTTCCTTCTTTCTTTGTACCTGGAGGGCAGGAGAAAAGCATTGGAGACTTGGGCTGGCAGATTTGGCAGAGGGATGCTGAAAGAAAGCCCAGTAATGATTTCTGTGCTTTCTCTGGAAAGCAGGAGCACATGTGGGAGTGTTGGGGAAGGGTATGTGAAGAGACAGAGGTTTGTGGGAAGTGGGAAGACGTTTTTGAAGCCATTGCTCTATAGAGTGGGGAGGTGGCTGTCTTGAGCAGTGGTGCTCCCACTAGAGCACAAATCAGAATCTCCTGGAAGGCTTGTTAAAACATAAATCACTGGGCCCCACCCCCGGAAATTTCTGATCCAGTAGAGTCTGAGGTGAGACCCAAGAATATGCACTTCTAACAAGTTCCCAGCTGGTATCAATGCTGCTGATCCCAGCTCAAAGTTTGAGAACCACAGGGCTAGAGGACAGAAAGGAAAACAGGAATACCCAGTGAAGTTCATGATCAGAAAGGTCTCTCGTCTACCTCAGTACTTAGGTACAGATACATCCGAGGCAGATAATAATGCTCATTCAGTTCTGGGATTGTATGAAGGGGGGCTAAAGGAAAGAAATAGTGCGAGGGAGAGAAATAGCTCTGGGTGGAGGCGGTGTGATTCCCTCTCCGTATCTCTCCCTCCCACTCCTGTTGATGCTTCTCATTGGACTGACCTTTGCCATGCAGGTGTCTGGTTGAAAAGGGAGACGTGGCCTTTGTGAAGCACCCCACGGTCCTGCAGAACACTGACGGTACGTGCCTCTGCTGTCCTTTCCTCCATCGGAAAAACCTGAGTCTCTCACAGGACATCACCCCCCAGTGAGGCAACCTAGGGAGTTTATTTAGTCTATCAGACTCCAGTGACTTTCCCCTGAACATTTTTTACTTAGGGAATGAGAAAATCCTCACGTCTGGTCAGACTCCACAGGATAGGTCATCACATTGGCCTTCAAGCAGCTGACAGACATGCGGGGGATCGCAGTCTGTCTGCGAGGGCCCGGCTCCTTTGACTTACCGGCATTCTTCATTTATTCTGGATACAAGTTTTAGACAGCTACGTGTATTGAAAATATCTTGTCCATCTCAGAAAAAGCTTGCCTTTTCACTTTCTCGATGTCTTTTGATGACCGGACATTCTTCATTTTAACATAGTCCAGTTTATCAATCTTTTCCTTTCTGGCTAGTGCTTTGATTCATGCCTGTTTAAGAAAGCTTTGCCTTTAAAAGGACTGAAATAGCACTAACCAGAAGGCTATAAAGTTATGAGTTTATGAATGTTTCTCTCCTCTCTTATCTTAAAAGCAGTACTACTTTGTTTTTCTGTGATTCTCCCAGACACTGGTGGTTGGTCACATCCGCCCAGTGAGGGTGCCTGATGAAAGTCGTCAGCTGTCCTGGCTTTTCTCTCCCTAGGAAAGAACCCCGAAGATTGGGCTAACAATCTGAAGAAGGAAGACTTTCAGCTGCTGTGCCTCGATGGCACCAGGAAGCCAGTGACTGAGCCTCAGAACTGCCACCTAGGCAGAGTCCCAAATCATGCTGTGGTCTCAAGGGAAGATAAGGCAGATTTTGTTCGCAGAATGCTCTTCAACCAACAGGTATGGGCACTCAGTCCACGCCACCCCTCTCCACCCCCCCGCAACCAGATGCTCAGTTCACTTGCAAATCTGCACAGACACACCCCAGCCAAGTCTCACACTCCTTCTCCTTGGGCAGTGGGACTTGATTCCTGCAGCCTTGCCTCTGATAAAAGCGGAAGGCCGGGGGCAGTGTTCACGGCCAGCTCCGGGGCTGTCTAGGATATCAAAGTGGACTGGAAAGGCTTCCAACATGTGGGCGTCTGAAGTGTCTTCCTGAGACTCACTTGACTCTCTGTGCAATGTCATGGTACCTCCTGGGCTTGTTCTGTCACAGAAATAAGGGACGTAGCTCAGTGCCCTCTGCGCTAGGCTGAGCGATATGTGGGAATAGCAGAATGGAAGTTACTCTACCTGACCTGGGTAGATGCCAGTGTGTTTCCTGAACCTGGCAGGCCGAGCACCGTTTGGGGCTTTATGAAAGTTAAAAAGCCAACATTCCATTTAGGACCTCTAGAGGCAGCCAACAAGGGCTGAGCCTGTGGAGTAGTGGGCTGCCTAACTCAAATGATCGTAAGGAAAACCCAAAGCCTCATCTGCATTTTGCACTAGCACACTCCATTCTTGGGGGTGCTTCGACAAGTAATCCATGTCTTAACATATGCTGCCCACACATCCCAGTTAAAGGGCGATCCAGGAAGAGCTGGCAAAACCAGAGGCTCTTGGTCATGGACTGTTGAAGGGATGGGTCCCGTACAGGGTGAGCTGCCACCATAGTTACAAGGGAAATGGACAAATGAAGAGAGGGGAGGGGAAGGAAGAAATGGAAATGGTCATGTACCTGATGCAGATCCAGGTAAGGTAGCAAGGGCTCTGGGCAGTAGGCAGACCAACTGCAACCCAGAAAGTTGAAAACATCTGGCAGTGATTGGCAGAATAGTGATATAGTGGCCAACTTGGAGCTCTTTCTATTCAGCAATTGCTTTACGTGCATTATCTCACTCTTTGGTGTTATTATCTCCATTTACAAGTGAGTAAACTGAGGTTCACTGAGCTCAGTAAAGAATTTTCCTAAAGTCATGTGGCAAGGAAAAGATAGGGCCAGCATTTGAATCCAGAGGCTGTAACTTTTGTCATTTTATTATGTTGTCTCCAAAATTGTTGCTGTGTCCCAGGTTTCCCAAGAGCTGGAACTGAACAGTTCTGCAGGCTCAGGTCTTTTGAAGCAGAATACACAACCCTGTGCTCCCTGGTGTAATTGGTCACTCACTGTCTGTCTGTCTGACCCAGGAGCTCTTTGGAAGAAATGGGTTCGAATATATGATGTTCCAGTTGTTCAAATCTTCAGCCAAGGACCTGCTTTTCAGTGATGACACGGAATGTTTGGCTAACCTTCAGGACAAAACAACTTATCAAAAATACTTAGGGCCAGAGTATCTTATGGATATTGCTAAAGTGAGACAATGCTTACCCTCTGGTGAGTAGAATAAAACACCGAGGAACAATAACGTGGGGGTCAGGTAAACGTGTGTGTATTAAGGACAATTGTGTGCCAGGACCCTGGGCCAGCACGAATAGGAACACAGATATTCAGAAGACTTGCCCAGGGCCTGCGGGAGGATTCAGACTTATCAATGAAGTGACTCAATTAGACAATAGTATACGACATTACCTGGAAAGGCCAAATATTTGAAGGAGACAGAGTGCAATAGAACTTGAGATCATTTGGAAATTGAATTTGTTTACACATGTATTTCATTTTTTTGCTAATAAAATGTAAATGTATGTGTGAACTCTTCAAATGTAGGGAGAAGGTTGGGAAATGACACGTATATACCACTCAGAGGACCAATTTTCAAAGACTTTTAAGTAAAATATAAAAAATAGTATTAATAGAAACAAATAAATAAAGCATAATTAGCACTATAGTAGACCGTTTCTGGCTGTGTATATATGAGAATGGCATAACTGCCTCAAAAAGAAATAAATTGGAAAAGTAAAGTTAGAGCTTAGATAATCAAATTATTTGGAGAATGCCTAAATTTTTATATATCATGCATTGGAGATGATGAGAGCAGGAAGGAAGGAAAATATAAGTATTTAAGGATAGCACTGACATCACTGAGGAAAGAGAGTGAGAGAAAGAGGAGGGTTGGGAAGAGAGAGAGAGAGAGAGAGAGAGAGAGAGAGAGAGAGAGAGAGAGAGAGAGAGAGAGAAGGGAGAGAGGGAAGGAGAAGAGTTTTTTAAAAACTTTATTACCTATCATTTACTTTTAGAACAGAATTGTGTTTAGTAAGCACAGGCAGTGCCTGAAGGTCTTTCTCTTATGTTGTTCTTCACAGAACTTCTCAACGCCTGCACATTCCATGGAAATTAAAAACTACTCAAAGTCGGGCAACTGCAGAGATGCTCAGAGCCTGCAAATATGGTGGGACCACATTGTCACTTGTCTGCATGTGGGTCTGTGTTATTATCAGTGATCTTCATCATTATGTGCTATAACTGATGCAAAAATTGAAATGAATAAAAATTATTGTGTCTTCTCAGAAAATTTCCTTTATTGTTCTCATATTTTTGGGAGATGAAAATCATTTCTTTACACTAGAATTGTGCTTCTGAATTTAACATCTATTACATTGTACCTTTTTTTAGAACTCGACAAGACTAAACTCACCTTCGCTCCCTGCTCTTTGATTATTTTACCCAAGTCAAGTCACTTAAATATAATTTATGCAATAAATCTGTGTGAAGAGAGTCTGAGTGGTGATTGCAAGTGTGTAAAAAAGCATCAGCGTGTGTAGTATCTAGGACTTACATAATAAAAACAAAAGATAAGGAATAAGTTTATTTTTAAACTATATCTTAACATTTGAAATTCATAGTGTCAAGTGGAATCAAACTCCTGGTTCAGATTAATTGAAAAATATTAAAAGTGCTGTAAGTATCCATTCCTACGACCCTTTTGTGGTCACCTTCCTGAAAATGTGATTTACCCTCAGTTTCTTATCTGAGATTTTGCCATATCTACTATTATCATAATTACAACCTATGGTAGTGTCTCAGTGAATGTTGTTGAATGAGAACCTGTTACATATTGTCAAATGTCAGTTTTATGAGTGTGGACTTCTGCCTGTGAAAGAGTAACCGGCACAGGACTTGCCCTCCTTCCATAAACAAGTAAAAAAACTGGACAAGATATAAAAACAACTGTTTTCAAACATTGAACAATAACAATGCAGAACTGTGATCCCTAAAAGAAGGGAAGGGGAAGAGGTGAGTAGAATGATGATCCTACTTTTTGCCTAGAGGAAATTTCCAGATCCTAGCACAGAGATGAGGAACTCAGGATAGTCCATCACACTGACTTGAGGCAACAGAGATAGGGGCTTGGGAAAGCCACGGCGATTGGATGCAGAAGAGATCTGATAAGCATCTCCTTGAGTCTTTGATGAAATACTAATCTCCATGTGCATATAAAATCCATCAGGCTGGGCAAAGCATAACTGTGAGAGACCTATAAGCTGAACAATTCCCAGAGCTTCTATTAATATAAAAAATAGTATTAATAGAAACAAATAAATAAAGCATAAATAGCACTAGAACAAATAAATAAATAGAAACAAATAAATAAAGCATAAATAGCACTATAGTAGCACAGGACCAGGACTCATTCATCTTCCTAGCAACCAAAGAGAAGAGACCTCATTGAACACCTAAGGATTTCACTGAAGGTCATACCTTGGACATGGGTCTAAAATTACTGCAGATTAAAGGCTGCTCTGTAACTGCCCTTACCGAGAATGAAACTAGCCTTGGTAGATTCATTCTGCAAGTAACTTAACTACCAAGCCAATCTGCAAGTAATTTAACTACCTTCTAAAATAAACCTCAATACTCATTGAAGGAAGACAACAAAATCTAAATCTAAATATTAAATATGTAACATATATGATGCCTAGCATCAAATGCAAAAATTACCAGATATGCAAAGAAGCACAAAATGTGACCTAAAGTCAGGAGAAAAATCAACCAATAGAAACACACTTAGAAACCACAGATATGATTGTATTCAGACAATGAACTTTTCACAATTCATTGCCCAAATATGCCCAAGGATTTAAATGAAGACATGAACATAACAAAGAAAAAAGTGTAAAGTTTCACAAAGAACCAGTGAAAACCTAGAGCTGCAAAATTTGTGTTTTTCAAGGCATTTGCATATTTCATCTAAATTGTCTACTGTTGCCATAAAATTGTTCAAAATACTTCCTTATTCTTTTAATATTTATAGGATGCATAATGATAGTTCTTCTTCCAGTCTCCATACTGGCAATTTGAGTTTTCCATTTTTTATTGATCAGTCTAGTCGAACTTTTCAAAGAATAAATTTTTGGTTTTATAAATTTTCACTGTTGTTTGTCCATTTTCTATCTAATTTTCTGTTCTTAGCCTATTTCCTTTTTACTACTTTTCATTTTATTTACTTTTTTTTCTTAGATGCTTATGGTTCAAGCTTAGAGCAATTATTTAGAACATTCTTCTTTTCTAATACAGATATTTAAAATTATAAATTTCCTTCTAAGTACTACTTTAACTGCATTCCACAAATTTTGGTATGTTGTATTTTCATTATCATTCAGGTAAATATTTTTAAAATTTTTCCAAAGATTTCTTCATTGATCTGTTGATTATTTGAAAGTTATCTTTAATTTCCAAATATTTGGCAATTTTCCAGATATACGTTTGTTATTGATTTCTAATGTAATTCCTTTGTGGTCAGAGAATATATTCTGTATAACTTCAGTCCTCTTAAATTTTTTGTTTTTTTGTGTCTTTTTTTGTGGCCAGCATATAGTCTGTCTTTGTGGATATTCCATGTATACTTGAAAAAAATATGTATTGTGTAATTGTTGGGTATAGTTCTATAATGTGTAGTTTTGCAATATATGGTATAGCTCTATACATAGTAATTAGGTCAAGTTGGTTAATGTTATTGTTCAAGTCCTCTGTGTTGCCTCATTTTCTGTCTACTTTTTTGCATTAATTACTGAGAGAAGAGGATTGAAATCACCAACTATAAGTATGGTTTTGCTCATTTATCCTTCCAGTTCTATCAGATTTTGCTTTATATATTTGAAGACTGTTAGGTAGGTGCACACACATTTAAGATGTTAGGTTTTCTTGATGAATTAACTCCTTCATCATTATGAAATGTCCCTGTTTGTCTCTAATAATATTTATTGTCCTTAAGTCTGCTTCATTGGATATTAATATGGCCACTCCACTTTTCTTTTGATTAGTGTGTGCTTGGTGTATTTTTATTCTTTTACTTTTAACCCAACAGTTTCTTTATATTAAGGTGGGTTTCTTATAAAGAACACAAGCTTGGGTCTTTCTTTTTTCATTGAGTGTGACAATCTCTACCTTTCAAATGATGTGTTTAGTTCATGATGTATAATGTAATTATTGATATTTGTTTTCTATCTGTTTCATCTGTTCTTTGTTCCTTGCTTCCACCTTTTTGCCTTCTACAGGCATATGTCGGAGACAGTGTGGTTTCAGACCACCGCCATAAAGTGAGCACCGTAAGAAAGCGAGCCATAATCTTTTTCCTGGTGGAGGGCCTTGCCTTCAATTTGTAAAAAATGCAGCATCTGTGAAATGCAATAAAGCAAAGGACAATAATACAAGGTATGCCTGTATTGAGTATTTTTCAGTATTCCATTTTATCTTCTCTATTGGCTGATTAGCTATTCTTTTATTTTTAACGTCTTCCCTAAGATTTGCAATATACATCTTTTATCTTAATAATAGTGTTAAATAATGTTATATCACTTTCAGTATAATGTGAGATCCTATAATAGGATCACTTTCCCAGTGATGTGTGGATGGATAACAACCAGATCTTCAAGGTAAGAAAAAGGCCCTGCTTTGTATCACTTACTAGTTTCATGGAAAAATACTCTCACCATGGATGATTTCAAGGTACCAAAGTGACGTTAAAGAGTTTAGAAATGGGAAGAGATACACACAATCAGCATTTGCAAGCCAATACAAGCTGACTGCAGTAATTCCACTGATTTCCCTCTTTTGTCTTTTGTACTCTTATTATCATTTATTTTACTTCTACATATGTTAGAAACTCCACAATACATTTTTATTCACATTAAGTAGTTAAATATCTTTTAGGGAAATTTAAAAATTAAAAAGAAAAATCTTTAATATTTACCTACATCTTTACTGTTCCAGGCTCTTTTCATACCTTTGTGTAGGTTACGTATTTTAGGTGGGCATATTTCTCTGGCACGATTTCATTGTCTATAGATGTTATTTCTCTCCTTATTTAATTTTTCTGGTAATAACTTTGTATGGTATTTGACTATGGTACTTTCTGTTGCTTAATTTTAGGTGAAATTTGCTTCCTGACCTTTTAGAATAAGGCTACTTTTAGGAAAGTTTTTCTGACTTCATAGAGCAACTTTTTCTATTGTTTTGTGCATTATTCAAAAACAGTAGCTTGCTTTCCAGGGTTTTTTTGGTTTTATTCCCTTGTCCACTTTGGTCTAGACCTTCTTTTTACTTCATCATTCTTGTCCCTTTCCTGCATAATTTTGATTCCACTTCTAAATAGTGTGTCCTGCTCCAGATAGCTCCAGAACCTTTAGTATTTCTTGGGACAGGTACTTTCACATCTAATCTTAGGTCATCTCCCTGGAGGCCACCCTCAGAAAATCACAGGCATGCTTATCCCTTACACTGGGATTCTAGGAAGACGGCCTCCTGGAGTTTCACCTGCTTCAAAGCCCTCAGGCTCCGCTAGCCAAAGCCTCAGACACTGTTAGCTCTGGTGGACTTGAGTTTCCCCCACTAGAAGAGCCAAACTTGAAGTCTTGAGTGCCTATACCTGAGGCCAGAGCCTAAAGACTCTGGTCCAACACGAACCTTTCACTGGTGCTAGGGGAAAGTTGTCAAGTACCCTACCTCCACTTCCTCCCAATTCTAAGAACTTGGAAAGAAGACCAGAGCAGATAATTATGGTTAGCATTTCAACATATTTGAAGTACTAATGGACCCCCTTTGAGAATTAATAAAAGCCTGGGACTCTCACCTTAGTAACACACACACACCCCCCACCCCCCTTGGTGTGCAATTTTTGTGTATTCATAGCTCCAGTCCAGTGATTCTCTGTAGCCTCATACCATCTTCCCCTGGGCTGAAAGAATGGGGATAGAGGCTAGTTAATCTGTTTGTAGGCAGATGCTACCTTGTGGGGCTAATAAGTGTCATTAAATTATACATATAGACAAGCTGCATATATTTATGGAAAAGGCCTATCTGTGGGGACATTTAGAACAAGTAAAAGGGTAAGATAATTCACTTGTAGAAAACAATAGTTGACACCAATTGTCTACAAATCTTATAGGTCAGAAGTTTACTTTGGAACAGCTGAGAAACCAGGTGGAATTTGCTCTTCTCTTCCCATGGAGAGCAGGGACATTAAACAATGATGTTTGTGAGGAGGGCAATAGAGGGATCAGTGGTCTGTTTGTTTGGGGCCCAGGCGCACTAGACTCTGCTCAGCTTAACCAGCTGCTGCTCATGGGCCTAAGGCCCCCTGATGATCTCGACACTTGGCTTCTCTTGGTGAAAGAGTAGTGGGAAGGGAAATCCTTAAATACTTTTGGAGGAAAATATAAATGACACCTTCCAAGAAAGTGTCACAGGATGGTGGGGATAGTTCAAGACACAGAGTCCAACGTCCTGGGTTCTAGCTTTCCCTGCTCTGCTGGGCACTTTCCCAATTACATCCTCTGGCTGGGACTCAGTTTCCCTCTCTGTGAAATGAGATCATTGTACTAGATGGTCTCTCAGGGTGTGTTTTGCTAAAGGGCCCATTAGCAATGGAAGGAGCCATGAAGAAATTATGTGGAATCACTTCATTAATTCACTGAATGTGTCGTCAGTACTTGGTCCTTGCCAGGTGTTCTGTAATAATGATAGTCATTTACAGCTATTGGTGACTGCTACATGTCAGGTAGGGCCAGCACTTTAACTGCACTGTGAATAACCTTCAAAGTGACACTAGAAGGCACATATTCATATTTCTATTACTAATAGCAGCTCAAATAGATTAAGTAACTTCTCCAGCATCACGCAGCCTCTAAGTGCCGTAGGATTCAAACCCAAGAGCCTCTAATTCCAGTTTCATACCCATTTTATCTCATGGGTTGCATGTAATACCCAGTACCTGTTCTTAAGAATGGACAGGTGAATACAAGAAGTGCACAGGTAACTGGTAGACAGAGAAAAAATGCTGCTAGGACCTGTCTGCTATATTCTCTGTGATGCATTGTCTAGAATCTGTTGGTGAGCATGCTGGCATGGCTTTCTTGATGTGGTGTGGCCTGATGGGCTTGGCTCACAGTGCTGTGCACACCAGACTTAAATGGGGGAAGATATTGGTCATGACATAAACAAAAATAAGAATAATGTGCTGGGTGTACAGTACTAGGTGATTTAATTGCTAATTTAGTTATGACCCTATGAAGTAGGTATTATTACTAAAAAATTTTTTTAAATAACACTTCACATTCAATATTATATTGGTTTCAGGTGTACAGCATAGTGGTTAGACATTTATATAACTTATGAAGCGATCCCCCTGATAAGTCTAGTGCCCACCTAACACCATACATAGTGATTATAATGTTACTGACTATATTCCCTAAGCTGTACTTTACATCCCCATGACAGTTTTGTAACTGCCAATTTGTAACTTCTGAATCCCTTCACCTTTTCACCAAGTCCTTCACCCTCCCTCCCATCTGACAACCATCAGTTTCCTTTCTGTATCTGTGAGTTTGTTTCTGTTTTGTTTGTTCGTTTGTTTTGCTTTTTAGATTCCACATATAAGTGAAATCACATGGTATTTGTCTTTCTCCTTCTGACTTATTTCACTTAGCATAATAAGTAGGTATTATTTCCATTTACTAGATTGGAAACTGAGGCACTAAAAGTTAAGTAACTTGCCTAATTCACTGAATAACTGAAAGTCTTACTGTAAAGAAGCGAATGTATAGAAGCAAACGACCAAACCACACTAGCTTTAGTCCCCAGTCAGGGAGAACCGGGGCCATGTTCTCATCTTCTGATCTTTGCAGTTGTGATCATATCTCATATTAATGCCACTTCTATTGCCACTACATTCCTGCTTTGCACTGGGCAGATGATTTCCAAATACAAATTTGGAGCAGAGTCCTCTCCCTGCGATCCTTTATTTTACAATCCAGATTCCTTGACATCCTGGAGTCCTGACCCACTTTACACCAGGCTCTCAGAATTCCTCAGCCTTCCTTCCCCATCCCTGGCATTCCACTTTGTGGCCTGGGAAAAGTCAATTGCCAGAGGGGTCTCTGGAGTGGGAACTGAAGCAGCTCCTGGATCAGAAATGGTCTGTTCCACAATTTTGCCTGAAACCAGCCCTGCCATGGAGCTCTAAACTGTGCTGCTGGCCCTGACTTCTAACCCCCTTCCCATCTTTGCCAAGTCTGCCCAAGTGTTCTGCAAACAGTGTGCCAGAGAAGACCAGATTTTCCCGCATGCCTACCTTTGATCAGGACTTTTGTTCCTTTACACATGAAAGTTTCCAGAATCTACTCAGCTCCAGGGTCTGTGACCTCTGCAGCTGTTGGCCTAGAGGTCAAGGATGGCTGGATTAGGTTGAACATTATACTGATAAGGAAAGGGTTTTCTTAGGTTCTTTTGCCTGCAGAATGGATATCTCTAGCTTTTCAAATGAGGACAAATGGCCTTTAGCTTCTCCCAGCACATTATAGATGAATGACTGAGTTGAGGAAAAGGAGCCCAGAGCTTTGTAACATTGAAAGATGCTGACCGTTTATGTTCAGTTATTCCTAGTTCTGCACATGATCTTGACATCTACCCTTCACAGTACGGTGTGACTATGGAGACAGATAAAAAGCCTTCCCTTTCATCTTCCTCTTCCCTTTCCATAACTTTCTCTCCTCTTCTCTTTGTTGTTCTTTTCTTCGGTTAAAAAATATGTATTCATTCTCCTCCCTTTCCTTTTCTTGAGGTGGCCGGGGCAGTGGAGACTGACACTGGGGCCAAAGGGGCAGCTGGAGAATTAGGAGATTGATCATGCACAGAGGAAGTGAGCAAAGAGCTAAACATATTGAGAATATTGGGATCCCCATTTCTCACTGTCAGAGAAGGGAGTGGCAAACATGGGGAAGAAAAAACCCAGAAGATTTGCTGTAGTGTTCAACTGAAATTGGAGGAATCAGTGTGAAATCACAGTTGTAGAGAGAGAGGGAAAAAGATATAGATATGTGTATGGATATCTGTCTATCTTTCTATCTATCGATCTATCGATCTTTCTATCGATCTATCGATCTATCATCTGTCTCCTAGCTCTGTCTGTTGAAAGATCCTAGTATTAGTTTCTCTCCAATAGCAGTTACCTAGTACTCAGATTTTGGTCCCTAAATACCATTCTATACTAAAAGGATAAAGTTTTCTTAGAGAAATGAGATTCCAGAAACACAGATTATAGAGCTAGTGCAGGGAAAGTATAAGATAGGCCTAAATGCCTTATTCTGCCAGAAAGTGAAGTGCTTAAAAAATAATGGGGCTTGTAAAAAACACACAGGAGCAAGCTTGAAGGCCCACCCAGTGCCCAAATTCACAACAATCTAAGCATCAAAACAAATGAAGAGGAGTATTCTGGGAAGATGGCAGAGCATGAAGTGCCAGGATTCTGTCTCCCCTCCCAGACAACAATTGCACTGGTAAAATCTGTCCGGTATAACTACGAGTATTTTAGAACTCTAGAGTCTATTGAAGGCTTCCAACTTCTAGGGGAAGGCTTAGAAGGTAAATTGCAATTAATTTAAGTCCATTTCAGTTCTTAGCCCTGCAGTGGCTATACATTCTCTTACTCCCTGCCCTGCATCAGACAGCTGTGCACATATTCCAGGAGTGGCTTGCACACAGCTTTTGGGAGCTAGGGTGGGCTATAAGGATGCTGATATAGGGGTCTGTGTTCTGGTCACTGATTGTTGCTTCTGAATAGGGAGGTGCTGATTCAGAAGAAAGAAACCATTGTTGTTACACCTCTCCTCATTGTTGCAAAACACCACTAAGACCGATGTTCCAGAAGCTTTTTTCTATGTATTTTATTGTTTCAGGTCTTACATTCAAGTCTTTAATCCATTCTGAGTTAATTTTTGTGTGAGGTATAAAATAGTGGTCTTAGTTTTGTTCCTTTGCATGTGGCTATCTAGTTATCCCAACACCATTTCTTTCTTTTTTTTTAAATTTCAGGTGTACAAAACAACATAATGATTAGACATTTACACCCCTCACAAGTGATAACCCCCCCCCCAAGTTTACTACCCCTCTGACATCGTACATAGCTGTTACAATACCATTGGCGCTGCTTAGCAAGAGGTACAGGACATGCTGAGGCCCGATGTTACTCGGGGGTTTGTGAAGCTTTGAGAGATTTTAGGAGAGTTCAAGCATGAGCCAAGACAGGTCGTTTGTATGGAAAAGCCACTGGAAGTGGCTGGGATGGGCCCTGCAAGTTGGGTGGGGCATGGTCTTAGGGAGTCACCAGGATCACCAGGGAGGGGCTAATATTGTCAACTAGATTGATGGAGACTTAGATATGATGGCCACCTGCATCTGCACACCGGAAAGGGGAGAGCTTAACAAAGGAACAGTGACTTCTGCCGGCACCTCTGTCTGGAAGAAAGCTGCCCCTCTAGCCCTCTCCCTGATGCCAGATAATTTAGTTCCTCCTTGTATGTCTGTGGTGCCTTTCAAGCTGCTGCCCCAGCACTGGAGTTCAGAGCGAGTGAGTCTGTCTGTGAGTAAGTGTATGTGCAGGCCCTTCAAGAGGAACATTTGGGATTCCAGTAGCCCTTCGTCTCACTCAACCAGAATCGCCCCCAGTTTTCACAGCCCAAAGTTGTGGAGACTTCTATTCTTGGCACTGGAAACTTGGGCCAGGGAGCCTGGTGTGAGGTTTGGACCCCTCGAATCTCAGGAGGGACCTGTGCAGCTAAAATATCCCTCTCGATTTTTAACTGCCACACACGTATGTGGGATCAGCCAATTCCGCATCTCTACCCCTAATACCAGTCTCAACGTGGCTTCTTTTGTATATCCTTAGTTGCGGGACTTCTTTTCAGCTAGACTTCAGGCGATTGTCACTGATGGTTGTTTTGTAGTTCAGTTGTAATTTTGATGTGGTTGTGAGAGGAAGCAAGCACGGGGTTTACCTATTGTATTCTTCTTTGAATGTTTGGTAGAATTCAGTAGTGAAGCCATCTGGTTCTGGACTTTGGTTTTTTGGGATGTTTTTGATTACTGTTTCAATTTCCTTACTAGTGTTCAATCTATTTAGATTATCTATTGTTTCATGATTCAGTCTAGTAAGGTTGTATGATTTTAAGAATTTATCCGTTTCTTCTAGATGCTCCAATTTGGTGGTGTATAGCCTTTCATAGTACTTTCTTATCATCTTTTGTATTTCTGTGGTATCCATTGTAACTTCTCTGTCATTTCTAATTTTATACATTTGAGTTTTCTCTGTTTTTTCCTTAGTGAGTAGAGCTATAGGTTTGTCAATGTAATTTATCATTTTAAAGAACCAGCTCTTAGTTTCATTAGTTTTTATTATCTTTTTAGTCTCTATTTCATTGATTTCTGCTCTGATTTTTATTTTTTCCTTCCTTCTACTGACTTTGGGCTTCATTTGTTCTGCTTTTTCTATTTCCTTAAGGTATAAGGTTAGATTGTTTATTTGAGGTTTTTCTTTTCTTGAAGTAAGCCTGCATTGCTATAAACTTCCCTCTTAGTACGTCTTTTGCTGCATCCTAAAGATTTTGGTATGTTGTATTTTCATTAGTCTCTAAGAAATTTTGATTTCTTCTTTTATTTCTTCATTCACTCAATTGTTGTTCATAAGCATGTTGTTTAATCTCCAAATATTTGCAATTTTTCCAGATTTCTTCTTGTAGTTGATTTCTAGTTTCATACTGCTATGGTCAGAAAAGATGCTTGATATAATTTCAACCTTCTTAAATGTATTGAGAGTTGTTTTGTGTCCCAACATATGATCTATCCTTAAGAATGTTACATGTGCATTTGGGAAAAAATGTGTATTCTGTTGCTTTTGGATAGAATGTCTTACAAATATCTATTAATTCTATCTGGTCTAATGTGTCGTTTAAGGCAGATGTTTCTTTGTTGACTTTCTGCTTGGATAATCTATCCATTGGTTTAAGTGGGGTGTTAAAGTCTCCTATTATTACTGTATTGCTGTCTATTTCCCTCTTTAGGTTTGTTAATAATTGCTTTATATATATTGGTTTTAATTTGGGTACATATATATTAATAAATAGTATGCCTTTTTGATGGATTGTTCCCTTTATTATTATGTAATGTCTATCTTTGTTTTTTGTTACCTTTTTTGACTTGAAATCTATTTTGTTTGATATAAGTATGGCTTCTGGATTTGCTTGGAGTATCATTTCCCATCCCTTTACTTTGAGCTTATTTGTCTTTAGAGCAGAGGTGGTTCTTTTAATGGCAGCATATAGTTGGGTCTTGTTTTTTAATCCATCCAACTACTCTGTGCCTTTTGATTGGTGAGTTCAGTGCATTTACATTTAGAGTGATTATTGACATATGATGATTTACTACTGCTGTTTTCTTTTGTTTTCTGATTGCTCTCTATCTCCATCGTTTCTTTTTCCTTGTGTTTCTGCTATTTTAGTTCAGTGATTTTTCCATGATGTTTTTCTCTGTTTTCTCTTTTTTTATGTTCTGTGTCTCAGCTTTGGCTTTGTTTTATGTTTATCATGAGGTTTCTATAAAGTTTCTCACAGATAAAATAGGCCTTTTGCTTCTGATAGTATCCTATCTTCATTTGCCTGTATAAGTTCCTTTTCTTCCTCTTATGTTTTTTTGTCAC
The DNA here is from genome assembly GCF_964194185.1 of Rhinolophus hipposideros. Lineage (NCBI taxonomy): Eukaryota > Metazoa > Chordata > Mammalia > Chiroptera > Rhinolophidae > Rhinolophus > Rhinolophus hipposideros. Next base: position 34,501,035 of record NC_138060.1, on the reverse strand, counting down.
AAATTATTTGTTTTTTATGTTGTGTTTATTACTAAATTGAAGTAGCTATAGTTATTTTTCATGCTTTTCTCCCTTTAACTCTTATGTTACAGTTTAGTTTTTAATACCCTATATTGAAATAGAGTTGCAATTTTCTGCTGTCTGTCTGTCTGTCTGTCACTTTACTCAAAGTTTTGTGTACTTTGGTCTTTTTGTTTCAGGTGGAAGAGCTCCTTTCAACATTTCTTATAATGCAAGTCTTGTGGTGGTGAATTTCCTCAGCTTTTGTTTGGGAAAGCTTTTATTTCTCTTTCATATTTAAAGGGTAACTTTGCTGGATAAAGCATTCTTGACTGCTGGTTTCTATCTTTCAGTATTTTTAATATATCACTACATTCTCTCTCGGCCCATCTATTGGCCTTTAGAGTTTCTGCTGAGAAATACGATGACAGCCTGATGAGGTTTCCTTTGTAGGTTCCTGTCTTTTCCTCCTTGGCTGCCTTAAGAATTTTTTCTTTATCATTGACTTTTGATAGTTTTGATGTAATGTGTCTTGGAGAAGGTCTTTTTGTTTTTGAGATAATTAGGTATTCTGTTAACTTCTTGTACTTGTATGTCCAGTTCCTTCCCCAGGTTTGGGAAGTTTATTTCTTTGAATAGGCTTTCTGCTCCTTTCTCCCTCTCTTTTCGTTCTAGGGTACTCATTAACCTTATGTTGCCCTTTCTAGTGGAGTTGGATAGTTTTTACAGAGTTGTTTTAATGTTAGTTGTCTCTCCTCTTCTATCTCATTTCTCGATTTCTGCATTTGAGCTTGCTAATTCTCTCTTCCATATGGTCTACTCTATTTCCAGTGTTTTCTAATGCATTCTTCATCTCATTTATTGAGTTCTTTAACTGCATCATTTCTATTTGGTTCTTTTTTAAGAGTTTCAATCTCTTTGGTACAGTACTCCTTCTGTTCATTTTATTCCTGAGCTGTTTCAACTGCCTTTCTGAATTTTTTTGCATCTCATTGAGTTTCTTCATGACTGTTATTTTGAATTCTCTATCACTTAGATCACAATTTTCCATGACTTTGAGTTTGGTTTCTGAAGAATTGTCATTTCCTTTTTGTGATACCATGTTACCCTGGTTGTTCATGGTGCTTGATGTGTTGTTTCTCTGGTGTATTTAAGCAGTGAACATCTTTCTTATTTAGGTACCATTTTGATTTTAATAGTTCAGCAGGTTGATAATTAGAGGTCTTTCTTTTTTGTTTGTTTGTTTTGTTTTTATCTTATTTATTTTTTATTAGTTTCAAGTGTACAAAACAATGTAATAGACATTTACACCCCTCACATAGTGATAACCCCCTTCCCACCATCTACTACCCCTCTGACATCGCATACAGCCATTACATTTCCACTGTAGAGGTCTTTCTTTTGTTTCTCAGTAGATGGTGCTATAGTGCAAGTTTCCGTTTTCTCTTACCTGTTTTACCTGTGCGTCAGGAATCACTGTTGCACTGTTGCCTTTGCCGTCCCTGCGATAAAGGGATGCTGCTGGGGTTGTGGGAATCATCATCTTCATGATCAGGGTGGTGAGTGCCCCTGCTGTTTCTGGGCGATCTGAGTCTTGGGGTACTGCCACCATAGTGGGGGTATAAGGAGTTTGGGGAGAGTTGGGTTTGTGAGCCTGTCACATAGCTACCTGGTTCCCTATATATATGCTGGCACCGCTGAGCTGTGGCCAGGGTGCTCAAGATGTACCTCCACCACTGCTACTGGCCTCTCTGGTGGTGCAAGCACTTCCACTACCAGGAGAGGGAGCCAGATTCTCGGGTGCTGACGCTGATGCTGCCCTTCCTCCACTTTGCTGGGATGTGGAGTGGCGGCTGCATCACAACTCCTCCACTGCTACCGCATTTACTGGGGTTGCAGGCTTAGTTGGGCAGCTGGGGAACCAAGACTGCACCTTCCCTGTCATTTCCCTTGTTCTGCCTCCCATACAAGTCCCTGTATGCCCACCTTTAGATATACCGATGTGTGGATCTCTTTGGTGTCCCAGTGTACTGAGCATAAGAACCTTTGTTGGGTTTTAGATGTCCCACCAATTGTATATTGAAGGGAAGAGACCAAGGGTTCTCATTCCACCATGATGCTGATGTCACTCCTATCAGTAATTACTATAAATGTAAATGGATTAAATTCTCCAGTCAAAAGACAGAAATTACAAGAGTGGGGGGGAAGTCACATGATCCAACTATACACTGTATAGCAGAGACTTTGATCCAAAGACACAAATAGATTGAAAATGAAAAGATGGAAAAAGATATTCCATGCAAATAGTAACCAAAAGAGACTATAGTGATAACAGACAAAATAGTCTTTAAATCAAAACAGCTTACAAGAGACAAAGAAGGACATTATATATTAATAAAAGTTTCAACACAACAAGAAGATATAACAATTATAAACATTTACACACCTAATAACAGACCATTAAAATACATGAAGCAAAAATTGGCAGAATTGAAGGGAGACATTGATAGTTCTACAATAATAGTTGGAGACTTCAATACTTCACTCTTAATCATGAACAGAACAACCAAATAGTAGACAAGAAGGGAACTAGAGAACATGAAAAATTCATTAAACCAACTATATCAAACAGATATATACAGAACACTCTGCCAAGCAACAACAGAATACACAATCTTCTAAAGTGCACATGGGACATTAGACCATTCTAGGTTAGGCCACACATTAAGTCTCAATAGATTTTAAAAGATAGATATGATTCAAAGTATCTTCTCTGACCATGACAGGATGAAGTTAGAAATCAACAACAGAAGGAAAACTGGAAAATTCACAAATTCATGTTAGTTAAATAATGCACTCTCAACCAGTAGATCAAAGGTGAAATCACAAGTGAATTTAGAAAATACTTAGAGATGAATAAAAATAAAAACACAACAAACCCAAACTGTGGAACACATCAAAAGCAGTGCTAAGTGGGTAATTTATGGTTATAAATACAGTAAAAAGGAATAAAGAGCTCAAATAAATAGCCTAATTTCACACCTTATGGAACTAGAAAAAGAATAACAATCTAAACTCAAACCTAACAAAAGTAAGGAAATAATAAAGATGAAAGTGGAGTTAAATGAAAGAGAATAGAAAAACTAGAGGAAATCAATGAATCCAAAAGTTGGTTCTTCAAAAAGATCAAAATAGACAAACCTTATCTTGCTTGACTAAGAAACACAGAAGACTCAAATTACTGAAACCAGAAATGAGAGTGGAAACATTACCACAGATTCTACAGAAATTAAAAAGGATTCTAAGAGCATACTATAAACAATAGTACATCAATACATTGGATAACCTGGATGAAATGGGCAAATTCCTAGAAAAACACAACATATCAAGATTAAGTCATGAAGAAATAGAAAATCTGAATAGACCCATTACTAGTAAGGAGATTGAATCAGTAATAAAAACATCTCCCAACAAAGAAAAGCCTTGGACTTGCTGTCTTCACTGGTGAATTCTACCAAATATTTAAAGAACTATCACCAATCCTCCTTAAACTTTTCCAAAAAATTGAAGAGGAGGAAACACTTCCCAACTCATTCTATGAAGCCAGCATTAACCTGATATTAACGCAAGACAAGAACACTGTACAAAAACAAACTAAGGACCAATAATCCTATGAACATTCACTCAACAAAATACTAGCAAACTGAATTCATCAGCATATTAAAAGGAGTATGTAGGAGAGACGTCATCAAAATGGCGGCGTGAGGTAAACCTCTGTAAATCTGTCCTGGAATTTACAACTAATCGAACAACTATAACTCCACAAAGGACTCCCTGCACAGCAGACAGGCAAGACGAAGAGGCCCACTACTGAATTCCCCTAAAGGTGGGAGAATCACGTGAGCGGGGGGAGGAGAGAAGGGAGAATTGGGAGACAGAGCTGTGCCAGTGCAGGATGCAGTGATAGCATCAAAAAGATACTTAGGAATTATGTTAACCAAAGAGGTGAAAGATCCAAAACATTGCTGAAAGAAATTAAGAAGACATAAGTAAATGTAAACACACCCCATGTTTATGGATTAGAAAACTTAATATTGTTAGGATATGATGTCAGTACTACCAAAAGCAATTTATCGATTAAACACAATCACTATCAAAATCCCAATGACTTTTTTTTGTGTGGCAGAAATAGAAAAAACATCCTAATAGTCATATGGAATCTCAAGTGATCCTGAACAGCCAAAACACTCTTGAAAAAGAACAAATCTGGAGGACTCACACTTCCTGATTTCAAAACTTATGTAACTCATAATGTTAAAGATATCAAAAAGGTATAGTACTGGCATAAAGACAGACACATAGACCAATAGAATAGGGTGGAGAGGAGTGGAGTAGAGTGGAGTGGAAAAGAACTGAATGGAATAGAATAGGAATAGAATAGAATAGAATAGAAAAAATAAGAATAGAATAGCATAGCATAGCATAGCATAGCATAGCATAGCATAGCATAGCATAGCATAGAATAGAATAGAATAAGAATAGCCCAGACATAAACACTCACATATATTATCAAATGATTTTCTACAAGGGGGCCAACACATTTAATGGGTGAAAGAACAGTTCTTTCAACAATTTGTATTGGAAAACTGAATATAAACATTCAGAAGAATGAAGCTGGTTTCTCTCCATTACCATATACAAAAATTAACTCAAAATGACTTAAAGACCTACACTTAAGACTTAGTATAAAACTCTTAGAGGAAAACATAGGGGAGAAGTTTCCTTACATTGGATTTGGCAATGATTTCTTAGATATCACATCAAGGCACAGGCAACAAAGGAAAAATAGACAAAATTAGACTTGATGAAAATTAAAAGTTTTGTGCATAAAAAGACACCACAAACAAAGTAACCTACAAAATGGGAGAAAATATTTGGAAATCAGATAACTGATAAGGGAATAATACCCCAAATATATAGAGAACTCTTAAAACACCACAACAGAAAAACAAACAACCAATTCAAAAGTGAGCAAAGAGCTTGAATAGACTTTTCTGCAAAGAAATTATATAAGTAGCCAATAAACACATGAAAAGATGCTCAAGGTCACCAATAATTAGGGAAATGCAAATAAAACCTGTAAAGAGATACCTTCTCATACCTATTAGGATGGCTACCATCAGAAAAACCAGAAAGCAATAAGTGTTGAGGATGTGAAGTAATTGGAACTCTGTGCACTGTTGGTGGGAATATAAAATGGTACAACCATTGTGGAAAACAAATTGGAAGTCCTAAAAAAAATTAAACATAGAATTACCGTGTGATCTAGAAATTCTACTTCTGAGTATATACCCAAAAGTATGGAAAGCAGAGTCTTGAAGAGAGATGTAGGCACTCATGCTTATAGAAGTGTTATTCGCAATAGTTAAAATGTGGAAGCAACCTAGGTGTCCATCAATAGATGAACAGATAAGCAAAATAAAATATATACATACAATGGAATATTTTTCAGCCTGAGAAAGGAAGGAAATTATTGGCATATACCATAACATGAATGAACATTGAGGACATTTTGGTAAGTGAATAAACCAATCACAAAAAGACAAATATTGTATGATTCCACTTAAATGAGGTGCTTGGAATAGTCAAAATCAGAGACAGGAAGTAGAGTAGGTGCTGGGAGTAGGGGGAAATGAGTTACTGCTTACTGGGTATAGAGTTTCAGTTTTGCAAGATGAAAATAGTTCTGGAGACGAGTGGTAGTGATGGCCACACAACAATATGAATGTACTTAATACCACTGAATTGTACACAGAAAGACAAATACCATATAATTTCACTTATATGTGGAATCTAAAAAACAAAATAAACGAGCAAGCAAAACAGAAACAAAGTGATAGATACAAATTGGTGGTTGCCAGATGGGAAGGGGCTCGGAGGGATGAGTGAAAAAGGTGAAAGGAATTGAGAAGTACAAGTTGCCACTTATTAAAATAGTCACGGGATATAAAGGAAGCATGAGAATATAGTCCCTAATATTGTAATAACTATGTATGGTGTCAGATGGGTACTAGACTGCAGGGTCATCACTTTGTAAGGTCTAAATACTATGCTATACACCTGAAACTAATATAATATTGTATGTCAACTGTAATTGAAAAATAAGTTTTAAAAAAGAGAAAAAAATGATAGTAAAGGATTATAAACTACTAAATAAAAAAAGACTTCCTGAGTTCATGCTGATAAAAACAAATAAAAGGAACTAACTGCCTAAATAAATAAATGGAGAAAGAGAAGTATTTGTTTACTTTAGAATACCAATTGATAAATGCACAGGGAACAATATAATCAGAAAATCACTATTTGGCAACCAATATAGTAATAATCATCAATGGGTGCTAAAACTAGGGGGTGAAAGTATGACAAACAAAAGGTTAGGGTCTCAAAGTGTCTCCCTACAAACTACCCATTAATTACGAAGGTAAATTTACAATGTAGAAACTTGTCAGACAACACCTTAACCAAGCAAACAAACTGAACAAAAGCGATAATGGGACAGATCACTATTGTGCTCCTTCCAATACCCTAAAGAACCCATCATCACTGAATCAAATCACAAAGCAACATCAGACAAACCCATATCCAGGGACTTTCTACCAAAGGCTGTTAACAAAATAACACCATGGGGATACACATAAGCCACATCCAGAATGTTGGAAATTCCAAAGCACAAATGATACAGTTTCTTCAGCAAGTAAATAGCATAAAAGGTAGGCAGACTGTTTTAGAGTAAAAGGGATTTAAGAGATATCACCAACGCAACTCCTGGATCTTGTTTGAGGGTCTAATTTGAACAAGGTAACTTAAAAAAAAATTTTTAGATAACTAGGAAGTTAGCATATTAACTGGGTATTAGGTGGTAATATGAAATAATTGTTCATTTTGACAGGCGTGATAAATGCATTATGATTATGTAAAAAAATTCCTTAGATATTATAGATGCACGCTTTTGTGAGTGAAATAACATGACACTTGTTATTCCAGAAAAAAAAGTGGGAGTGGAAGGATGGATGACATAAGATTGACAGTTGTTGAAGCTGGGTAAGGTGTAAATGGATGTTTATTGCATTATTTTTTCTAGTTTTGTGTATGTTTGAATTTTTCATGTATGCGAAAGGAGCAGGAGGAAGATGAGAAGAATCTGAAAGACCTTAAACCATAGCTAGTCAATAATTTAATTTACTTAACGTGGAAAAATTGGAATGAGCAGAACTAGATTATACAAGTTGTAGTGGACATGTATCTACAAATCCTTAAATATTTAGTGGACTGCATATAATTTTCATTCTATACTACTAGTCCAGCATCAAGTTATAGAAAGCACTTAGGTAATGTTATTGATAATGAATACCTGAATTGAATGGACTGATAATTGTGTTATACATCTTGATGCTCAGAATTGGGCAGACAAGGTTAGAAAAATCAAATACATTCTGTTTTTACCTTGATATGCTACAAGTTACATAAGCAACCAAATGTCTGTTTTAGGATTTTTGCATTTCCATATCAACTTTAGAATTATATTGTTAATCCCCACCAAAAACAATAAAGCACTTGTTGGGAGTTAGCTTGGGACTGCACTGAATCAATTTGGGGAGAACTGACATCTATATAATATTGGGTCTCCACTCTATGTTCTAGGTATAACCCTTCATTAACTTAAAGTTTGTTTAATTTCTCTCAATAATATTTTATAGTTTGGTGCGTAAAAATTTTAGACATCATTTGATAGTTATTCCTAGGCATTTGTTATTAAATATTATATTACTTTAAATGGCATTTTCATGGTCTTTTTCATTTGTATATAGAAATACCATTGACTTTTGTATATTTACCTTGTATCCAGAAATATTGCCTAACACCTTTTTAAGACTTACCAGTTTCTTTAGAATTTTATATATGTTCAATCATATCATCCATGAAAATGAAAGTTTCATTTTTCCTTTTCAATCCTTTTACACACACACACACACACACACACACATCTCAAAAAAAATGTATACACGTTTTAAAAAAGGAAAAAACTGTGTTAAAATTATGCTGATGGTAACCACTTTGAGCAACTCTTGTAATTGCAGAAGTCAAACATGACTTGTATTCATCTTCTGTTATTAGTATATATTGAGTATTACAATTTTAATACAGTTTTTTTTCATTTCTTAAAGTGTATATACATTTTTTTGGTACCGTGTGTGTGTGTGTGAATTTTTTTTAACCTACCTGGACTGGCAAGGGCTGCAAGTAAAAATGTTGACTAGAAATGATAATTGTAGACATTCAGATTTTTTTCTTGTTGTCAAAGGGAAAAAGATTTCATTCACCATTCCATCACTTAGTATGATTCATATATAAAACATTTATATATGTTTGTATATATGTACACACACATATATGTGCATACTCTTTATCAGATTAAGCAAGTTTCCTAGGACAAGTTTGCCAAGAGGTTTTAAAACAAATGGATGTTAAATTTTACCAAATGCTGTTCCTATATTGACTGATATAGTCATAATTTTTTCCTTTATTCTGTTAATGGGATTAATTACACTGGTTGATTTTTCAAATGATAACTTGCATTCCTGGAATAAATCCAACTTGGTAATTATTTAGTGTACCCTTTAGATATTGCTGGATTCAATTTGCTAATATTTTGCATCTATGTTCATAAAAGGTATTGTTTTTTTCATGATATCTTGATGATTTTTGCTTTCAAACTGTACTTAGTGGCTTCAAAAAATTGGTTAGGGAGTGCTCCTTCTTTTTCTGTTACCTGGGTTAGTATGTGTAAGCTTGTCTAATTCTTCTTAAATGTCTGGGAGAATTCATCAATGAAGCTATCTGGCTCTGGACTATTCTTCATGAAAAGGATAGTTTTATGGATCCCCTGGGAAAAAAATGGAAACTTTGAGAATCTTTCATTGTCCAGGGACTTCTGAAGTGTAAGACTGAGAAAGTAGTGGTTGTATATGGCGTTTCAAATTACGTGACATTTTCCTAAAAGGACCTTGCCCTTGCTTCCCACTATCTCGCCCTGAACTAGCAGGTCTGTGAGATAACGGGTCTATGAGCATATGAGTCTATGACCCAGATTCAGGTCTTTCAGAGAAGCCTTGTTGTTGGGCAGAGTACAGTGAGTGGGAGGTGGAGGAGGGATTGGTTTAAGCAGACAGAGGCTCTTTGTTTGCTCTGTTTCTTTGTAAATGAGGCAACATTTGGAAAAAACAAATATTGGTTCAGAGAACTAAAGCCTTTCTGCCCATCTTCTTTAGGTCAACTTCCCAACCCCCCTGCACGTACACACAAGTTCAGCTCTTTCTACAGGAGGGCCAATCTCGTTGAAATTCAAGAGTTTCATTCAGTTTATTATAGAAGATTTGAGTCATGAGTTGGATTGTTTTGTAACCAGAAAATCTCTCATATTCATTCTCTTTCTCTCTTTCCTTCTTCCTTTCCTCCCTTCCTTCCTCCTTCTCTCCCCTCCTCTTCTGGATAAATAAAGAGAACCTCAATACAAAAAGGAAGGCAGTTGTGGTCTAGAGAAGGCTGGGACACCTAGGAGATTTGAGTTCAGGTTCCAGAGCTCTGTAAATTAGGAGCTGTCATTTTACTATAGTGTCCACATCTGAAAAATGGGGGTACTGATTTTACCTCCTAAGGTAGTTGGTCAAGATCACAAGACCTATGCTTGGAGAATGGAAGGGCTGCAAACATGATAGTTTCTTTCCATCTGAGCATAAACCTGTGTGTGCCTGAGGTGCTGCAGTTGGTCTGTAGTCAGACCTCTCCCAGATGGACCAGCCCCTCTGCAGACCAAAACCTAGGGCTGTGTGTCTGTGGAGAAATGGTGGAGCTGCAAGTGCCCTGTCTGTGTCTCTCTCAGATGAGCCCCTGGGCCTGTGTTGTCCCTGTTTTCTAGAAGAGGGAGTGTCCCTGGTGAATGGGTATATACTCTGGAACCAGACTGCCTGATTTTGCATCTGATTCACCAGCTGACTTTGGACAAGTTATTAACCTCTCAGGTTCTCAGTTTCCTCATCTCATCTGTGAAATGGGGGTTCTAATGCACCCATCCCAGAGGGTTAGCATCCAAGTGAAACGCTCAGGGAGTGTTAGCCATTATTAAGTGTTAAAAGAGGGGCGATGAGTTTCCTGACTCCAGAGCGCCTCTGGTGTAGAACTAAACACCATAAGGCACAAATGTCGCAGGCCACCAAGGACACAGAACACTGTCATGTTAACCTTTACCTCCAACCCCCCCACACACACTCATTACAGATGTGGGCATAGCCATACAGGGTCCTACACACTCGGGCACCCCACAGCCAGCCTCACCCCTGCCTCTGAGCTTTAAAGACAGTGTCTGTTCCTGTCCTCCTGAGCAAGAATTAGGGCCCTGGGTCCGCGGCCATGTGAGTAGAGTATGTGGGATTCCTGTCATCCTTATTTTGTGTGGCCTTTCTTCAGATCCCATGGGCTCTGCATGTCCTCCTCTGCACCTGTCTTGGGCTTGGACTCAGAGGGTTCCACTGAGGCAGGGCATAGGGTTGGCTGGTCTGGAGAGGGCTCAGCCTGGCCAAGTAGTGTTCCCTGTGAGTGACTCGAGCTGGGCGGTGGGCCTGTCCCCTGGGGAGCTGCCTCACTAAAGGCTCACTGTGTGAGTGCAGCAGGGGCCCAGGGAGGAGAGGCATGGGCCTCGGCCTCCCACGGCCTCCACGAAGCTTCCCTGAGTGTGGATTAGCTCAACATTTGGCAACTCTTCTTCCTACTTCCAGGCTGACCCTGCCAGCTCACTGCAGGGCGTACGGAGGGCATCAGCTGAATGTGGGCATGCCTGCTCTGCAGAGCCCTCTCCCAGCTAGCCCTGCACTTTAGTTTCACCCGCCATCTTCATCTCTGTGCCTGAAGGTCCCCACGTGAAGCCAGACCCCCCTCTCCTCAATGCCTTTCAATCTGAGAGGAATAGAAATTTATAAGTGAGTTTAAGAAGTTTATATTATAGTTTAAAATATGTTAGTTTAAAAAGTACATAGAATGTGCAGCCTCATAAGGTTGTGCGGATAAGCATGTGCAATCAAAATGGTTTGGAGACCACTTAGCTGGAAGGAGCCAGGGATGACCCAGGGCATTGGGATCAGGCCACATCCTCCCCTGGGCCCCTTTGTGATCATGTGTCACTTTGTTTTGAGTCTCACAGTGTCTTGACCACATTCGTGGGCAGCTTCCCGTGGGAGAGAATTTGTCTCCCCTGTAACTCTGTCCCTAGGCCAAGGTGTCCAGCAAGCTCCATGAAGGGAAGGAAGGTTTCCAGTCCAGGAGCCATAGCTTAGCAGGGCGCCCGGGGAGAGAGCAGCTCCTCAGTGCCCCGGGCCTGTAAGGGCCCAGAGCAGGGTCTCCGGGGACAGCTGAGAACAAATGAAGGGCGTTGAGTCTGTCCTTTTTGACTTCAGGCCAGCTTTATTCTTCCTTGATGCCCTGTCTCAGGAAGGTCATTCTCCAGTTGTAGTCTGGATTGGGTGGGGGTTCTCTTCCCTCTTCCATCTGTGGAATGAGCGCTAGGACTGGTGTAGGACCAGCTGTGCCATGTAGGGATTCAGGAGCACAGCCACCCGCACCCCCACCCCTACCCTCTGCAGTTCCGCTCCTGGCACAAAGGGAGTGCACATTAACAAGGGATTGCTTTTTCTTTAATTTCCTTCCAATCAGCATTTTTGTGTGCTGGATTCCATCCAGGGGTCTGTTGCAGAGCTCAGGAAATGAGGTGATCGGCGGGGGCGAGGAACGAAAGGGGAGGGATGAGGGGTGATTGGGCAAGCGGGCTGCGCAAACACAGGAGGTCAAAGATTGTGCTTGGCCGCCTCGGCGGGAGATAAAGGGGCACGGGACGCGGAGGGGCGGCGCAGAAGCCGGTGGGTCTGTGCTCGCTGCTCCACGCCGCAGACCCGCGAAGATGAGGCTCGCCGTCCGCGCCCTGCTAGCCTGCGCGGTCCTGGGTGAGTGTGGCGAGCAGAAAGCCGCAGAGTCGTCGGCCGGGCGCCCCTTGCACCCCACACCCCGCCATAGCTCCTCGTGGGCTCCGCTTTGGGCTGAAAGCACGGGAGCCTTTCCTTAGCTGCTCCCTGCAGCTCTCCTGCACCGGCTTTAGCGCACGCAGCCACAGCTCTGCGCCAGCGCGACCCTGCTGGTCCGGCCTGTGCCTCTGCCACTTTTTCATGCGCTGCTCGCTTCTTCGTCCTCGTTGTCCAGTACATCGTGCAGTGGAATACAACACATTGGAGCGCCCCCATCACGGGTTATCAAATCCCTTTGTGGGGACCTCCTCAGTCAAGTCCAGACTGGTTAGCCTGGCACTGAAGGCCTCCCGGGACCTGATCTCCTGCCCTTGGCAGTGGGAAGTCCCACGGGAGGCCGTGGGGCTGATGCTCTCCTTGCTAACGAGGCAGCGCTGCCGAGGGGTTTGGAGCGTGGGCTGTGAAGCCAGACTCCTTGGGTCCTCACCTGTGAGAAGGGGAGTAGAGCCCTGCCTGGGAGGGTCAGGTGAGGGTAACTGAGGCCATAGGTCCCTGGGGGGGCCTGTCACTGGATGGCCTCTCCTTCCCCCTCCCCCCGCACTTCGCAGGGCTTTGCAACCTAAATGCATGCCTAAAGACAAATTCCTGCCCTTGGGACCCCGGGAGGGGCTGTTCCGGGAAGGTCTGGCCCTGACTCCTCAGGTCTCCTGTGATTTCCTGGGACAGAGGTGGGATAAAGGGTGGTTGGGGCAGTAAGCTCCGTGGGGCCCCTCTTTCTGCATCCTGGGGCACTGGTGCCCTCCCCCTCTTCTGCTTTGTGCTTTGTGAATATGCATAGTATTACCTGAGTCAGCCCTCTACTGTTGATCCACAGAGAGTGGACATAAGAGGGCTTTGGAGACAGTGCCAAAGCTCACATAACGGGGACAACACATCTGCAAACACATGGATTTTAGTAGCTATTGACACAGGGGTTCCAGCTTCTCCTACTGGCAGCCAACAAGACTGGTGAGAATTGAGGGTCATTGGAAACAGAGAGATCCATTGACTATATGGAGTTTCTAGTTATTCCTGCAACAGAGGACGACAGATGAGTGTCACAGGCAAATTCATTATCTCATCATTCACTTACCCCTATCTACTGGCCAAGCAGATGTAAATAACTCAGAATGCGATCTTCTTTTGTTCCCTGGGCAGAGACTGAAGTTTGGAGACCTAGTTTCTAGGCCCGTCTTGGCCCCTAATAGTCTGGCTGACACTCGGTAAAGCAGTTTCCTGCTCTTAAAAATGGGCATTCCTACTTTGCTGGTTTCCCCAAGTTGTGTTAGTGAGCCAATGCCTTGGAGTGGCTGAAAATGCCCTGTCACCTTGATGAGGCTTATGTTCCACTGCAACCCCGTGATGGGGAAGGAAGGAGGCACGGAGAACACAGAGCAGATTGTGGTCTCCAGTTGAGAGCAAAGGTCAAGCTGGCATCCCTCGGGCCAGCACAGCGTGGCGAATGGGAAACTAGGTGGTCATTAGGTTTCCCTTCTCCTGTTCCCAGTCTCAGAATGCAGTGGAACCTGTACCCTCCGTTGTTCACAGACAGGAGTGGGAAGAGGACAGGACAGAGGGGACGTAGCCTTCAAGTCCCTTCGGAGGTGCTGCTGCCACTCCCACTGGCACAGGAACCTCTGGCCTCTCTCCCCTAGGGCTGTGTCTGGCTGTCCCTGAGAAAACAGTGAGATGGTGCACCACCTCCAATCAGGAGGCCAGCAAGTGCTCCAGTTTCCGTGACAGTATGAAAAAAGTCCTTCCTGAGACTTTTGTCACCTGTGTGAAGAAAACCTCCTCCCTTGAGTGCATCAAGGCCATCGCGGTAAGTCACTGCTGCCTGAAGGAGAGTGGAACGCGTCCATACTTTCTGATGCTCCTGGTGCTGGACCAATTCTGTACTCACATGTAGGAGGCTGGTGTGTGGGCAGTCAACCCCACTGATAGTATCATCACTGTAGAAATGCAAGAAGCAGCGGTCATCTTTAACAAGTCTTAAAGCAAAGTCCAATGCATTCTGAAAGGTGACAGCTTTGAGGTATTATGTTCTCTGAATGCAAGAAACAAAAATGGCCGTCTGCATCAAAGTGCTCTTACCCCATTGTTTTGCAAGTTCCTCAGACACCCTGAGAAGCAGCTGCATGATGCTCACAGGGATGAGAACTAACAGTGTCATGATTGCAGATGACAGCTGGTCCTTTGTTCTTAGACTTTCCCAAATCCTCTTCACTCCTTCACCGTTGTTCCTGCTCATTTGAACGTGTGTCAGACCCTGTGCTGGGCAGGGGGGCTGCAGTGGTGAATCTCAACACACATGGTCCTTACTCCTGAGGAGCTTGCAGTCTAGTCAGAAGAGAAGAAAAACGTGCAAACAAGTAGACATGTAATTCCAAATTGTGTGAAGTACAATGAGGCGGGGGAAGTAGAATGTTCTGACAGCCTTTCAGAGGAAACTTGCTTTGACCAGGGTGTCAGGGACAATCTCCCTGAGAGAGAACAATGAAGCTGAGACCCCAGGGATGAGCATGGGTAAGGATGCCAGGAGCCTTGGGTAGAATACTCCAGGCCGTGCACAACAGCGTGTGCAAAGGGCCCGAGACAGGAGAGCAAGCAGGAGACTGGAAGGAGCGATGAGGTGGGAGAGGTAGACTCGGCCAGAAGGAGCCTGATTAACTCAGGGAATCACTGATTTGGTATAAACAACTGGTCTGTTCTGTTTCTTTCAAATTGGACCTCAATTACTATCGTGGCTTAATTGTAACCCTTGAATTATGACACACGTTCAGCTTTGATCTATGCATACCCCTTTATTTTTAAATATGTTAAAATACAAAATAATACTATTCATGACCCACCACAGGTTCTCTAAACTTCATCACTGCCAATAGCTTACTTCTAGGACTACTGAGTGGCAGCATTGGATTCTATGGGAATGGCACCACTTGGGGGGCTGTAACCCACTGGCCCTACTTACAGTGACCTATGTGTTTTCCCAGAGAATCCCAAGAATTATTGCATTTATTTCAGTTTTAAGACTTATATGGGTATGTGTGAATGATTGCATACTTTTGCTCCTTAAAAAATTTATAAAGATAACATCACTCTGTGTTGCCTTCTCATACTTGCTTTTTCACCTCAATATTATACTAAGATTCACCCATGTTGAATGTAGCTATTGTTCATTCATTTTCAGAGCTCTGCAATAGTCCATTGTGTTAGTGTACCACAATTTATTTGTTCTTTTCCCATCATTAGCATTTGGATTTTTTTCAGTTTTTGTTATTGTAATCAGGACTTGAGGAATACTTTTATACAAATCTCCAGGGGTACAAGTATTAAAAGTTTCTCTTGAATTTATATGCAGGGGCAGACTTGCTGAGCCATGGGATATGTCAGTGTTTGATTTTTAAGACAATGCCAAATGTATTTGATTTGTAAGCAAACCCAACGTGGTTATTTCAATTTCTACTTCCACTAGCAGGATATGAGAGAATAATCCATATCATTCTTAGTGAATTTAATATTTTATCATGATGAAATAATCTCTATCTCTTGTAGTGCTTTTTGACTAAACTCTGCTTTTCTGGTATTAACATACTACATCAACTTTCTTTTGGTTAGTAATCTCCTCCTGTATCTTTTCCACTCCTTTATTTTCAACTTTCTATAAATCTATGTTTCAGGTGTGACTTTTGAAAACTGTGTATTCCTCGATTTTGTTTATTAATGCAATCTGACAATCTCATTTGTTTTATATGGTAAATTAGACTATTAATAATTATTGTTGTTATGCATAAATTTGGACTTATTTCTACCATAGTACCTTTTCATTTTCTCTTTGTTTTGTTTTCCCCAATTTCTGAATTTTTAAAATTTGAGAGTGTATATATGTGTTCATTTGCATTGTTTTCCCTTTATTCCACTCTCTCCCATTGGTAGTGAATTTAAACACTTTATTTATATTCTTTAATGATTTTTCTTAAATTTTTACTATATACTTTTAGCTTACCAAAGTGTTATAGTAAAATAATGCTGAGCCCTACCCCCTTGCCAAATAATAAAAGTACTCTGGAATTACCTCTTCCCTCTTTAGATATTCTTATTTAATATTTTATGTCTATCTTTTTTTATATGTCTATCTTTTTAACCCCATAATGTAGATAATTTATGTATCTGTAGGCACTATATAATAACATAAATATACTTATATGTATATGTGTGTGTGTCTGTGTCTATGTATATGTGTGTATGTACATACTCAGAGAGAGAAAGAGACAGAGAGAGATGGGTAGAGAGAGAAATATTTGGATTTACCTACATTTTCCCCATTTAATCTGTTCAGCATTTGTTCTCATATTTCAGACCATCTTTCTGGGATAAGTTTACTTCTTAAAATATGTCCTTTTGGTGATCCTTTAGAGTGAATCTCTTGGTGTTAAACTCTCTCAGTTGCTCGCTTGTTTGTTTTCTCTGCAAATGCTTTAATCTCTCTTTTATCCTTGAGTGGTAATTTTGCTGAATGTATCATTCTAGTTTGATGTTTTCACAGTGTTAAAATGTTATGCCACTGCCTCCTGACTTCCATTGTAGCCAGTGAGAAGTCTGGTGCTGGCCTGTCATTCCTTCAATCACCTTCTCTCTGGCTAATTTTGACATTTCATTTCCATGGTCTATGATGTTGCACAGATTCACTATGATATTTCCAGTTGTGGAAATCTTGGTACGTATCCTGTTTAGGGTATATTGGATCTGTGGAGTCATGTTTTTCTTCAGTTCTGGATAATTTGCAGCTATTATCTCTAAATACTGTCTTTTCTTCAGTCTTTCCGTTTTTTTCTTTGAAATTCTAGGATTCCGGATGACTTTTAAAAATCTATCCTCCATATCATTTAATCCTTCTTTTATAATTTCTCTCATCTGCACTTCTCTTTGGCAGCATCCAGGATAAATTCTTCAGATACAGCTCCTAGTTCACTAATTCTCTCTTAAGCACGTCTAATCACTTGTTGGCCATTATTTACTTTTGGATTTCAAATTTATGTTTTTGTTTCTAGAAGTACCAGTTAATTTTTTCCTTTTTATCCCAGTACTGTCTTTTCCTATGCTTATGCCTATGATTGTAGCCTTTACTTTGTACATAAAACAAAATACTTCATAGGTAGCTCTTCATTGCATCTGACAGTTCCAACCTCCACATCCCTTGAGGGCCCACGTCTGTTGTTGCTGTTGATGCCCACCATTGTGGCTTACCTTCCTCTGGATTTGCTTATGTGCACCTGGGAGGTAATGCTTGATTTCAATCTTCCCCTTCCCTGCTGGTTCAGGTTCCCCCCAGAATCCCTGCTGCTCTAGTGGACCCCATGAGTGTGGTCTTCATTTCTTGGTTCCTGAGCCCCTGAAGTTCCAGTGATTCCTGCCCAGAATCCTGGAGTCTTGGCTAAGAAAGCCCCAATCTCACTGCCCTGGGAAATATTCTTGTTTATTTGCTTTTTCTTCCTACTCTACAGTGTGTAGGGTGGGTGTGGAGAGCCGCTGGAGGTTTCACATACCTCTTGTGATACGAAGAAAGCTACAAAGATAGTTGTGGATGAAAGGGTTGTTCACCAGAGTGAATGAATATTTTTAATGGCACTGAAATGTACACTTAGAAATGGTTCAATGATAAATTTTATTTTATGTATTTTATTACAATAAAACAACCCAACATTAAAAATAAAAGTTTCAGGTAGACAAATATATAGTTTGACTTACATTATTATTTTATTTCACTTAGAAATATTGTTGTCTTACTACTTACCTGTAACGTGACATAGGTCATGGAGTTATAGCTTCTGCCTTGTAATTTAATTAACAAGAACTATTCATACAGTACTGGTAAGAGCTTCTAGAAAAACGATTAATTAATTAATTAATTTTTAAATTGGGGAATATTGGGGAACAGTGTGTTTCTCCAGGGCCCATCAGCTCCAAGTTGTTGTCCTTCAATCTAGTTGTGGAGGGCGCAGCTCAGCTCCAAGTCCAGTTGCCGTTTTCAATTTTTACTTGCAAGGGACGCAGCCCACCCTCCCATGTGGGAATTGAAACGGCAACCTAGTTGTTAAGAGCTCGAACTCTAACTAACTGAGCCAATTGGCCGCCCCACTAAAAAAATGATTTTGATCAAAGACAGTTGGGGAAAAAGGCAATAGAAATATATTAGTAAGTGTCTATATTAAAAAACAGTGCTTGTCACTTTAAGAAAATATAAATTCTAGACCCAGTGGGAATGCACCTACAATATATCAAATGAACTATTATTTTAAAGATGAGATTTAGTCAAAGCATAAACTAAAATAAGAATAGTAACAACACGCAGTGGGTAACAGTGTAATGTAAGAAATAAACCCATAGTGCCTGGATTTAAACCCCTGCTCCATGACTTACTAGCTATGTGGCCTGGGGAAGTGACTTGATCTTTCTGTGTCTCTATTTTTTAATGTGTAAAATGCACCTGAGGTAGACAGTGGTGCACTGTGACATGTCTGAAGAGTCAATTAAATGAATAATGAGCCGTAATGGATGTAATAATCGTTCATCACTTAGTTCAGAGTAAAGCAAGAAGTTAAACACCCAGTTAAACCCCAAACCCGTGAATGAAAGACTCCTGCAGTTATATAGATCCAGGATAAGAGGAAAAGTACTGAGTAGTGAATCCGAGTGGAGAACAGTATTGTCAAAGCTCCACTCCTCCATAAGGACGGCTTCACAGTGGGGCCAGAGAAAGACCTCAGCAGAAGGTTCAAGGTAAAGTGGTCACCAAACAAAACCTGTTGGGTTCTCAATGTAAACACGTGGAAGAGCACGTCCCGGCAGGTGGACCTGAGTGGTTGACGGCAACCGCCTTCAGAGCCTGCAGTGCATGGGCTGTGCACCCAGTCTGGGGTGGGGAGGGCAGCTTTGCCCCATGAGGCCTGCCAGGGGAAGCCTCTGTAATTCAGGTTGATCCTAGAAGACCACACATAGGTTTCTGGGCCAAGAACCAGACTTTTCACAAAGGAGAAGAAAAAGAATCATTCCTTCCTCTATGCAGGAGGAACAGGAATATATATGGTGGCTGAATCCCCTCAAAGGGAGGTCAAGTCAACTGAAGCTCATGGTGTGGCATGTGGTCTGGCCAAGTTGAGGGATTTTCTGGCCCCAGATCCAAGAAGGACCCCCAGTCACCCCCGCTCATCCCGGCTTAGGGGTGCCTTCCTAGAAGTGAGGGCCTCATTAGTGTCTGGTCTGTTCCCTTTCAGGCAAACGAAGCCGATGCTGTCACGTTGGATGCAGGTTTGGTGTTTGAGGCTGGCCTGGCTCCCTACAACCTGAAGCCTGTAGTGGCAGAGAACTATGGGACAAAAGAAAGTAAGTTCTCCAGGGCCCAAAAGAGAGTTTGCGGCCCTTTCTCTCCTGAGGGATGCAGAGTCTTGTCTTGTTCAGGCAAGTAATGGAGATTAGATAGTGCTGAGCGTTCCCCACTGGGGAGTCATTGGGGAATGAGCGGCCATAAGGGCCACCACAAAGGCTTCTGGGGCTTTGGGCTGATTGAGGACTGGTGCTCCTGACACTGACCTTCTGAGTCAGGAAATGTGCTCTCTGAAGAATCAGGGCAGGCTGTGTGCGGCCTGACCCGGACCATTGTGGTCGGAGCTTATGGAGACATCTTCCAAGAACCACAGATGCCACACACAGAGGAGAGCACACGAGCACACACTCAGAGCCCCCAAACCCTGTGTCTCTCGTGACAGTAAACTGACTGTTCCAGGCCTATGTCAGGGAACAGGAAGTACTGGAGCGAGTCAGAAACGTGGCCTTTATGCCCGAGCTCCATTTCCTGGTGGCTTTGGTTGGGAGGTACAGGCGGACACGCTGCAGGGCCAGGGAGCGGAAAGCATTTCTGGTCCATGTGCACGTGGCCCTCTTCTCCCTGTCATTGCCTGGAGGGTTGTCACAAATGGCCCCTCTGGTTCTTTCTTTCCCTGTGAGCCTGAGAAAGGGATTCTGATCCCTCCCTCTTTACGGGACATAGGTGTGTCCCTTAGGTCCCCTTCCCTGGTCAGGAGTGATGAGCAGTGTTTCCCTGTGGCCCAGGTTGAGCGTCTTCCATTTGCTCTGTGTCTTTGCAGATCCCGAAACCCGCTATTATGCCGTGGCCTTGGTGAAGAAGGGCAGCAACTTCCAGCTGAACCAGCTCCAAGGCAAGAAGTCCTGCCACACAGGCCTTCACAGATCCTCGGGCTGGAACATCCCCATCGGCACACTTTACTGGCAATTGCCTGAGCCACGTGAGCCTCTTGAGAAAGGTAAGCGGGCAGGAGGGCGAGTGTCTTCAGGCAGATGTCCCTTCTTTAGATGCCCGCACAAGCCTCACGGCTGTCACTCAGACATGATTAGGTGACCGTGTGTGATGACTCTTGGGGTGGAGGTAGGAGTTACCCAGCTTTAAACTTGTCGGGTCTGCTGCACCAGCAGCCCTGGGGAGGTGTCAGCTGTCTTCTTCTCTCAGCTCCCAACCCCCCAGCACGGGCTCCTGAGGAGTGGGGTGAGGTCATCAGGCCTGACAGAGGCTCAGCAGGGCCAAGATGGCTGGGCCTATGGCCCACTCCCTGGGGTGCTTTCCTCTCTGTGGCTGATGTGTTTCCCAATCTGCTAGGGCTTTCTCTGGTGGCCATCTGCTGGCCCTGAGCCTGGCCTGCCCCTCTCCAGGCAGGTGTCCCATCTCCCAGGCCTGGCTTCCAGGGGAGAACTCTCTCTGAGCTGTTCCAGGCTGACAATGCAGGGAGGGGAGCTGACAGCAACCTGCGACAGGCATTGGTTGGTGGGGATGATGGTGGAAGGATAGAAGTTAACACGTGCCTTTTTGGAATCCCTTGATCTTAAAGAGGGGACACATATACGGGCAGGCGGGGACTGGCATCTGGTTTGTTCTGGTCACTCCCTGTTCACCCTTGAGCCTGGGTGGGAGCCATTATTGCCTCTGGCCAGGCTGCCTCATGCTGTGTGTTCCATGTCTTTGTGCTGAGCAGCAGTGGCCAACTTCTTCGCGGGCAGCTGTGTCCCATGTGCAGATCAGACGGCCTTCCCCAAACTGTGTCAACTGTGTGCGGGGAAAGGGACAGACAAGTGTGCCTGCTCCACCCAGGAACCATACTTTGGCCTCGACGGTGCCTTCAAGTGAGTGAGACTGGCCGCTGCTCCCCGGCAGCCAAAGCGTTCAGTGTCCTCAGGAAAGAATCCCTCCCTGAGTCACACCAGAGCCCATCATGCAACAGGGCTGTTCAGGAGGCATAGTCCCCTCACAGTGACTCAGTGATTCTGCTTGGACTCCCTAGGCCAGTTCATTCTGCCTTTTCCCTCATGTGACATCGATAACGAAACCCCTCTCCTGGGGACCCTGTGTCTCCCCAGAGCCCTTGAACCTGGTCAGTGTGTCCTCCCCCTGGATTGGGCAGAGCCCAAGGGGACAGGCTTCCCTAATGTCCAAGCCATTCTTCAGTGACTGATCCTCTGCTCTCTATTGCAGCAGTGTCACCTGCTCAACACAATGACCTCTCACCTGCCTCCCCTGGTGGCCTTGGTGCGAATGGCCCATGTGACTCATTTCTTGCTTCTTGCTTTTCCTTGGTTATATCCTAAAGTTTTATAGCCAGCTAAGGGCACCTGTCTTTCCTCAGGAGATACTATGCCCTTATCATGCATTTCAGAAGTTTGAAAACTCTGTACTAAGACATCTTCCATGCCTTTGTCCTGCTTTAAGGCACACGGCAGGGGACCTCTAGGTCCTGTGAGTTCACCCCCATCCCCACTCCCCCCGGGGGTACCCTGGATATCAGTGTCACACGGTGCTTCCTGTGCTGTGGGCTGCACAGGCCTCCACTGGACTGTCCCCTTGTCCCAGAGCTGGACAGTGTGACCAGACCCTCAGGCCTGAGGAGAAGGGCCTGCCTGCAGGAACTCTCCTAATATGTCTGCTCACAGGTGTCTGAAGGATGATGCTGGGGATGTGGCCTTTGTCAAGCACCCAGCGGTACTCGGTAAGTGACAGAAGAACGTGCAGATCCCCTCCGAGCAGTGGGCCTTCTCTTTACCTGCCCCTTTTCATGCTCAGTAGTCAGACATGAGCACAGTGTGTTCCTCCTTTCTCTTGCTTGGGTTCCTACCTGTGCACAGGTATGTGCCTGTAGGGTCCCGCCTGGATTCCTGGGCCTCTTTGCATCATTCATTCTCCTGTATACAGGGACTCTTCCTCCTGGTCAGTGTTGCCATAGCAGGGGATTTGGGGTAGGTCTGGCCAACCTTCACCTGTAGTTGGCCTGCTGAGATGAGACCAATTGTGGGGTGTCGGGCAGTCACCTCTGCACTGGGTATCAGAAACTTCCTTGCCGGTAACTGGCTGTGGGAACTTAAGCAAGTCAGTTTCCTCATGTTCGCTGGCCCTCAGTGTTCAGTGCAGGCATCTCAGCTCACATACTTTATGATTCAATGGGACTGCAAGGGATTGGGGCGGGGCCGGGGGGGGGCGGTGCCACAGCTGATGGCTCTGCCTACAGTAGGTTCATGTGGGATTTCTTCCCCCAGAGAACCTGCCACACCAGGCTGACAGGGACCAGTATGAGCTGCTCTGCAAGGACAACACCCGGAAGCCAGTGGACAAATACGAGGAGTGCCACCTGTCCAGTGTCCCTTCCAATGCTGTGGTGGCCCGAAGCATGGGTGGCAAGGAGGACCTGATCTGGGAGCTTCTCAACCAGGCCCAGGTACCAAATCCACCATCCTCTCTCCTGCATAGTGGTCCTTGCTTGGATTTGGGGGCATTTTCTTTCATTCCCTTATTGCCACTGTAGAATTTTCTATCTTCAGGACATAGTGGGAACCATGCCACACATCATCCATTTGTCTAAAAGCACCCAGCAAGGACTCTTCTCAAGAATGACACAGAGCCTAGTCCCGCATTATTGTCTGCCAGACCCCTACATTTTGGACTAATGGCATGAAGATGCTCTTTATTGCTCTATTCCATTTCTTTCCACCTAAATCACGCCTTCTAGGACAAGGGCAAACACCCCCTCCCCAGTGAGGCCTTCCATGACCTCCCCAGAAGGAAACTATCTCTCTCCTAATGTCCCTCAGTCTGAGCAAGGGAGTCGCGTGCACACCGGCTTTACTTCTGTAGAGTAGCGGAATGCCAAAACCGAGCCAACTGTCTGTCATCCAGCCCTCCCATCCGTCCATCAAGAGTTTAAGTGGCAACCACACAGTGTTGCCTCTGACAGAGATCCTTCTCTTACACTGAGTGAGCCGTCAATCCAGCCAGGAAGATAGGCACAGAAACACGTCCAGGGAAATAGGGTGTGGCCTATCCCCCAGAGGGCTGTGAGTGGAAAAGGTGATGGGGAGGAAAGAGCAGGTCTGACTGCCCTCTTTCCTGGCATCCTGAAAATTTCATGGTTTAATTTAGTTTTCTGGGCTTTTTGTTTTTCTTCAGTCCCATTTCACAGCCTACCTTGTCAATGTAGCCATTCACTACTGTTTTGCTATAAACAGGAACATTATGGCACAGAAAAATCTACGGACTTCCAGCTCTTCAGCTCCTCTCATGGCAAGGACCTGCTGTTTAAGGACTCTGCCCACGGGTTTTTGAAGATTCCCTCTAAGATTGACTCCTGGATGTACCTGGGATATGAGTATGTCACTGCTATCAGGAATCTTAGGGAAGAGACACGTAAGTTCTTGGGAAGGATCAGGTGACCTTGGGAGTATGGAAACCTGCGGAGGGCAGAAGCTTGGAGAATTGGTTAGGGAAGGGACCAGTGATAGAGTCTGTCCAGGTACTAAACGCCAGCCCTGACGTTCCCTTATCTGCCCTACCTGTGCTGCCTCATGTTGGACT
This sequence comes from Rhinolophus hipposideros, assembly GCF_964194185.1. Lineage (NCBI taxonomy): Eukaryota > Metazoa > Chordata > Mammalia > Chiroptera > Rhinolophidae > Rhinolophus > Rhinolophus hipposideros. The sequence continues at coordinate 34,477,020 of NC_138060.1, read as the reverse complement.
GATGCTAAATGGCTTTTGTCATCATGAGATGCCACCAAAGGGCATTAAATGAAATCCATGCTTAAAATGACTTGGATTGATACGAGCATTATTTCCCTGTATAAATTACAGTGCCCCCCTGCTTTGTGAAGCCAATTAGCCTAACACAAAGTAAGTCAGAGAGAACGAAATTGTTTCAAACTTGCACATCTGTAGCCAATATTATGACCAACATTTGGCATAGTACAGCTGGAGCTCTATACAGGCCCACCCTGCTCCTGAGTTTCCTTGGCTCATTGGAGGTTAGTTTGATCATTCCTTCAACAGACATTTATCGATTATCTAGCCATCAACTGTGCTAGGTGCTAGGTATACAAAGGTGAGACAAACGTAGATTCTGCTATCATGAAACTTTCTCACTAGTGAAGAAGACAAATGTTCAATGAATAGACATTCATTGAAGGGTCAATTAAAAAAAGAGATTTATTTGGAAGAAGGCAGTAAAGAAAAAAAAAGAAAAAGAAAAACAGAACAAAATATCATGGCCCTAGGAGAGCATGACAACAAAGAAAACCAGATCTTGAAGTGCAAGTAAAGTTTTCCTGAGGAAGTGACTCTCTCGCTGACTCTGAAAGTTAAGCAGGTGTCTATTTATTCAGCAGACATTTATTGTGCTAACCACGAGCCATGCACCACCCTGAGCAATGAGGATGCTGTGGAGAAAAAGACAGTCCGGGCCCTTGCCCTGGCCGAGCTTATGTTCTCCTACAGGGAACAGACCACAAACCATGAACAAATAAATGAAAACAGCTCAACTGGTTGAGTGTATTTCAAAAAGAAGAGGAAGGAAAACGAGCCTGAAGTGATCGCGAGTGCCCAGGGTTGGGGAGGATGATGGCTTCTCAGGAGAAACCATTTGAAGCTAAATCTAAATGATAAGTCAACCAAGAGACTGTTATTGGCCTCTTTCTAAGATGATTGATTCCTTGAATGGGATCTGTTTGTGTATTGCTGGCAAACCCCAGCATTTTCATGAAGACAGCAGGCAACTTCTGGTGCCCCATCAGAACCCCATTCTCTTTCTTATGCCCTAGGCCAGGATACCTCAAAGGATGTGTGCAAGAAGGTGAAGTGGTGTGCAATAGGTCACCATGAGAGGGCCAAGTGCGATGAGTGGAGCGTAAACAGTGGAGGGAAAATAGAGTGCGAATCAGCAGAGACCACTGAAGACTGCATTGCCAAGATCATGGTATGTCACTCCTGCCTCCACAGGGCGGTGGCCCTGCCACTGCTGCCTGCCTGTCCCTAAGGCTGAGTGAGTATTCCTGGGAACGACATGCAAACCCAGGTTCACAGGAACCTTGCCCTCCCTGTGGCAGCCCAGCCCCGCAGGAGTTTCAGTACTTTGGAGCTTATGGATCTGATGGGCTCCTTAGAGCTCCACGCCCTCCTGGTATTAGCACGTGGTAGAGGGCACTCTGAGCAGTGTCTGCTTAGGGAGGCTGGACCACCGTGTGGGTGTCTGAGACCCACTGAGTGTCTGCGGCCCTTGGTGTGCCATGACGAGTGTGATAGGGTCATGTTGATGGTGCAAGGAGAAGTTTACTTTTGTTCATCTAAAGAATATTCCATGTTTGCTTTTCGTTGTTTGAAAATCTTGAACCATGTAAAGAAGAAAACAAGTAGTAGTTCTAATCTTCTCGGAAAATTCTGTTAATTGGATCATATCATATAGACAGCTTGCTAGTTCACGCTCCCCCCCAGCTTTTTTACCTGATATGTAGTGAACCTTTTCCTGTGTCAAAATCAGTTTTAGAAAACCTGATCTTTTAAAGTTGTAATCTAGTCCATAGTGTGGCTGTGATGCAATTTGTTTTAACCATTTATCCATATTATCTATTACATCATTTAGTCTGTCTCTATCATTTTGCTGTTATGAAGCATACTTGCATGTTTTTACCGACATACATTTTGCCCATTATTTGCCCACATATCTGATTAGTCCTTTAGAGTGTACTTCCAGAAATATATCGCCAGACCCAATGGAAAGTTTGGCAATCTTGTTGAATTTAAGCATCTCCGTAACTAAGGGCTTAATAAATCTGAGAACTAGATGATTTGAATATATTTTATTTGTTTATTGAACATCTCATCTGCACCACACACTGAAATAGCACTCAACCCCCCACGTGGCCACGATTTCAGGGCTGGAGGCCCCACCAGGGGGCGTTCGGCCCACAGGTACAGCCTCGGGTTCCTGACTCCACTGGGCCATCTTACAAAAAGGTGTCAGAAAGGCGTTGTGAGAATGTCTCTGAGACAGTGTGTCCTACGAGAGGACAGGTGGACTGAATGTGGGTCTTAGCTCCTGAAGAAACTAAGCAAGGCGCCCAGAGCTGATCATGATGATTTGGGTGAAAGTGAACGTACATTTTATTTTTTATGCTGCGTGTGCCTGACTGATGCTTTGGGGATCCAGAACTAGCACTGGCTGTCTCCCTGGTCCTTCATGACCTGTGCTGGGAATGCTGCTTAGAGGAAGCGTCTGGAAGGGCAGATGGGACAGGAAAAGGCCTCTTTTCATCTGCTGTGACGTGCTGTGTCTTTGCAGAAAGGAGAAGCTGACGCCATGAGCTTGGATGGAGGCTTCATCTACATAGCGGGCAAGTGTGGTCTGGTGCCTGTCCTGGCAGAGAATTACAGTAAGTGGAGGGAATGCCTCTCAGTGTTTTATTTCCTCTGGGCCATGGAGGGAGGAGAGGGGATCATCAAAGCCTGAGTCACACAACATCAGCCATAAAGCTCTTGCTGACTGAGCACTACCTTCCCAGACTCTGGGCTCCCGCACCTCTAATCCCACAGTCGTCCTGAAGGATAGCTCTCCTATCATGCCTTCCACCAGGAGAAACGGAGGCTTCGCACTGCGAAGTTCCAGCTAAAAGTGACCTCAATGAAGAGGACAGTTGGGATTCTCAGCTGGGATTCCTGGCAGGTGTTTGTGTATCCAAAACGCATACTTCTATTGCCCTGGTGCAGGAATTCAAGTATAGTTGGCAGGGGTCACTGTGGCCACAGGACAGACAGAACAGGAAACTTGACATTCACAATTTTGGGCTAAATTCCAGAGGCCAGTGAGTTAAAGTGAATTTGCATCATCAAGACAGCCTGGACCTTTGGGGAATAGATGATAAGTAGTTTTCCTGGATTTTTTAGTCTGATCTGCAACATGGAAAAAGCATGAATTTCAACCTATAAATGAGTATTTAGTGACTTCTTCATTTTCTCTTCTCCAGAAATTCATGGCCCTGCGTGTACGAACACACCGGAGAAAGGTGAGTTGGGATTGGTAATCTCATGAGTATAAGATAAATTCCCATTGCTTTTGGAAAAGGGAAAGGTACATTTAAATTTAAATCAAAAGTAGATAAGGCCATGGCAGACATCAATTTTTAGAACTCAGAAGAATCATGGAGAGATAGCAATTGGTAGTGATGGTTACTCTCTTACGCTTGCCATGACTTGTACAAAGGCTTTCTCACTTAATCCTATGAGGTAGGTGTTTTCATCCTCTAAGGATGTGTTAGAAGACCAATGGCTGAGAGACTTCACAAGTCATCTAGACTCCAATATCCAGCAAGCAAATCCACACCCCCCTCCCAGCACTCCCGACTGCCTCGCGTGACCTTAGGCTTGCAGTTTTAGATAAGGGTTAGCACCAGCCAAGGAGCCTTGCGTGTGTGTGCCAGGAAGGGCTGAGGAGAGAGGCTTACACAGATGTGAGGAGCAGGAAGTTACCCTGCCTCCCAGCCTGCTCTTGCCCAGGGTTCTGGCTGTGCTGGATCTGGAAAGATGAGGTAGGAGCAAGTCAGGAAGTCTTACACCATGGTGAGTACTGGGCCCCAGAGCCCCTATGCTCAGGCCACTCCAGGTCATTTTCCAGCCACTAGTGTACAAGTCTGTCCTTGTGACTTCCCCTGATTACAACTAGGAGCCAAGCTCAGTAGCAGAACATAGAAAGGCCTATCCTTATTCCATGGATACTATGACTTCTCTGTTTTCTATTGTAAATAGTTTACTGTGTTAATTAAATTACAAAGTTGAAATCATGGGTTGATATTCCATTCCCAATTTTAAGGATCAGCAACTATTTGCTGCTGAAGATGACAGATGACTTGTTTCCAGTTTGCCTATTTATTTTGGTGCAAGCCCGTATTCTCCTTACACAAAATATCTGGCCAGAATATTCCCTATAACTTATCAGTCATTTACTACTCTTTCCTAATAATTGTTAATGTATAAAATGTTGGAGTTACACGTCCTCTTCAGTATCTATTCCTCTGAAATTCTACAGTAGAAATGAGTTGCTGGTTTATAACTTCAGTAACTTTATGCATTTGGGAAGGGTAAGGCAGCAGCCATTGCTCTGAGGATAATGTACTCTTACTGTTTTGTTTTTCCAGTTCAGATTAATCTCCACCTGATAGAGTGACTTGTACTTCACCTCACTCAATTATTGGGAAAGGCCCTTTCAAAGACAGAAGGAATGATTCCTAATAATTTTGCTAATTTTTCCTAATAATTTTGTCCATAGGGAGATTGCAGTCTTTGATGGCAGACAGACACTCTGGACGGCCTACAAGTGTTAATACATCCTTTTTTCGCTGTTTTCCTTGTAGGATATTTTGCTGTGGCCGTGGTGAAGAAATCAGATAAGGACCTCAACTGGAATTCCCTGGTAGGCAAGAAGTCCTGTCACACCGCAGTAGACAGAACTGCTGGTTGGAACATCCCCATGGGCCTGCTCTACAGCAGGATCAACCACTGCCAATTCGGTAAGTGGCTCTGGGCGGGCACTGGGGTCAAGGCCAGTCAGAAAGAGGTACTCTGGGAAGAGAGTGGTGTGCTACAAAATGCGATGGCCCTGGGTCTACAGTAGTTAAAAGTTGATTCCAGTGAACCTCAAGGAAATACCTAAAAGTGATGGTAGGTCTGGGAGCTGAATCAGAATGTTCTTTTCAGTTGCACATACATGATGGCTTACTTTTCTCTCTCATGAAAAAGATGAGAGGTGAGCAGTTCATGCTAACATGGTCATTAGAAACCCAGGCTCCTTCGCTCTTTATGCTCCACCATTCTGAGCATGAGGCCTCTATGTTTAAGGTCACCCATGGTTGCCTCATGTCCATAACCCAGGAAGCCTCAAGAAGCAAGGAGTGAGAGCAACTTAAACGTGTGAGTCACCTGCTGTGAACTTCTTAAAGAAGCCATCCGGAAAATCTAACCCAATTACTTTAAGTAACTTCTCATTGCTCAGAACTTACGCACATAGTCACACTTAGTTGGAAAAGAAGCTGGAAAATGTCATCTTTTATTTAGGCATGTTTCTGCCCACCTAAAACTGGATCTTTATTTTAAGTTAGAAATAGAACTGCCATATGATCTAGTAATTCCACTTCTGCATATTTATCTAAAGAAAACAAAAACATTAACTCAAGAAGATATATGCACCCTTATGTTCACTGCAGCATTATTTACAATAGCCAACACATGGAGACAACCTAGGTATCCATCGATGGATGAATGGATAAAGAAAATGTGAGATACACACACACACACACACACACACACACACACACACACCCGAGCTCATTGATACAGAGAACACATTGGTGGTTGCCAGAGGTCAGGGGTGGGGTAGGGCAACATGAGTAAAGGAGGTCAAAAGGTACAAACTTCCAGTAATAAAATAAATAAGCCATGAGGATGTAATTTACAGCATGGTGACAATAGTTAATAATGTGTGTTATTATCTGAAAGTTACTAAGAGAAATCTTAAAGTTCTCATCACAAGGAAAACTTTTTATGACTGTACAGTGACAGATATTAACTAGACTTACTGTGGTGATCATTTCACAACATATTTGCAATTATTATGTTATACACTTCAAATTAATATAACGTTAAATGTCAATTATATATTGATAATAATAGTTAATGGAGAAAAAAATTTTAAAAACTCGATCTTTGTTACCAAGGGACGGGAGAAATGGCCATTGGGTCAGCTGCTACAATCCCTGCCATAGGGCTTTCTAGGCAATGTGAATGTGCGGATCCTCGGGTCTCTTTAAGGTCTTGGCAGTCTCACTGAGCGACTGCCCAGTTCCTAGGCCCCTTCCAAGGAGTAGAAATCCATATATTCTCTGCCTCGGAATATCTTCAGGTATGAGCTTAGTTACACCCCCTAAAAACCTGTGTAAGTTCACCCCAGACAAATGTTTTTTATACATTATTTACATCAACTTCTTGAGTACGTCCTCTTTGCCACCTCCAAATGTGTGCAATTGATTTAAAAGGAGAGGCCTCTTAAAAACAGGTATGAACCTGATGAGTCCTGTGTGTGGGGACTGGAGATGAGATCACACTTCTGCACCAGGGTGTTATATGACACCAATGTGACAGGAAGCAAGGAGTGGCTGGAGTGACACTCAGACGTTCTGGTTCCCAACTAGTAAGGGTACCACCTCTACTCTCCTGAGTCTCCTGGCAGTATCACAGCCATGAAAGAACACCTGAGCTATGACTAAAATTCCCCAGCCCTTTTCTGAGCTTGGACTTCTAAGTTCTATTAAAGCCTCTTCTAATAAATGGCAGGGAAAGGTGACATCTGAAAATAGATGGGACAAACTCAGAGAGTGAGACCTTCCATTTTATCCCATTCACGTTAACTTTTATGTCATTTCCATCTCTTCTTTCTTTCGATAAGTGATGACACTATCAGGGCCCAAGGAATCCCTTCCACTTAAATTGTGGTGGTCACTAACTTCTCTTCCCAGTCTTAATTAAGTTTGCTTTTAAAGTCTACAGCCTGGCAGGTCCAGAGTTATTGGCACAATGAATATGTTCTATCTGTCTTGGGTCATACACACCTGTTATGTGTTACATGACGCTGACTTCCTCCTGTCCTTCTGCACAGATAAAATTTTCAGTGCAGGCTGTGCCCCTGGGTATGACCGAAGCTCCAGTCTCTGTGCTCTGTGTATTGGCTCAGCCAGTGGTCCAGGAAAGGAGTGTGAGCCCAACAACAATGAGAGATACTATGGCTACACGGGGGCTTTCAGGTAACTCTTACAACCTTGCTATGATTAGATTAATACCCTCAGCTCTGACAAGATTCCTTTTTAGGAACTAAGGTGAGATTCTTATGTTTCTAGCTTGTTACTCCTACATGTATTCTAGCTTGATACTCCTACATGTATCAGTTTCTAGCTTGTTACTCCTACATGTATGGCGACCATATGTAGAACCTGTGCGAAGGGGCATCTAGGCCCCTCCAGGACACTGTCTCCAGATCTGGTTATCATAGACAGCAAAGATTGGCAGTATGATGCAAATTAAAAGGTCTCAACTGAGGGTGATTTGCCCCCAGGGGACATGGCAGTGTTTTTGATTATCTTATCAAGTGGGGCTGGGGTGGGTGGGGCAAGGTGCTGCTGGCATCTAATTGGGAGAGGCTGCTAAACATGCTGCATGCATAGGGCAGCATACTACAACAAAGAGTGATCTGGCTCAAAGCTGCTGAACATAGCTGACATAGGAGTCGGGTCTGGCTCATGCTCTTCCAAGCACCTCTGGGGAACCTACCACCACACTCACCTGGAAATATACAGATGTACTCTACATTCTCAACTACAATTCTCATGGAGTGTTTTATCAATTTTTTTTAAATTGGGAAACAGTGTGTTTCTCCAGGGCCCATCAGCTCCAAGTCGTTGTCCTTCAATCTAGTTGTGGAGGGCGCAGCTCACTGGCCCATGTGGGAATCGAACCGGCAATCCTGTTGTTCAGGGCTCACGCTCTAACCAACTGAGTCATCCAGCTGCCCCATAGTTATAGAAATATCTGTGCACCTTATGACCTTAATACTTTTTTACTATCCTTTCTGATTCAGGCCTGTGTTACTTAATAGTTCAAGAATCATCAACTGCACAATGATGGTAGTATTGTAATTGAACTTCTCAGTAGTGAAGGAAAAAACAAAGGTTATCCCATTTTACCGGTTAGAACAACCATGTGAGTTAGAGTAAGTACAATTTACATTCCACACATTTCCAGTTTTACAAAGTAAAGTATAAGTAAGGAATCACCTTCCTGGAAAACTACCTTCCGATATCTGTGTTGATGCTAAGAAAATAATGTAGCTGTCTCTGTTGGAGAAACTGTAGCAGCGTTTAAGATTTAGTGTGTGGAACTAAGACTGTATAACTACAAAGCAAGTTGGGGGTTTCATTTTCTTTTTATTACTTACATTAGTAATATTTAAGATTAGGGATAATAGATTAGTGATAATCTATTATTGGTAATAAGAGGAGATTAGTGATAGAATGGGAGTCACAAATGCCGATATTAGATGGCTAGCCCTAGATCTATAAGGCAGCCCTCCCGAGTGACAGATGTGTCTCGCTGACTTCCTTTCTTTTTCCTTGTCTGGCCCTCTGCAGGTGCCTGGTTGAGAAAGGAGACGTGGCCTTTGTGAAAGACCAGACTGTCATTCAGAACACTGGGGGTACGTAAAATGTTACTCTGTGCCCTGAATTTTTGCCTTTAATATGTGTGCTATTTTCCCCCTCTAATCACATTGAATCTTGGCAGAGGGCTGAGAACATAGTATTGAATAAAAGCTTAAATTACTGAGTAGAACAAATGAATTCAGAGAGAACGATGATGGATTTCATTTGGAAGGTACTGAGTTGGAGGGACTGGTAAGAAAGGAAAAGAGAAATGTTAGAAGGTAAGCAAAGAGGTGTGCAGTTACTAGTGGGGTAGAGGCAGGCAATTTGGAGTTTTCTATTAAAACTAAAAGTGTACATTTGGGGAGTGTAGGAAAAGAAGTATTTTGACTTTATATAGAAATAACATTTTATGATAGTGAATTCCTGTATTAGTTGTTCAATTAAATGAAGAAAATTAAATGAAAATTAAATTAAGAAAAAGATTACAATGCAGCAGTTTAGGAGAAACGTAAAAAGTGGGTAAACATGTTGGAGAATTCCTCTGGAGGAAGGAGCCCAAACCCTGAGAATGGGTGAGGTTTTCTTCTTCAGAGGGAATACAGAGATGAGGCAAGGGGCTGAGAATAGGATACGGACCTGTATGCACAGAGGAACGTGCACATTTTCATGCAGAACCAGTGTGAGGGAGTCAGACTTCACATACAGCTGCAGTTTCCAAAGGGCTTTGTGGGGCAAGTTCTTTGATTTGTTGGTACAAGAAGATATAGCACAGAGACTGTCAACCAGTTGAAGGTCACGTTCTTCCTACGCTGGAGCAAAAGGTCCAAATGCTTTGGAATTTAGTAGAAATGAAGATCGTTTTGAATAGTATCCACAGAATATAGTTCACTCTTCCATGGCTGCGTGGAGCTGGTTGGAAGGGGTGTCACTAGGAATTCCTAGTAAGTCGCTTCCTCTCCATGTCACTGTAACTCACGTATGTACTTCTGTTGGCCACTGGATCCAGGCCCTCTATACGCCAATGGGCCAGTCACATCCCTCACTAAGGATGCCTCGACCAAAGAACTCTCCAGCTTTGGCTGAGAATCTCTGTCTCCAGGAAATAACCCTGGAAGTTGGGCTAAGGAAAAAAACCATTCTTCTGTCCCCAGGAAAGAACACTGATGATTGGGCTAAGAATCTGCAAGAGGAAGACTTTGAGCTGCTGTGCACTGATGGCACCAGGAAGTCTGTGTCCCAGGCTGAAACGTGCCACCTCGCCCGAGCCCCAAATCATGGTGTGGTCTCAAGAGAAGATAAGGCAGCTTGTGTTCGTCAGATGTTACTTAACCAGCAGGTATGGACCAGCCAGGGCCTCCCAGCCTTTCTTTCTGTGTGGATTATTTGGGGGGAGTTCACTGCTAAGTGCAGCCCAGCATTCTCTTTCTGGAAACTAGAATTAAGAGAGTATGGATTGTGGAACTAAGTCTCCCAGGCCTGGCTCTGCTTAGGTCTCCTGGTCACTGGAGGTTAGTCCCCATCTGATCTGCATGTCCTCAGGTCCAAGCCTCTGCCTTTCTGCTTGCCCTAGACCTTGCTCTGTGGTACCCTCATTTTCCCAATGTCTGCATTTTTTTTTACTGGAGACTAATTCTGATTCCCAGCCCTCCTTGATATGCATCATGAAATGCAGATCTGTATTTCCCTTGCTTAAACAGGCTAAGAACCATTCCAACATCAAAAAAAACCCAAGACGCCTACCCTCAAGGAGCTTATCCTCTGGGGAAAGCAACCGACCCAGGCCAGCCTTAGTGGGGAAAGGGGCTGCCTCAGTATTCTAATTCTAAAGACTCCTCGACCCACAAACATCACCTTCCCCTGAGTGACAGCTTCCTGCCTATTGATCACCATTAATTTTCTTTTTTAAAAATTAAGACAGCATATCTTTGTGAATCCTCTCAAGGTAAATGATAATAATAATTAGGATTTAATGAAGATTTCCTAGGTACTAAGTGGAATGCTGAACTTTCTGTAATCATCATTTCACTTATAACCTTAGGAAGCCTGGAGTAATCAAGCCTCTTGCCCAAGACTGGATCAAAGACGTAGTCAAACATGAACTTGTAACAACTACCTGTACCTTCCCTCACTGGGTGGCTCACGTTTAATATCTTCTTTAACAATGACACTTGGACGGGACTTGTTTCTGTCCTTGTATTTCCTGGAAGCAGCCCCCAGGGCCATGGGCAAGGAAGTGGAGAAGAGAGATCAGAAGTCAGGAGTGGGAGGAGGGACTTCCCAGAGGAGGGCCGTTTCACGGGGCCTTATGGAAGCCTGGAGCCAGGGCCCCAGATGGGTGACTGACAGGTGCAGGAGGTGGAAAGATTCCCGAGGCATTCTCTGTAGCTTCCCTTTCTTCCCAAAGCTGGTTCCCGCTTTTAGCTTCCTCCTTCCCATCCACGTGTTCCCCGCTGCTCACTGCCACAGGTCCTCATGCACTTTCTATCCATTTGACAGGAGGAATTTGGAAAAAATGGAACTGTCTGCTTGGGCGACTTTTGTATGTTCCAATCTAAAACCAAGGACCTTCTGTTCAGGGATGATACAAAATGTCTGGCCAATCTTCAGGACAAAACTACATATGAATCCTACTTAGGAGCAGAGTATGTCACGGCTGTGGCTAACCTGAAACAATGCTCAACTTCGAGTGAGTAAGAGGAACAGCATGGGGGGAGCTGCAAAGCAAACTCAGGCAGGGTTCTGGGTGGTGGGTACAAAAGTAGACGTAGGCTGTAGCCCTCAGGAGATGACCCACGGGCAAGATGAAAGAATGAGGGGATATCGTAACCCCAGCACGTATGAAAGGCTACTTGTATGGGCAGGTGGTAAAGAGGACACAAGTTCATGGCACTGAAGTAGTAAACTGCCTGCCTGGATGTGCAGAATTCCATGTTATTACTCAGAAAAGGAAGAGGTTTATGTGCCTGTGCCCACTGCTTTTCACTAAACTCCTTTTTTATACAGAGCTGCATTGTCCCATACGGTAGCCTCTAGCTACATATGGCTATTTAAATTTAAATAATTAAAATTAAACCAAATGAAAAATTTAGTGCCTCGATCACACCAGCCACAATTCAATACTTCACAGCTACATGTGGCTCTGTATAGGTGAGCAAAGAGAACCTTTCCATTACCGCAGAAAGTTCTTTAACACAGCACTGCTTCTGAGAGCTCGAACAATGATAAGTTCTGGAAACTATAAAGTTGCCATCCATGCAACTCATCTAGAACATCACTTTTCTAAGAATTAAAATACAATCAAACATACTTTGTACTATATCTATGTTGGACATCATTTAATCACTTGAAGTCCTTTGGAAGATAAGGGAGAATAACATGTGGTTATAGAGTAACTATTCTTTAACTTTCGTGTGCATGGCCCTTGAAATGCTGATGCTCAGGCCCTGGGAATACTGAGTCAGCAAGTGTGTGGCTCAGTGAGGTTTTTATGCATTGTAACAGCTGTCCCACATAATTCTAATGTAAGGAATGCGCTGGCCCACAGCCACTGTTGTGAGCACCCAGGTTACATTTCCCTAACGTAAGTCCTCCAAGAGGGGAGAAAGTCTGGCTGTGCTATTTTCTGCTCCATCCCTAGTCCCTTCATGGGAATTGGCGTGTACCAGGTGCTTAGTACATCTTGCAAAGGTAGTTCCTCACCTGCCTGAAGAGGTCAGAGAGGACAGTCCTCCTGGGCTCCTTGAAGCCACATGGACTCAGGTGTGGGAGCCCCTCCTATAAGACACGAGGTGGGGTTGATACAGAGCAGGGAAATCATGTCACCATCCTTGGCATGGGGTACTGCCTGGGGTAGGCACAGAAGCTGAGCAGGCAAGAGGAGAGGCCACTGGGACAATGGCTGGTCCACCCACCAGAAGAGCAGGGCTATGGTCTGAATGCTTTTGTTATCAGGTTTAACTGTTCATTCACTCAACGTAAGTATAGGTAGGTTTTGACTGTCCTACCTTTCTGCTCTGCCCCCACAGAATTGCTGGAAGTCTGCACTTTCCTCGGCATTTAAAATTCTAGAAGGGGTCCACCACCAGATGGAGATGGGAGCTCACGTGACCCATAAGCTGCCCCTGGTCTCACTGGCCTGAGTGGTTTGGCTGCCTTCATAGTTCGATGTTACCACCTATGCAGGAAATAAAATACAAATTATTGGTTTTATCTTTTAAAAATGTCATTCTTTCCTAAATATTTGTCCTGGAAGGGTTTCTTTTATACTATCTGACTAAATACACATGCAACCGAGTCATTCCTTCAGAGCTCAAGATTCACCCGATCCTTTCCACAAGGATTCCCAATCCTTGGTTGTGGTGCCGAAGCCACCCTCCTGGGGACACTCCAAGTAGGAATTCTTTCACAAAAGGGTCTGCATGGTCATTATAATAAAATCAAGTGTATATCGTTGTGTATGAGTGTGTGTGTGTGTGTGTGTGTGTGTGTGTGTGTGTGTGTTGCTAGGAAAGGGGCAGGAAGGAGGATGCAGAGTGAGTCATTGAGATGGAGTGTTCAAGGGAGTACAGAAAACGAATATAAAATATTTATATATTTTAAAAATATTGTTAATGAATTTCATCAGGTCCTGATTCTAATTAGTTGGAAAAATGAATCCCTGGAACATCTTGCTAAAACTCATCCCTTGACCCCGATTCCCATAGCCATCATTGCCCTGTCTCCTCACCTTCTCAGTTAAGCTCCTGAAAGGTGGGGGCTCACTCTTACCAGCCTCACTTATAATCAATGGCTGTACATATAGAAATCAGTCTTCTACTCCACTTATTTCCCTGCAGTGATGGTGGCTAATGTCACCACGCACCTGCCAACTGTGAAAACCAACTGGAGTTTGTTCATTCCTGAGTCAAGTTACTACACTCCATACAGCGGACCACTCACTCTTCCTTGGAACTCTCCCCAACTGCTCTGACATGGCAGCTCTCTGCTTTGGTTCCTCCTCTCTGTGCCTTTGTGGGCTTACTGTGGGCTCATGCTGCCAGCCCAGAAGTTGTAAGAAAATCTTCCTGGGGTTCTTCTCTTGACCCTGCACTCTTCTCACTTTCCAGGCTCTCTCTATGTGAACAACTCCTTGGTATCTTCATCAATATGTATCATTGTGACCCCTGCCTCCAGCAGGCCCCCACTCATTCCACCTCCTACCTATGGATCTATACTGGAGAGCTCCCACAGCAACCAGAAGTCCAAGACATTAAAAACAGGTGGTCATCCTGCCGCTTCCCTCTCCTGCTTCCTTCATCCAGCTGTGGTTTCCATATACTTCACATTAGCCAAAGTCATGGTCTTCTACCCTCAGAGGCGCCATAAAGCAATGAGTCAAATTTCAACTCACTTTTTCCCCTCACTCCATGTCCAATGTCAGCAAGTTCTGTTGATTTCGCCTTTTAAATAATTCTCCAGTTTGGCCCTTTATTTGCTAACTCCTAGCACAGCTGCAATTTACACTTAGGGCAGAGCTGCAGATAGGGGTTTCTGGACACAACAATCCACATCTCTCTCAACTTTCTAGTGTCCAAGGAAACAGGACCCTCGGTCCACTTTTGTGGTCAGGATCTGATGTTGACCTTTTTACACAGAGCCCTACTTTGCTTTGAGCCTATCAACACTCTGCCTTATTTAATATTCACCTCAACTCCACCCTTACCCCAAATTCTGTAACTCTTTTCCTTTGTTTGGTGAGATGCTCCATGGGGTGTGGTCTGTCCTGTTGCAAGGAATCAACAAACTTAATTTTGTGAACAATGTACCGAGCACTTGCTATGAGCCAGACACTGCTCTAGAAACACAACTTCAAACACAACAGTGCATGCTATAGTCTCTTAAAATAATTCTGTGTATGTTTATTTATTCCTCCCTCTAGACAGCCTTCTTGTACAGAGAAACATGTGTACAGAGAAATGTCTGAAATAATGTTTACCAGATACTATAAGTATAAAAATTGAGGTGATTTGTGGCTTGCTTCTTTGCTTGAGTTTTTAATATAATAAACATGTCTTATTTTAATTATTTGAAAAAAACTCTTTTAAATTTTTTTTCCAAAGAGACAGCGTTAAAGAGATAAGCCAGAGTAGGGGAATCACATGATTGGTGTCTCTGAGTCTGAGATAGGTTCCTTTGTGCATTGGAACTAGTGGGAACAGGAGAGGAGGGAAACACAAGTCTGGTGAATGAAATATTTTAATGAATGGAAAAGAAGGAAATATTGCCTCACTACGTTTGTTTTGTTGTAATTCTCCGTGTGCTATTTGAATCAAGGAGCAGAGTACTTGCAGGAAGCAGCCGTCTGTACCTGCCTGTCCTTCCTGTGTGATTCGTCCCCGCAGAGCTCCTGGAAACCTGTGGTGTCCACTAGGTGGAGACAGGAGAAGACAGGAAGCAGCCGATCCCATACTCTCCTGCTCTCTTTCCTGAGAATGGCAGCAGCACCTTCTGACTTGAGTGTGGAAGGTGTGCACGTTTCTTCTTCCGTCTTAATACCCAGGAAACAAATTGAAGAAAAAAAAAGACTGTCTTGTTAAACCCTTTTTTTTTTTATCATTCCCAAATTTCATCACCAAGGTGTCACTTTTTTTATTCGCAAAGCTCTTACGAAAAATCCTTACACAGTTAGAACAGTTTATAGTACGTGTTCTCCATGTCTGGCCCTCCCTCCTTCCGTGCATTTTTAGTCCCTAACAGAGGAATCAATGGTTATTACAAAGGATGTGTGTGTGTGTGTGTGTGTGTGTGTGTGTGTGTGTGTGTGTACAAAGCAGGGGTTAGGTCTGTAAGAAAGAAAAGAAATAGAATGTGGTAAGATTACTGTCAGTTCTTATAGTTTTAATTGACAGTGCTAATTTAAAGTATAACAGCTGGTTTATTTACTTCAACCTCACATTCTAAACATCCTTCCTAATTTGGGGTCCCTATTGCCTACATTTATCAACAACATGCCTGGAAAATGAATTGTGCTATGTCAGAGCACATAGTTAAACATAGAAAGTCCAACTGCCTGGGATAAATGGGTAAGTTACTTATCTCCTGTAAAACTCCTGTCCTCTGTAAAACTGGGATCATGGAACATTGTGAAGATTAAACAAATTAATAAATTAAAAGTATTTAGGACAATGCCTGACACTAGAGCAAGTACTCAATAATTAGCAATTATTCTCATTACCCACCCTCACCTACCAGTCTTGCTTCCATACCCATGTCTCCAACCCCACCTTTACCCTGCTGTTTCTTCTGAGCTCACTTTTCACTCAAGTTCCCATCACAGGATCCTCTCTATTTTAAGAGATGCTGCTGACCACTTCCAGGACATGTTTTACTCCTGTGTGACTGATTCTTCCTTTTTAGGCTCCTTTGTGGGTTCCTTTCTCCTCACTCTTCAATGCTCACCATGATTTTAATGACCATATATTTACATAGGACTCCCAAATGAAAACCTAGCACCTATTGATGAAACTTTACATCTGTTTCCTGTATCACCTACTTGATATAAGATTTTTAATTTCCCCAAGGCAGCTGAAACTTAATATATGCATATACAAAAGAGAGGCAATTTTCAGTCTGGCTGTGTCCGCAGCTCCAAAGTCTCTCCAACTGAGTCTTGCAATTCACTTTCCCAGTAACTGACACCATCTGCTTCAGATGCAGTCTTGATAATTCTCCTCCTTAACTCAGCATGTCCAATTAATTACCACATCCTATGTACTTTCCTTCTAAACATCTCTCAAATCTCTGCCCTCCTTTCCATACCTACCTCTGTCCCTAGGCCAGACCCTGTGCATCTTTTGCCAAAACACTGCAAAAGCCCCCAGCTGGTCACCCTGCCCACAGTCTCTTCTCCATTGACATGCCAATCATCTATGTCACCGCCAACTGAAACTTCTTATTGCTCTGTATAAAGTCTAGGTTCCTCAGCATAGCACACAGTTCCTTCAAGTCTGGTTCCTGCCAACCTTTCTTGTTTCATCTCCTGCCACTTCGGCTGAAATGACACCTGCTTAGTGACAGAGACCGCAAACTGGTAGCCCTGAGACAGACCACTTCTGGCTCGCTAAAGTGTTTTATTTGGGCTCCAAGTTTTTTAATGTTTCCCATTACTTGCTGAAATTCAAAAAGTGGAAAATTTCCCATTAAAACGTGCCTGTATGGCTTCTCTTGAAAAGCTGGAAGAACTGACCACCTGGGTCCCACATACCTGCCTGGCAGAGTTGTGGCTGCCCTTTTGGGTAGGAATGACAGCTGCAGTTTTCGAAAGGCCCCTTAGGTGCAGCCCTGGATTGACAGTGTAGGGACACTGAATTGCTCACTTTCTTTTGTACAGAGCACCCTTTCTCCTTGAACGCCGGAGAGGAACTCATCGTCCATAGCTCAGTTCCGGTCACTTTCTTCCAGGAGCTTTGCTCTGAATCCCTGATGAACTAAGTGTCCCTTTCTGTATTCCCATATCGCACCGTACATCCTCTGTCACATCCCATGCCACATTATATTCAGATTACATGTTTGTGTAATGCTTGAATTCCTCACAAGACTCATCTCATAAAGGGAACGACTGGATATCCTCAGTGATTTCTCGAGCCATTCATTTTATTCATTCTGTCACCAACCACGAAGAGGGTGGCGACATTTGACTCACACCTTAAAGGATAAGTGGGTCGCTCATGAAATACCTGCGGCTGCCATCTCGTTCCGTAGGAGCGATGTCCGTCAGAAATACAACTCCCATCAGGACCTTCGGGATCGCGGCCCTCGAAGGAGGAAATACAACTTAGGAACTACCACTCCCGTGATGCTCCGCTTCGGAGTCTGCGCAGAACCTAGAGACACGTTGCTTTCGCGGCGCCGGAGACCACGCATCTCAGCATGGCTTCCGCGGACACCCGGCGAGTGGGGACTGGTGGCGGTGTCGGGGGAGCCTTCCAGCCCTACCTAGACTCCTTGCGGCAGGAGCTGCAGCAGAGCGACCCGACGCTGCTGTCGGTCGTGGTGGCGCTTCTCGCGGTGCTGCTGACGCTGGGTAAAGAGGCAGCGGGTGCCGGGCGGGAGAGTCCGGTTGGGACTGGGAGGATGTGGGAAGAAGGCACCTGGGGGGCGTTTAGAGAGGGAGACTCACTCCTTATGCCACCCTGCCCTCTGCGTGAAGCAGCGGGAGCAGCGCTGCGTTAAAACGGATCCCCCGCGACCCCCGGAGTGATGGTCCTTGGGGCACGGGTTACTCTTCTTCATCGGCCCTTTTTACCTGAGTGCGTGGTCCCCCCCCCCCCCGACCCCTCATTGCTTTTACTACCGAGACACACAGGGTCTCAATTCAAGTTTGAGAGTCCCGTGTTTGCGGCTCGGCGCTGGGGGTATAGAGTTAATAAAACAAGATTGCACTTGAGTCCCCGGTGGGGGTAGTAGGTGCAGACGGCAAAGTTGACAGTTGACAGTGGCTGGCACTCAGTGCGGTCCCTAGCAACAATAACGATTATAGTGGTGGTAATACCAGTAACAGTAAGTTCCAGGCGATGGAGCCGTTCAGTGGTAGACTTCAGTTAAATTCCCCACCCAGCCATACATTCGTATTATTGATAATTGTTTTTCTCTATTCCACAGTGTTCTGGAAGTTCATCCGGAGCAGAAGGAGCAGTCAGAGAGCTGTTCTTCTTGTTGGCCTTTGTGACTCCGGGAAAACATTACTCTTTGTCAGAGTAAATGCTTTGATTTACATCTCTCTTAAACTTGATAGGAAATTTTAGGGCATCCCATTATTCCTGTGAAGCCACGGTTTATTTTGGAAAAGAAGCTGATGCTGACAAATTTGGGGGTTAATTCTTGACTCACCTGGGAGGACAAAAAGACTTGGAAACGCATACGTTGGAATTCTTTGACCATTTCTATTTTCTCGCACTTGGCGGATACTGATATTTAGTCCTTATCCCATTTAAGGACTTTACGTAACTACTTTCACGCCGTGGCCAAGAATGCCAGAACAACTGAAGAGATAGAAGACAGTAACCCGTATATGGTGTATAATTCATTGTATAATCTCTCCTGAGAGCTTGTCAAAGAAGCGTTTTCAAAGGATGATTCTTGGACTTATTGAGCGATTTAGGCTTCTTTTTCCTATTTATTTTTGATCTATTTAGTGTTTTTAACTGGTTTTTCTTTACTGTGAAGAGTAGCAGAGGTTTTCTCATTATTCCTTTTTAGAGTATAAATTATTTCCTTTCCACTAAAGAAATATAATCTTTAATCATTTTTAATGATTAAAAATGTTTATGGAGCGTTAGTAAATTTGGCCACTAAGCATTTTAAACTGTTATTTGAAAATAATAGTGTTTTTGTCCCCATCTCTTCATTGGGAAGAGGGGAATGAAGTTTGCAATTCATTAGATTTTTCTACGAGTAAAAGGCAAAAAATCAATTTGTGCTTTTCAGCTAGGGGAGTTAGAACAAAAGTGCTCTCGATATTTGCTATTTAGGTGTTTACTCTGATCTCCCCTATATTATTATTATTATTCCTTTTTTTTTTTTTTTTTTACAGTTGTTAACGGGCCTTTACAGAGATACTCAGACTTCCATCACTGATAGCTCTGCTGTGTACAGAGTCAACAATACCAGGGTAAGGGATTCCTAGAATGTTGGGAGTCTGACAATTTTACTCTACTTGGGTGTGTCAGGAAAAGACATTTCTAGGATAAATTATTCTAAGGGTGTGGCTTATTTTTAAGGGTAAATGTAGACCATGTGTCAAATTCTGTTCTTCACCATCCAAGCAACGAATTTCATCATGCTCTCCCCTGCTTTGTTGTACCTCATGTACACTGATGTTATATCACATTTTATTAGTTTTTGTGTTTGTGTCTTCTTGACAACTTTACCTTGAGTTCTTAAGGGTGAGCATTAAGCCTTTTGCTTTTCATTCATGTTTTGAATATGTAATACATGTATATGGGACAAAAATTCAGAAAGTTAAAAAGGACATTTGTTGAAAAGTAATTTTGCCTTTCCTGTCCCTCCTATCTGGTCTTCTCCTTAACATTTTCCTGTGTATGAACATATCTGTATATCCTTTAATTTTTTTCTTTTAACACTCTGTTCTGACCATTGTTTGATTGATTGATTGATTTTTGAATTTAGCAATATGACTGATACGTGGGTTGATTTTTGTTTTTTCTCCCTCATTTGTACCTGCTTGATTTATGAGCTGCACAGTATTCCGTTACGTGGCTGCACCATACAATTAATGTCTTATTTAATAAGAACCTTATTAACAGACATTTAGTTTGTTATAATCTTTTGCTTTTACAAACAGTGTCGTAGTGGATAATCTTAAAGAGTATACATGTGACTATCAAAAATACCAACAAGGAATCATGAAAGGACTTTTTACATACCTTTGTAACTCCAGAATGTCGATAATGACTGCCGAACCAATTTTAATGCTCAATGAGTATTTGGGAGTGAATGGAGAGATATTTGGGTGGCTGGTTGATGAGATAGGTGTATAGATGGATGAATTAGAATGGTGTTCTTACAGACCTTGTCCCCTTCTTGTGTCCCCCTACTTTTCTGTTGCCTCTAGAATTAAACATTGCAAGCAAAGATAAAGAGACATCATTTAAAATGTCTTAGAGATATTTTTGCTTTTTTCAATAATGACAGTCTTTCTAGCCCAGTCCTTTTTTAAACTCTCAAGGATTCAGATTTTGAAATTTCAGGTATGGGAGATCTTTAATTCTTGGGGCACTTGTACCAGATTTTTTAAAAGTGGGGTATTCCAGGGTATGCCTTAGACCTGTGCTTTCCTGTAGAGCTGCCACTGGCCACGTGTGACTATTAAACACCTGAAATGTGACTAGTCCAAATTGAGGGGTGCTGTAAGTGTAAAATATACACTAGCTCATGAAGAGTTGAAATGAAAAAAAGAATGTAAAATATCAATGATGTCTTGATTTTTTTTTTATTATGTTAAAGGGTAATACTTTAGTTACTCAATATGTTGGATTAAAAACTTTTAAAAGTACTTTTACCTATTTCTTTTTGCTTTTTCTAATGTGGCTTTCAGAAAACTTAACGTTATGTATATGAGACTTGTATATTTCTATCGAATATGTAGAACATTCCTCCCTTCTTTTTTTTACTTCTCTCACACCCCCATGTTTTATATCTTTTCTCTCTCTCTCTCTCTTTCTTTCTCTTTCTTTCTCTCTCTTTCTCTCTCTTTCTCTCTCTCTCTCGATAGTGATATATCTTCTAGACTGTTTATAGTGTGTGATGTAGTGCTAAATATGAAATGTGGTAGTGGGTCCCAAACTGAGGTCCCTAGAGTCTTTACCAGTATTTTTCTTTTTAAAAAAGGATAATACACATTTTATATTTACCCATAAAAGACTTCACAGACAAGTGACAGGTCATAATGCGTCCAGCTGTAATTATGTTAAATCCATGCATGATGCTGACCTCCTTCTGCTGAACAGTGGTTAAGGCTGGCTGTGGATAAAAGAGAACATCTGTGAAACGATCCAGGGGTCTGACTTAAGTGGGTGCTTAAAGAGTCTGTTCAGTAGGGGCATAACCCCTCCCTGTATCAATGATGTCATCTGGATCAAGAATTGACAGAAAATACTGACAGAGTTGGAATAAATGATGTGTCTAGTAGACAAATACTTACAATTAAATTATGGTGGAAATGTAAAAGAATGTTTTGTTACAAAGATTGGGAATCCCCATAATGGTAAATGCTATATGGTAACGTATAGGTTCTTATATTATTTAGTTTGTGAATATTTATTACTGTTTTCACATGTTTTGGCTTTTATTCACACTTGTATAGTTCCCCGGCCTCAGATGGACCACATTGTCCTGACTCCCCCAGACAGGGTCTGTTTTCTCATGTACCCTCAGAACATTTATCAAAGTTGTAATTTTACTCTGTGTTGCTCTTTCTGATTATAAGCCCTGTTAGAGCAGGGACCCTGTCTGTTTTTGTTCGCTGTTTCTTGACTGATGATTTATAAATAGAAGATACTTGGGGACATTTGTTTGATTCATTAATTAATTATGAATGAACATTTTTTTGAGTAATTAATTGGCCACTCTTCTGGTATCTGAAATTTGATAAGAAAGGTTTATATTGTGAAAGTGAGTCAGGACTGAAGCATTAATTTAATGTTATTTCTGCCGTCCTTAGGGCACTAGCCTAACCTTGATTGACCTCCCTGGCCATGAGAGCTTGAGACTTCAGTTCTTAGAGCGGTTTAAGGCTTCGGCAAGGTAAGTAGGAAATGGGACGGGCTTGTCTGAAATCTTTATATTGAGGCCCCCCATGTTTGCTGTGGAGATGTTCAGGAGGCAGCCGGATATCCTAGACTGGAAAAGCATGGACCCTGGGCTCAGCCATTTCTGGGTTGCAAGCCCACCCTCACTAGGATTTTATGAGGATTATATGAGAGAATGTTGGAAGTGTTTCTCAGAGTGTTCAGAAGGTGCTAAACCTTGTCATGTAATTCTTCAGTATTCTTCTAATGCTACTGACTCTTATTTCCTAAAATTCTTGTGCTGCTGCAGTTTAAGATGCTTTATTTTTGTTTAGTCTCTAACCCTGATAAGAACTTACGAGGAAAATCAGTATATCCCATTTCATTGATTTTTAAAACACATTTTATATTTATGAAATTGAAATGCTACTCACAGTTGATGGTGTCATAGTTTAATTGGCAGTATTTTCTCTTAGTTGTATTTGAAACAATGTCTTTTATATGATGGAATCTTAGGTTTGATGGAATGAGGTCCTTATTTTTTGAAGATGTGTGGACTTATACTTTGTTGTTGCTTCCTTGCCCACAAGAGGGCAATGATGAGCAGTCTAGTACGGATGAGACTTGTGATTTAAAAAGAACAAAACAATTTTTTAGGGAACTTTTAGGTTCATAGCAAACCGTGAACAGAAGGGACAGAGATTTCCCGTGTACCCTAGCCCCCATGCATGTGTAGGCTCCTCTGTTGTCAACATCTCCCACCGAATTCATTCATTTATATAATTGATGAACCTATATTGATGCATCAGAATCTGTTTTACATTCGGATTCACTCTTGGTGGTGTACATTCTACGAATTTGAACAAATGTATAATGACATGTATCCACCATGCTAGTATCATGCAGAGTAGTTTCACTGCCCTAAAAATCCTCTGTGCTCCACTAATTCATCCCTCTCTCCTCTAACCCCTGACAAGCACTCATATTTCTACTGTCGCCATAGTTTTGCTTTTTCCAGAATGTCCTAGTTGGAATCATACAGTATGTAGCCTTTTCAGGTTGGCTTCTTTCCCTTCCCAACATGCATCCAAGTTACTTTCCTGTCTTTTCATTGCTTGATAGTTCATTTCTTTTTAGTGCTAATGCGCCATTGTCTGGATGCACCACAGTTTATTCATTCACCTACTGAAGGAGACCTTGGTTGCGTCCAGGTTTTTGCAATTCTGAAGCTGCTATAAACATCCATGAGCAGTTTTTTGTGTGGACATAGATTTTGGGTAAATATCAAGGAGCACCACTGTGGAATCATATGGTAAACGTATGTTTAGTTTTGTGCAAAGTTGCCAAACTGTCTTCCAAAGTGGCTGTACCATTTTGCTTTCACGTCAGTAATGAACGAGAGTTCCTGTTGCTCCGCATTTTCACAAGCATTTAGTGTTGTCAGTGTTCTGGATTTTAATAGGTATAGAGTGCTGTCTGATTGTTTTAATTTGCATTTCCCTGATGACATGATGTGGAGCATCTTTTCAGATAATCATTTGCTATCTATTTTGTTTGAAGTGTCTGTAAAGATCTTTGACCCATATTTTAATTGGGTCGTTTATCTTCTTAGTGTTGAGTTTTAAAAGCTCTTTATATATTTTGGATAACAGTCCTTTATCAGATATAACTTTTACAAGTATTGGCTTGTCTTCTTTTTCTCTTGACAGTGACTTTTGTAGAGCAGAAATTTTTATCTTTAATGAAGTCCAGTTTATTCATTCTTTCCATGATTGTGTCTCTGGTGTTGTATCTAAAAGTCATTGCTTAACATCATCTAGATTTTCACTAAGATCATCTAGATTTTATCCTGTGTTATTTCCGTGGAGTTTTATAGTATTGTAGTTTACATTTAGGTATGTGATCAGTTTTAAGTTAATTGTGTGAAAGGTGTAAGCTCTGTATCTAGATTCATTTTTTTTTTGCGTGTAGATATCTACCTATTCCAGCACCATTTGTTGAAAAGACTATTTTTTCTTCCATTGTATTGCCTTTGTTCTTTTGTCAAAGATCACTTGACTATAGGGGTCTCTTCCTGGACTCCCGTCTGCTGTATCGACCTGTTCTTTCTTTAATACCACACTGTCTTGATTGGACAGTGTCAGCCCTCTGACTTTGTTCTTTAATATTGTGTTGGCTGTTCTGTGTCTTTTGCCTCTTTATATAAACTTTACAATCCATTTGTCAATATTCACAAAATAAATTGCTGAAATTTTGGTTGGGATTGCATTGAATATGTAGATCAAGTTGGGAAGAACTGACATGTTGACATTATTTAGTCTTCCTACCCATGAATTTCGAATATCTCTCTGTTTACCTAGTTCTACTTTGATTTTGTTAATCAGAGTTTTGTAGTTTTCCTCACATAGAGCTTGTACATATTTTCTTAGATTTATACCCAAGTTTTATTTTTTGGATGTTAATGTAAATGGTGTTGTGTTTTAAATATCAAATTCCATTGTTCATTCTTAATGTTTGAGATTGCAAATGACTTTGGTATTAACCTTATATCCTTTCATGTGCCAACAAAAACATTTTTATTTCTTCCTTCTTAATTTATATATGTTTTATTTCCTTTTTTTATCTTAATGGATTAGCTAGGAATTCCAGTACAATGTTCCAAAAGCAATGGTGAGAGGGGATATCCTTGGTTTGTTCTTTGTCTTGGAGGGAAAATGTCAAATGTCTCACCATTAAATACAATATCAGCTGTGTGTGTTTTGTAGATATTCTTTATCAAGTTGAGGAAGTGCCCTGCTATTCCTAGTTTACTGAAAATTTTTTATCATGAATGGATATTAGATTTTGTCAAATGCTTTTTTGTATCTATTGATATGATCATGTGGTTTTCTTTTTTAGTGTATTGATGTGATTGATTACATTAATTGATTTTAGAATGTTGAACCAGCCTTGCATACCTGAGATAAACCCTACTTGGTTATTGTGATACTGTAATTTATAAAAAGAAATATTCTAAATTCTTCCTGTTTCTGGAACAGAGCACCTAAAACCCTTGGAATTTCCTAAGTATGAGAGCAATAAAGGTCTTTTATTGTGTTAATAAACTGATTTTTGGAAAGCACCTACAGATGGGGTCTTGTTGCCAGGAGAACCAACTTTCCAGTTCCATCCTGAGAAGAGAGGGGCTAAAGTTTGAATCAATCGCCTTGGCCAATGATTTAATCAGCGTGCCTAAGTAATTATGCCTCCATAAACACCCAAAAGGTGGGGTTTAGAGAGGTCCCAGGTTGGGGACCAGGATGCTTTCACATGACACCATTTAGGACCCAAACTCCATGGCAACAGAAGGTCCTTTGTTCAGGACCTCATCCTATGTACCTCTTCATCTGGCTGTTGACGTGTATCCTTTAATATCCTTTGTAATAAACCAGTAATTTAATGACTAAATGGGTTTACTGAGTTCTGTGAGCCACTCAAACAAATTAATTGAATCCAAGGAACAGGTCATGGGAACCTCTGATTTATAGCCCGTCAGAAATACAGCTAACAACCTGGACTTGGGACTGGCGACTGAGGTCTGCTCTAGTCAGTTAATCGACCCCAAGGAGGGAGTTGTGGGAACTTCCCGTCTGTGGCCAGTCGGTCAGAAGCACAGGTAATAACCTGGGCTTGTGAATTCACATCTGAAGGGGAGGGCAATCTTGTGGGACTGAGCCCTTAACCTGGGGAATCTTAGGCTATCTTCAGGTAGATAGTGTCAGAATAGAGTTGAATTGTAGGACACCTAGCTGGTATCAGGAATACTGCTTGGTGATGGTGGGAACCCTCATCCCCTACATTGGAATTGGGTCCAGAACCTATTAGTTGTGGTGTATAATTCTTTTCATACATTTTTGGGTTTGATTTGTTAATATTTTATTGAGTATGTTTACATCTGTGTTCATGAGAGGTATTTGCCTATAGTTTTATTTTCTTTGGTTTTGGTATTAGAGAAATGCTGACCTATAGAGTGAGTTAGAAAATATTCCCTTTGCTTCTATTTTCTGAAAGAGATTGTAGAGAATTGGTATGTTTTATTTTTAAAAAATTGTTTAGTTGACATCTAACAATGTATAAACTTCCTTAAATGATTGATAGAATTTACCAGTGAACCTATGTGTACCTAGTGCTTTCTGTTTTTGAAGATTTTTAATTATTAATTTAGTTTC
Source organism: Rhinolophus hipposideros (assembly GCF_964194185.1). Classification (NCBI taxonomy): domain Eukaryota; kingdom Metazoa; phylum Chordata; class Mammalia; order Chiroptera; family Rhinolophidae; genus Rhinolophus; species Rhinolophus hipposideros. Next base: position 34,451,037 of record NC_138060.1, on the reverse strand, counting down.
TTTAATAGATTTAGATTTAGGCCTATTCAGATTGTGTATTTCTTGTGTGAGTTTTGGCAGATTGTGTCTTTCAAGGAATTAGACCATTTCGTGTAGGTTATCAAATTTGTCAGCATAGAAGCATGGTATTTATTACCCTTTTAATGTCCATGGGATCTGTAGTTGATACGCCTTTCATTCCTGATATCAGTAATTCATGTCCTCTCTCTTTTTTTCTGTAGTTAGCCTGGCTAGAAGTTTATCAATCTTATTGATCTTTTCGAAGAACCATCTTTTGGTTTTGTTGATGTTCTCATTGATTTCCAGTTTTCAATTTCATTGATTTCTGCTCTTGTATTATTTCTTTCCTCCGGCTTACTTTAGATTTAATTTGTTCTTAATTTTTCCAGCTTCCCAAGGTGGAAGCTTAGATTATTGATTTTTAGGTCTGCCTTCTTTTCTGGTATGTGCATTCAATGCTATAAATTTCACTGGGTATAGAATTCTATTGTTGGGATTTTTCTCTTAACACTTTAAATATTTCACTTTACTATACTTGCTTGCATGGTTTCTAGAAGAAGTTGGATGTAATTCTTATTTTTCTCTATAAATAAGAGTTTTTCTTTTCCTGGCTTTTTTGGGGTTTTTTTTTTCTTTGTCTTTGATTTTCTGTAGTTTGAAAATACGTCTAAGTGTAGTTCTTTTGGTATTAATCCTGCTTGGTGTTCTCTGAGCTTCCTGTGGTTTCTATGGATCTGTGATTTGGTGCCTGACATTAATTTGGGGGAAATTCCTAGTTATTATTGTTTCAAATACTTCTGTTCCTTTCTTCTCCTGAAATTCCCGTTGCACACATGTTACACCTTTTGTAGTTGCCCCACAGTTCTTAGATGTTCCTCACCCTCCGTGCAGCCAACAACGGGGGGTTCAATCAACCACCGATTGAAAATATTCAGGGGGAAAAAAGTTATGTTGTTACTGTGTTAGGCCTCTGATGGTTGTGTCGGTACTGAACATGTACAAACTTTTCTTGTCATTTTCCTCTAAACAATACAGTGTAACAACTCTTTACATGGCATTCACACTGTATTGGGTATTACAAGTAATCTAGAGATGATTTAAAGTACACGAGAGGGTGTGCATATGTGTAGGTTATATGCAAATACTATACCATTTTATCTAAGGGACTTGGACATCCAAGGAGTTTGGTGTCTGTGGCACGGGTGGCGGGGTCCTGGGACCAATCCCTTGTAGATACCGAGTGACGACTGTATATGTGATTCCATGTGCACATACCTGCATGTGAGTCTGTTCTGTATTATTCATTAGGATTGAATTGAACAAAATTAAGGGTACAGTTTTTCAATATAATGTTGCACTATGGCGTGTTCACATGCCTGTTTTTCTCTTTCCCCCTCCAGGGCTGTCGTGTTTGTTGTGGATAGTGCAGCCTTCCAGCGAGAGGTAAAAGATGTGGCTGAGTTTCTGTATCAAGTCCTCGTTGACAGTATGGGTCTGAAAAATTCCCCAGCATTCTTAATTGCCTGCAATAAGCAAGGTAACACCAGGGGTTTTTTTTGCCTCTAATAATAGATTTTTCTGGGATTGCAAATAAGAATTAACATACTACAATTGTTATTATTCAGGATGAGAGACAACTGCTAATGAATTATAAATTGAAGGATTTTTAAATCTGAAAATGCATATGCCTGTATTTTCATTAGTCTTCTTACCAGGCTGTTCTAAGGAATGACAAAGGAGTAACTATTATTCATTTTTCTTTGATACAATATTGTTGTTTTTTAATTATAAATCAGGTTACCGAGTTAAGTTCATCAGATTGACAATATGTCATACCCAATAAACAGTTGTGGAGGAACAGATAGAGTCTCTCAAACAAGTTTACCATCCAGCACATTTCGTTAAGGGGAGCTTGCTTGCACAGGTTGTTTTTCTTTAACCTCATAGCCATTAAAAAGTTTTAATCACATCCAATGAAACTAGGCTTCAGTTTCATTACCTCTAAAATAAGATAGATTAGTTGATCTTTACAGGCCTCTTTCAGACCTAAAATTCTGATTCTATGAAAAGCCCAGCATTTTTCTCAGAAGTGATCAGGTAATAACTAACAATGCCTAATCAGGAATTGGTCTTAGGGGCATGACCTGACCTTCTCTTTATTCCTTCTATTCAATGTAAGAAGAGGGGATAATATTTATTTGGCTTCTGCTGTGTGTCAACCCAGCACTTGTTTCATACCAGTGTGTACTTGATGGTAATCTTAGTATCAGCTGGAAATGTACTAAGGTTACTTTTATATGACAGGTAGGATATTTTGATTGGAGTGAAGGCTCTTGTTACAGTCACAAAGCTGGTAGGTTTTCTTTTTGTTACACTGACTGGACTTACATATATGTTAATTTAAAAGTATATGTTAATATGTTACGTATATGTTAATTTAATGGAAAACTTTTATGAAAGAGCTAGTCGATTTTAGAGTCACCAGCTTTATATATTTATAAGCATTATTGAAGGAAAACCCATACATGCAAATATAAAACTTACTTTGGTAATGAGGCTACTAGTGATAAAAAGCTCTTTTAAAAAAGCGGGGGGAGAAACATACTGGTTTAAATAGGAATTTTCCATATGTGCAAGAAGTCTTAGGAAAAGACCCTTTCTGGTTTAAAATACAACAATGTCTTTATTTTTTTTTACAGACATTACAATGGCAAAATCAGCAAAGTTAATTCAGCAGCAGCTTGAGAAAGAACTGTAAGTATCAATTAAGTCCTATTGAAGTCCTATTGGTTAATTCTGTATCTTAACACTTAGGAAATACGAATTATACTGCCTAAGGTCCTTGGTTGTGTACGACTATCACAATTAGCCTGAAGATCAGTGTGAAATATTCTTGTTAAATAAATGAAAAAATAATTAATGGAGTTATAAAAAGCATTAATGGAGTATTTATAAATATTTAAAATTTTTGTGGAAAGATGATCTGAGGTTTATTGAGACTAAGCTCAATTTATTTTCCCCTGTTTCTAGTTTCTTTGTAGTAGATGACAAAGGTTTTAGAAACTAAAAAATTTGAAAGCCATGGAAATTTTTGTCAGAATAAGAAAGAAACACTTTGGGAGAGGATAAAAATCTGTGATACTATTTTGTAGCTTATTGTTTTCAAGCTACGTGGCAATATTACTTAGCTTGATTTTCGTGTTTAAAATTTTATAAATTAAGCTAAATAAGCTTTTGAATTTTAAGGAATCTAGCATGTCTTTGTGTCCTGCCAATTTGTGAGAGCTAGCTAACAGCTTGTTTATGTAGGAGATGCCATCCAGTATTATAATAAACAAGTTGATGTTTTCTTATTGCTGTTGTGCAAGGACTTTTTTATTAAAAGATCTGATGAGGAAAAACTGTATAAATTCAACTTTTAGCACATTTTTTCCCACTATGATTGACTTACTCTTGTATTCATTTAACAAGCACTGTACTTCATCTAGTGTATGCCACGCCCTGCACTCAGGATGCAGCTATAGGAAGAAATGTCATGTGGTTTCTGTACTCAGGAGCTTAGAGTCTAGTAGAATATAGTTTGCTTCAGGGGTTCACAAACTCCTGCTCCAGGTCTGCAAGCAGAGTCATGTAAACATTTTTAAAGGGCAGGTAAAAAAAAATAAAAGTAGAAAAATATGTGCAGATATTAAATGTCACCCACAGGCCCAAAATATTTAATGTATGACTCTTTACAGAAAAAGTTTACCAGCCTTGGTCTCTGATTTATCATTTTCTGTGGCTTCTTCTTTTTTCTTTTAATTGAGAATGATACATTTAATTCAACATATTTTTAACTTTTAATATATAAATAGAAGAATAAAGTAAGCCATTTAATCAGATTTATCAAAGACATCATGCCTTCAAATTAAATATCAAAGAAAAAATTTAAATTCCTTTATTGAAGTGTATAAAAAGCTGTACATATTTAAAGTACACAACTCAGTGCATTTTGGGATAAGTGTATACCTGCAGAAACATCACCACCAAGGCCATAAAAATCTCCATTACTTTGCAAAGTTTCCCTCTGCCCCCTTTAAATCTGTGTACGTGTGTTTCATACTTGACATAAGCATGAACACTTATGAGAACACTTAACATGAGATCTACCCTGTTAGCGAATTTTAAGTATACAGTGTAGTACTGTTAGAGTATAGACTGTGTTGTGTAGTAGATCTCTAGCACTTATTTATTCACATAACGAAAACTTTATACCCTTTGACTATAATCTCCCCATTTCACCCTCCCTACTGCCCCTGGTAACCACCATTCTATTCTTTGCTTCTGTGTGTTTGATTGTTTTAGGTTGCACATATGAGTGTGATCATACAGTATTTGTCTTACTGTGTCTGTTACTTCAGTTAACATAATGTCCTCTGGATCCATCCATGTCGCAAATGGCAGGATTTCCTTTTTTTCCAGGGTTCAATAATATTCCACTGTATATATGTCTCGTATTTTCTTTATCCAGTCATCCTTCAGTGGACATTTAGGTTACTTCCATATCTTGGCTGTTGTAAATAATGCTGCAGTGAACATGGGAGTGCAGGTACCTAGTCAAGATCCTGATTTCAATTCCTTTGGATAAATACTGTGTTTCCCCCAAAATAAGACCTAGCCGGACAGTCCACTCTAATGCGTCTTTTGGAGCAAAAATTAATATAAGACCCAGTCTTATATAAGACTATATGAGACACATATAAGGATATATATACGTGTGTGTGTGTGTGTGTGTGTGTGTGTATAAAATATTTTACTATAAGACCCACTATGATTGACTTACTCTTGTATTCATTTAACAAGCACTGTACTTCATCTAGTGTATGCCATGCCCTGCACTCAGGATGCAGCTATAGGAAGAATATAATAAGACTATATTATATTATATATTTTACATATATAAAGTAGTATATATATATATATATATATATGTATATAAAATATATAGTATTTTACTATAAGACTGGATCTTATAGTAATTTTTGTTCCAAAGGACGCATTACAGCTGATTGTCCGGCTAAGTCTTATTGTCGGGGAAACACAGTACCCAGAAGTGGAATTGCTGAGTCATATGGTGGTAGTGCTATTTGTACTTTTTAGCCATAGTTTTTTCTAATACTTTTGTCTTAAGCTTTTATGCTAGAGTTAAAAGTGATTTATACATCACCAATACAGTATTAGAGTATTCTGAATTTAAGCATATTCTTACTGTAATAGTTTTATACTTTCATATGTTTTGTGTTGTTAATTAGCATCCTTTCATTTCACCTTGAAGAACTCCCTTAAGAATTGCTTTTAAGGCAGGTATAGTGGTGATGAACTCTTTCAACTTTGTGTGTCTGGGAAAGTTTTAAATTTCTCCTTCATATCTGAAGGTCAGTTTGCTGGGTATAGTATTCTTGGTTGGAAGTTTTTTTTCTTTCAGCACTGAGTATATCGTCCCACTCTCTACTGGCCAAGCAAGGGTCTGATAAAAAATCCACTTTTAGTCAGTGGGGTTTCCCTTCTTTGTGACAATGGGCTTTTTTGTCTTGCTGCTTTCAAAATTCTCTCTTTGTCTTTGACTTTTGTCAGTTTTATTATACTGTGTCCCTGTGAAGCTCTCTTTAATATATTTGGAGTTCTTTGGGCTCAAGGGATCTGCATGTTCATTGCCCTCTCCAGCTTTGGGGCTTTTCTGCCATTATTTCTTTAAATAAGCTCTTGGCTTCTTTGTCTTTCTCTGCTCCTTCTGGGACTCCCATAATGATGTTTCATAAGTTACATAGATTTTCTTCACTCTTTCTTTTTGATCTGCTCTGTGGGTAATTTCAAATTATCTGTCTTCAAGCTCTCTGATTCTTTCTTCTTGATCAACTCTGCTGTTGAAGCTCTGAATTTATCACGTTAGTCATTGTGTTCTTCAGCTCCAGAATTTTTTATGATTTCTATCTTTTTGTTGAACTTCTCGTTTTGTTCATATATTGTTTCCTTATTTTGTTGAGTTGTCGCTCTGTGTTTTATAGCTCACTGAACTTTCAGATGATTATTTTGAAGACGATTACTTTGTCAAGCAGTTTGTAGATCTCCATTTCTTCAGGGTTGGTTATTGGTATTTATTTTGTTCCTTTGATAGTGTCATATTTCCCTGATTAGTCATGATCTTTGTGTCCCAGTATTGGTGTTTGCACACTTGAAAAAGCAAATACTTATACTTTTTACAGACTGGCTTTGTCAGAGAAAGCCCTTCTTTAGTCACTCTGGCCAGAGATTCAGGGTTGGCTTGCTCCTGTAGTCCGTGGGTAAGCTGGCCTGGCTCCTGAGTCCATGGGCTGGTCAGCCTGCTGCCTGGATTCATGAAAGTTGGCCTGGCACCAGTTTCCACTTGGGTAGGCCTATAGTCTGAATCTGTCATGTCTGGCCAGGCGCCTGGGACCAAAGGAGGGGGCCTGATGCTGGCTTCTGTAGCACAGTAGGTGCTCACACAGTCTCCTTCCCTCACATGGAGTGTATCTCTCCATGCTACATTATGCGAAATAACATTAGTAATGTGAAACTGTCCTTTCTACCCTCTTCAATGCTTTTTTTTTTATTTCTGTGCTACACTCAGGTGCTATAATCTCTGACCTGGATTCCTTAGCTTCTGTGAAAGTATTTTCCTGCATGGATGATTATTCAGATTGATGTTTCTGTGAGAGGACTTGTGCTGGAAACTCCTATTCTGCCATCTTGCTGATGTCACTCTGTCAGTGTTTACTCTCCTTTCTGAAATTATCATCTCTTCCCATACTCTTGATGCTCGCTCTCTTGAGACTACATATTGTCGTTGGGCTAAGGACATTGAAACAATTAGATGATTTGTTTTTTCTAAAAATTCAGTTTCAATTGTTGGAAATTATCTTTGGGAAAAAAGCAATCATATTATCTGTGTATTTTTATTAAGCAGTATAGTCTACTTCATATGTTTAAAATACGTTTTCCTTAGCCCATTTGCTTTTCATTCTAAAGAGCCGTAGATAAACAATATGGAAGGAAATGCTGTATTGTAAGGCAGTGAGGTAAAATTTTAAACAGTTGTAAGAGTTAGCATCAGTTAAATTAGGAGTCTAAGTTTGTTTTAACCCTGTGTTAGTTAGACTTAGGCCCTAACAGCATTGAAGCATTTCATAGTCTTCTGAATAACAAGGTTTACTATATCTACATGGCCTTATGGCAAGAGCTGAATACATATAATGTTTGGCTTTCCTCCCTTTTTTTAATTATAAAGTATCTTACATATAAATGAATATATAGACACATATATTGAGTTTGAAGAATACTAAAATGAATACCCATGAACCTACCACCTTACTTAGGTGCTTCTTCCCAAAAGCTTTTCCCTCTTTCCTTCAGGAGGTAAGTAATATCTTGATTTTTATATTGTTTTATAAAATACTTTTTCCATATGTGTGTATGTCTTTGTAAATAAGGTATTGTTTACATTGTTTACATTGTTTTTCATATGGATTCTTTGCTAATTTTCATGCAATGTTACAGCACTAAGAAATGCTTTATTTTGTAAGAAAGCAGATTGGCAGCATGTCGTGTGTGTTCCTCTGCTTCTGAACAGTGAAAGGGATGAGAGATGTAGACGACCCTCGTTTGTGCACTCTTTATTAAGGCCAGCAGGTGGCAGTAGGGTGATTAAGCTGAGGTGGTTTTTGTGGTTCAATACGGTAGGCTGGAGAATAGTAATTGTGCCCAGATTGGATGTGAGAATCTGGAGTTTGTGGATTTCTCAGTTCTATATCCAGATAGACTCTAGATACATATAAATACCCTATCTACCTACCGTTAACTTTCAGAAACTTAAGTTTTTATAATATTTATAGCATATATTTAAAAATACATATTTAGAAGTGGCATCATGCAGATCCTAATGGAAGGGAGCGTTAGGCTGAAAGAAGGTTGGTGTGACCCATTACCGAGCTGCTGTCATCTAGCCTTGTAAGGTTGGACCCCCATCTCTCTTCTGTCCAAGAGCATGATCTGTAAATGTAAAGGATTATTCAGTTGTTATAGGATAAATGATAGTTTTATGATTAAGTATTTAAATGAGTGCTGAAATACTTAGGAAGGAATTTGATATCCTAAAGCCCTTTAATTGTGATATTCAAAATGTATCTCTTTTTGCTTCCTGACTCATTTTCCTTTTGCCCTACAGCAACACTTTACGAGTCACACGTTCTGCTGCCCCCAGCACACTGGACAGTTCCAGCCCTGCCCCTGCTCAGCTGGGAAAGAAAGGCAAAGAATTTGAATTCTCACAGTTACCCCTCAAAGTGGAGTTCCTGGAGTGCAGTGCCAAGGGCGGACGAGGGGACACTAGCTCTGCGGACATCCAGGACGTGGAGAAATGGCTGGCTAAAATCGCCTGAGGGGCAGCTCCAACGCGCAAGACGGGAATGTGTATGTGGTGACTGGCAGTTTTGGAAAAGGTTGTAGCTAGAAACATTTCTTTGTTCTGGAAACAAATTATTGTTAAATTCAGCTTTTTTTAAGTTCAGTTCCCCTTGTTTCTTTCAAACTAGGTGCTTTTATTTCATTTGTGTGCCTTCCCTTTGTTAAAGTGGCTGTGACGTCCCTTTAGTGTCTGCTTGCTGTCGGGTTAAGGTCTTTGTGACCCGAACAAGTGGACTCCACATAGAGAAGATATTATCAAGAGAACATGGTTAAAAGTTTTCTTACCTTGTGCTTTGGTCCCTTTTTCCTGGAAACAAACCTGTCTGTGGATGAAACCAGTTGATTTCCAGTTGCCCTTGAGGCTCCTAGACAGTCTGCCATCTAGTCCTCTGTGACTTCTCAGGTGTGTAGGTACAATTACGGTATGTCTCGCGACATGTGAAGACGGGGAGAAAACAGCAAGGTTGTGCTGACAGTGCGTCTGTGCTTCATCAGCTCGGTGACTTGTCCCCACTCCGGCCTCGTAGCAGTGAAGTTTCAAAAACATGTCCTGAACCCTGGAGTCATTCCCAGATGATAGGTAGTCCTGTAAGTGCTGCGTCCCCTCACGCCCGGGGCCTAGTGTGTCCTAGAGGTTTCCCGGACTGGGGAGTATGTGGACATTTAGAGGCTATTCTGTTTTCCTGGGCAGCCGAGGGCTCCGAGCCGTCTTCATGTACTGTTGGCTCAGCTCCTATTTCGTACTCTTAGCCAGAATGCTGTGGAACAAATGCAAAAGGAGAAAAGTTCTCTGTAGATTTTTAAAGTGCATATTCACTGATGATTAAAAAAAAAGTCGGCCTTTTCAAAGTGATATCCTTCGCTGTCTTCTTAAATGTATGGCTTTTTTATGGCTTTTATAAATTATTAATACATTTCTTGGTAAATAAAACAACCTATGTGGCGTAAAGCAATTAAGTAGAATGGTTTCATGAGTACAAATGGGAGTGTGTCTTAGGATTCAGGCCTAACTCTTACGTTCCTGGGGCCTAAACATTGCAATGTACACTGGAGCAAACTTCTGTCCATACTTCACACACCAAGGATAAGCCGAACGGAAGCTTAAAAGGAGACGAGGGTGGTTGTGGATAAATGAGAAGCTAATGCCAGAACAGCGTGGTAAGAGCCGTAACAGGAGAGGTGCAGGGTGCTCTGGGGCGTGCAGCCAGGGCACCTCACCTGGCCTTGATGGCTCAGGGAGAGTCGAAGAATAAAAGCATGGAGCTGATGACGACCCAGTGAGGACGGTCTCCACGTACATTACAGCCCAGGCCTCTGCCTGCTGTCACCCACTCAAGCTCTGAATGAGAACTCCAGCTCCCCTCCTGCCCCCGCGCCCAAACCCTGTGTCATGCATCTGCTGCTGGTGTGTGAAATAAATGCAGGCTGAAACAGAAGACTTGAGACTTTGACCCTGGCAGAGTTCTTATTCGAAAGCCTTGTTGCTACGAGTGTTCTTACTGTCCTTTGGACTTAGTTCTTGCCCTTTCCTTACCCGCCAAGTGGTAATTCAAGGAAGTGGGTAAGAACAGTGATCCAGAAATCAAAAAGGAATGTGATGAACGTGATGTGTTCACACAATCATAGTAGGTCCTCATGTGAGTAAAAATCAATGGCTTGATACTTCTGTTACGAGGCATGGGTTCTCAGCTTTTTTGTGGCTGTTTTTTTGCTTTTGTTTTTGTTCTGGTTAAACTGTTTTACTTTATTAGGGGAAGCAATACACCAAAAAAATGAGTGAAGAAGGGGAGTGGGGTTGAATTTTATTCAAGGCCTAACACTGATCATCTGAAAAAGGAAACTTACGTCTCTGATAGTGGTTCTCAGATATTAGCATGCATCAGAATTCTCTGTGACGCTGGTTAAACAGCTGATCTGAGGGCCCTGCTCCTGAACACGCAATTTGACAGCAGATGGCCTGGTCTCAGGAGCCGGCATGCTTAACGTGCCCTTTACAGGCACGTGGGGCTCCTGGGAGCACCCTCAGAAGGGACTGGCCTGGGCTGTGCCTTTAGTGTGTTTTTGCCTTAGATGCTTTGGGTCACGACCCCTGTTAGTTTTTCTAACAGGGTAAAGCAAGCAGGCAGGTTACCGAGTCCCTCCTGGCCCTCTTATCCTGCTTCCTACGCCTGTGCCAGTCATTTCATCTATGTGGGTTCAGGCCAGGGTAAGGTCATGGTGACGAGTCCTTGGGAGCTGGGAAGGGGTTCTGACGGGAGATCAAATGTGTTCTTTACTCGGGTGGTATCCTCTTGTGGTCCTGAAGCCATTTCACCAAAGTAGGCCCGTTTCTTGACGAGACGAGGGGCAAGTGTGGCCAGAGTGAAAAGAGGGGTGTCAGGTCCTGAGGACTGGCAGACTAGGCCTGACGGTGTGTCCTAGACGAGACCGTCGTGGCTCGAAACACCTCCTCGAGAACAGGGTCTGAGCCGCTGCGTGTGCTTGTGCCCCGAGTTCCACTCCCAGGGCAGCTACCATCTCCTGGGAATGATCATTCCTTGCTAAGGGAGAGGCACAGGCCACAGTGAGATGCAGCCGCGGTGAGCAAGCCCTGGGCGCTCCACTGGTAAACACTGCCGCTTCTGGAATGGCGCCTTCCACGGGGCGGGGCGCACACGTACGGACAGGGCTCTAGGCCCTGGGCTGCACGGTTCTTTATTCCAGCTCTTCTTTCAAGCCCCTTTCCTGAGGGTCCTGCAGCCTTGGTACCCCCGCCAGTTTGCGGGGGTGCTGCTTCCTGATCAACAGCTGCCGTTGGTGGGGTGGACCTGGCGTTTGCCCCTGACCTTCCCAGGGCCTCCGTCCCAGCGCCTCCTGGGTCCTGCTGCGTGGGAAGCACTGGCCATGGTCCACTGACTTGAAATCACCTCAGCCAGAACAATGTGCTGCTTTTTTTTTTGGAAGGTTTGAGTTTAGCACAGATTTATCGAAGCCACAGGTGGTTGATGCCCATTCTCAGCTGAAGGATATTCGCAGCCATTAAGATGCTTACCTCCTCTATTTCAGCCCTTCATATACTTTTTAAAAGGTGATTACTACACCTGGCTTTTTGATGACTCACAAGACCCTTGTATAGTGCTCATTCATTCAGAAAACGCCAAGTACTGTGCCAGGAATACTAAACACAGCACAACTCCTGCTTCTCGAGGCACACGGTCCCATTCTGAGGTGAAAAAAATGTGCCCTTTCAGTGTGGCTCCCCTGCTCTTCCCTCATCAGCATGATCTCCATCATGACTGCGCTGGACCCCTGAGCATTGCCTGGGCTCCAAGCTGAACCCCCTCAGTGCTGCCCTCACCTTCGCCCTTGCTATCCTTGAGTTCTTGGGCGGCTGCGCCAGCCCTACGGCCCCAATAGGGCTGCCACTTCTTTCCACGGCCTGCGTCTCTGCCTCCTGGGGTTCGTGTTTCCCTGGGGTCCTGTTAGTGTGAAGCACTGGTGTGGTGGTAAGATCATTTTGTTTCAACTGAAATAGGCCTTTAAAAACATTAGAGGTTAGCATAGGATTATCAAAGCTCCTTTCTCCACGTAGTCACTGGTCGACAAAACAGCTGTAATGATAAGGAAAATGAGCTTGAGCCCCATCCCTTAGGGAGGATATCCACAGCTGTATTCTTCACACTCACATCTGGGGCATCCCAGTGGTGCCTCCTTCATCTGGCAGGGGAAGGAAGGGGCCAGTGGACTGTGGTGTGTGTAACACCACTCAGATGATTCTCCCTCTGCTGTCTGAAGTGTCACGGTGCCCCAAATACCATAATCATGGGACTTTATGGCTCCCCTTAAATTCTTGGAATTTACTCTGGCTTTCATCTGGTCCATGCAAGCATTTGTGCTCTAACTCCCAGGCCTCTGTACCTCCTCTGCCTCGCATTTTACATCTGGCAGGCAGAAAAGTGAGTGGGCTGGGACATCTATTTCCTGTCCCTCCTAATCAGAGATGGCTTCCTTGAGGTGGCAGATTGGAGGGTGTTCCAGAAACTTCAGAACCTTTAAAGGGGAAAGATAATTAGTGAAGTTGAACTTGAAGATGAATGAGACCTGGTGAACTTGGCTTACTCCGCAGCCCCAGGATACCGAGCGTTCACAGGCCTGGGCAATTCTGTGCCTGGTCATGGCCTTGTGTCCTCTTTGGATTGGTCCCACAGTGCTCCTGGCCTTCAGGGCATCTTTCAGTCTGGAAAGGGCTGAGACCTGAAGGGGGCCTCTCAGAAATGTTCTCTAATGGGTGTGGGGGGAAGTTGGACATGGTATGTGGCAGTTTGGTGCCACCTAAAAGGTTGATTATTGTTCACCTTAAATTCTTGCCTTTAAATGGTTTCCCGGAAATCACCAGGAGGAAAAGATCGAGTCCTTGAACCCACCCATTACCACCCCTGGCCCTGGCAAATGGAGAGCAGGGACGACAGGAGATCACACCCCGAGTCTCAGTGCTGCCTGGAATTTCCCTTTCCATCAGCTTTTGGGGCAGAATGAAGAGTATGGAAATTAGTATGTCCTACTTTTGCCCCTTCTGAGTTGGTGGAGAACCCAGGTGAGGGGGAGGAAGGGCTTCGGGTACTGGACATAACACCCAGACATAGGAGGGTCTTCATGGAACATGCACTTGAAGAAATGTTCTTGCCCCTCTCCCCGCCCCCGCTCCCATATAGAATTGCACCACTGACAGAATTAGACAGGAAGCTTTGTGTCGAGAATTAGGACAGTTTATTGTTTGATCAACATGCTGAGTCTTCCACAGTTTACACAGTTCTATGTAAGGTCAGTGTGGCCATTTATGCTTACTGAGCCAGTAAGAGATGGAAATGCCACCCTCTGTGCTCCTCGTGGCCCGTCACTCTACAGGGATGAGTGAGGGAAACTGGGGAGAAGTTGACACACACCACGTGATCGGGGCTGGCCTTCGATGTATGGAGGCTTCCCACCAGAAGGAAACATCCAAACCCACTGTAAGGCTAAACCATCCCCTGGCTGGAGTCACCCATACAAGTCTGGTGTCTGGGGAGTTTACACATTGAGAACCCAAGGCTTTGGAACACCTAAATAGTTCATTTCAAACAAAAATGCAGAGGGTGCCCTGGTCTGTGGGTGCCCACAACAATCAGCGTGGACTTGGGGGCTGGCCCTTCTTTGCCGTGGAGGAGCCTGAAATGTACGTGGATTTGTTTTTCTTTCTGGCTCACTCAGACACGCTGGACAGAATCTCATGTCCTAACTAGAGTACAGAGGGTCTGGAGCACCCACACACAGCAGCCCTTTATGTGCAAGTGCGTGGTCACCTGTATACACACAGGTCGGCGATGGATGAAGATGGACACATCTTGTTTCCGACCACTTCCAACTTGCTGGCTGACCATAAGCAAGTCACCCTTCTCTGTCTTGGTTTTCCTGGCTTTGAAATAGGAAGGGTTATGAGACCTCCGCCTCACACCGCTGGAGCCAGGTGATAATGCCTCACATTCTCGGGGGAGAGGTAGTTTGGACACTAGTGAGCACACAGCCCTGCTTGGTTGATGCAAACCGACTTCTGTTCAGCTGCCCCACACATGGCTCAGACACACCTCCCAGTTGGCTACCTGTTCTCATATCCTGACATTCTCACCTGCCTTCCACCATCTGAAGGAATGACGCTGCTCTGCCTGCAGGACACCGAAGCCAGCGGTGCCATTATCGTCACACCTGGTACTTGAGGGCAAGGGCTCCGGCACTGGCTGGCCTCCAGGAGGATGGAGACATTGCACTCAACATGTGTCTGCACCTGAGCTACCACCTTTCAATCCTTGTTTCTGTTGCCTGACACTTGACCTGATCTGGCCACTGTTCCTCGGACCTGAGAACGTTACAGAACTTTGGAGCATGCTGACCGGAGTAACGTGGTGACAGGGACAGTAGGGAAGCCTCTGACCGAAGGAAACTTGCTTATAATCACCAAGCATGCTCACCTGGGACTACATAACTGTACTTCTAACACTCAAGATGCTTTCGTCACACTTTCATTCTGGCATGTGTGTGCATTTGTGAATATACTCTCTGCTTTTCCCATCTTGCGCTCAATTTTTCAGATGCCTGCGAAACAGCAGCTTTACTGACAACTTTTCTTCGACATCCCCCAACAAAAAAAGAGGGCCTGAAAAAGATGACCTTGCTCATCTCCCAGGTCAGGGCTAGTCTTTTGGGAGAGGGACTGAACTACTGGCTCAATTGAGATCATTCCCTGAAAGGATTCCTCCATTTGGCCTTGTACTAGCCCATCTGGATTCGGCAAAAATGTAACAGTCACTGCGGATGCCGGGGCAACCTCATGACTTCTTCTTCCAGGGAACTTGATCATTTTATTATATTGAACCTTAACTCTCTGAGTCAAGATCCTACCTACAAACAAGACAACAGTGATCGCACCTGCTGACAAAGAGAACCAAGGAACCAATGCACTTCTGTGCAACAGATCTGGCTGCCCTAACAGATGCCAGGAAGTGAGGGGTGGAAATCAGGCCATGGAATGGCATGGCACCACAACGATGGGAAGACAAGAGGAGGCAACTGCCTTCATTTTCAGAGGCCCACGGGGCTGGGGAGAGCCTGGACTCAAAGAGAGAGAATGTTGTGTGTGTGCAAGGAAAGGCAGGACTCACCGAGGCCACGTCAAGCCAAACAATATCTAGGGCATCTCTTACTGCTCCTCTTGGCTGTAATGGAAAAAAAGTTCATGGTGCCTTGGATATGTGTCCACGTGGGAAGGGAACTGAGTTTCTACTTTTTTTTTTTTTTCTTACAGGAATGTTTTAAGAAAAGCTACTCTTTAGTACCAAGAAAGTAAAAATCCACTGTATACTCATTCACTGAGACCCAGGGCAGATCTCTGCAAATAGGGCTGTCCCAGAGGCCACAAGCAATGGCCCTCACTGCCACCCAGGCTGGATGTTATAACATGGACTCCTATAAATTCTCACGAGGTAAGCACTCTTCCCACAAGCACCACTTGGGGGTGTGCCATGGTGGGGGGCGCTGGCCCACATAGCATGCACACCCGTGAATATAAATACATAGAGGGAGAAATGGTGCACTATTCCCGTGGGCTAATTTTGCCTGTAGTGTAACACAGCTATGTAATTATTGTATTGATGGCAAGACAATCACAAGTTTTTTTGACAATATTAAGTACTTCTTATTTCAACACATTGCAGTACTTTTGAATTTCCAAAACTAATCACAATGCAAGTTCCAACTTTAGAGCAGGAAAAACGAGAATATACGCTGAGCACATACGTGTACCTCTGTAAGAATGTGTGTATGTGGAAGGTGTATACACAAGTCTATCTCTATATATAAGTATGTACACACATATAAAAACTAAACATGACATCGGAATTACGTTCGTACATTGGTCTTTGCCTTTTGGAAGGGGAGCTCCGTGGGAATCCTGCTTCCTCTTTTCTTCACCTGAAGATAAATTTCTCTTTAAAGATCAGCTCTGACATACAGCCTCCTTAGCTGAAAGTGTGTCACAGGCCCACTGGACACATATCAGCGAGTCCTGCCAGGTTTCGCTGCCATTTTGGATTCGTTTCTGAGAAGTTCCAGAATTCACTGCAATAAGTTTTTGAGCGCTGCTTTGTGGAGGAATTCACCCCCCTCCCACACCCCAGGCGGTCATTTAGCTCACCTGTGACAGGCCCAACAGCAGCCTGGAAGAATCAACGCCAGCTTGGAGGGCAGGTTTTACTGTTTTTGGCCAGAGTCGCTGCTGTCTACCGCCTGGCTCTGCGCAGGCTCAGGGTCGGTGAGGGGGTGTATTTGGAGCATGGGCCCACTGGCTTACATCCCTTAGTGAGAAGAGAGCTCTCTTCACAGCTTTTACAGGTCCTCAGACTTAGCCCTTCCCAGAAACGTGTCAAAAATGGCAAGGATGGCTCTCTCTGGGCAACCTTCTGGAGACCCTACCTCACCCTTACCTTCAGGCAACCAGAATGCTGCTACAATATCCCCCAAGGGATATGCACAAAGATTTCAACTACACTGTACCAGTGGGGCAAAAACACATCAAGAAGTCAGCTTTTCCAGAACAGCACTCAGCAGTGTTAGCAGCCGAGGATGTGAGAGCATGCATCTTCGGGGGAGGAGAGGGGGGTTCTGCAGACAACCCCCCCTCCCCCAATCACAAGTGCACTGACACTGTGTGACACAGGCTCCAGCTTCCCTGACATCCAAGGAGGAAGGTTTCAGGGGCACACACTGAGTTTCTTTTTGTCCTTAGATTCATCCCAAATATGTGTGAACACTGGGCGGGTTGGTTAAAACATTTTCAGAGGTACACGTGGTGCCCCAAGTCTATAAGCAACACATCGACACTACCGACAGCTGCCAACAGCACCCCATCCTTCCTTCCAATGACCTCTTGCTCTGCCAATCACTGGACGGACTCCAGAGAACATAAGGTTGCCCATGGCAAGTGCCCTCACCCCCTTCAAGGCTTTTCAGGGAGCGGAAGGGGGCGGCAGGAGTAGTTCCAGTGGGACCTGCTGTTGGGCTCCCTGCCGTCCACAAGGCCGTAATTTCAGCTTGGAGCAATGGCTGATGTCCCACTCTGGCCACGGAAGGACAGAGTCACAGCTGCCTCTTCAGAGGCTGTTTCGTTCAATCAGTGTTTGATTTCACCAGGTAGGGCCTGTTTGGTGGGGCCTGGTTGGTTTGGGCCAGATGGCCCAGGATTAAAGCCTAATTAAGTTGCCCAGTTAATGTTTTTGTTTATTGGGCTGGGGGAGGGAGGAGGGCAGAGGTGATGGACAGTTCAAAGAGGACAGGAAGGAGGCGGTGTGTGGAAAAGGTTCTCTATAAGTTTACAAATATACAAAAAAAAAAGGACATCTTTCAAATAAAAATGGCTACATTTTTTATCTGGCAAAAAGTTGTATACACATGATTTAAATTTTTTTAAATTTTTAACAGTTTTTGGCAATCTTAATAAAGTACAATATATTACAACCAAACCAAAAAATAGTTGTTTAAGTAACAGCTGTTAAGAGTGACGTGATCCCTGATGCCCAGGCTCCCTCCCCACCCCACCCTACTCCTAGAGACAGAGAGAAAAGAAAAATCCTCCCATCTTGATAAGCTCATTTCCCACCCCCCTTTAGGAAGCTAACCAATAGGAAGCAACACAACAAGCGAGTAGTGTCAGAGGAAGCCGGGAGGTCAGGCTGCATTAGCAGGAGCAGCCACCCTCGCTGGCTGGAGGTTCCTGGGGTTTGTCCAGCTTGATGTCAATCACTGTAGGGGGCTGGGCTAAGGAAGACAACTCTCACAGAGAAGCTGCCACCCTGCATCACGCCCCTGTGCACCCTTAGCTGTCCTGCGCAGTCCCTCTGTCCCTTTGCAAACACCCAGGGCTTTGGCTCTTTGGCCTGGGGAGGAAGGATGAGAGTCGCCAGCTCCCACCCTTCCTCTTCTTCCCTGGCCCTCCCACTCTCCCTTGGACCCATGAGATACAAACTGACATTCGCTGTAAAGAAGGGCAGCCTTACTATTTCTCACTCCCTGCACCACATCGTCACCGTATATCCCTCTGGTAGCCCCACACTGTGTGGGAAGGAGCAGCTTACATGGTTCCAGCTGGACAGGCCATCAAGACCTTGCAGTTCAGCTTCTTTCCTGTACAGAGTTCCCCACACCATACCTATCAGTCGGGAAGGCCACGCTGGAGAGGCCAGTGTCCATCCACTGTTTTAAAATACTAAGTGAATAACTAGATGGATAAACAGCTTCTCCGGTGCATTTTTTACTCACTCAACAAAGGAAAAGGATACTCCCTTCTTTGCTCTTCTCCTGGACATTCTCCATTCCAGGCAGAGCCGATGCCACACGTCGGAAGAGCTGGAGAAAGGGAGAGATGCCGCATGAGCCCCTGCCCCGTTTTTCCCATCCTGCTCCTGCTGTCTCGCTCCTCTGTCGGCTTCTTGTTCTGACCTTGGCCTTTACTGTCTTGTGTGGCCCACTGACTACATCCTGGAGGACAGGGGCTGCACTAACTTCTCTCCGTCACCCCCAGCACCTCTCACAGCATTGGGACTCGCAGGCGTCTTAGCCAGCAGGCTAGCCAGGAGCTGAGGAGGTCACAGGAGCTGAGCATGGGCCATGGTGACCACAAGTGACCTACCCCAGTGCAGAAAATGATCTAGACCTCCGGAGACAAGCCCTTCGGCGGGTTTCTGCCCCACTGCCCACGTAGGTACCAGGTGTAGGGAACCGACTTTCCAACTGCCCTTGACTCAAATGACCCTCTCCTCAGGGGACAGGCCTACAAGTCTGTGGGCGCTGAGGCTGCTGGGCGCTGGGAGTCGGCCACAGTCACAGCAGAGAGACGCTTTTCTTGGAGAATTGACACAGGAGTGTGAACATGATGTGGGTGTGTTTAGGTGTGGGTGTGAGGGTGAGGTGTATACTACGTGTAGAGGTGTGTGGGGGGAGTCTGTGTGGTGTGGATACGTCTGTGTGTGAGAATTTGTGTGGGGGGGAATGGGAGTGTGTGTGTGGTGAGGATGTGCACGTGTGGAGTTTCTGTGTGTGTAAATGCACGGGGAGAGCTGTGGGGTGTGTGTGCGCATGCGCGCTGCGGCAGGAGTGGGCAGGGATGTCAGGTGGGGAGCTGGCAGGTATGGAACCTAGGAGGTGACAAGAAGTACGAAGCAGAAGCACAAAGGCACCAGCAGGTTGTGAGCGCTCCCTTCTCCACAGAAACACCAAGTGCAGGAACCCAGTGCGCTCTGGGCTTCCTTCTCTGCGTGAATGTCTGAGGACAGTGTGAGTCTTATTCGTGGTCTCTGTGGGGACAGAGCCAGGAGAGCAGTGTCCAGGCTCTCGGGCTCACGTGGAAAGGTGCTGGCTTGAGTAGTAGATGGCCATCAGCTGTTACCGGTTAGCCACTGGCCACTGATGTAACTGCAGTGGCTGAGGTAGCAAGCACGGACTGCAGTTAGCATGGCGGATTGCAGCTAGCAAGTGAGGTTGGTGGCAGAAAAGTGGGCAACGGGTTGTGGATCGTGTGGCTCCTGCTTCCTGTGTCATCAACCCAGCCTCCAGTGAGACTATAGTGGTGTGACTCCCCTATCTATGCTCTGTGGGTATTCCTGCTTGGCCTCACCATGTCCTGCGTTCTTATGTGGGGAGCGGGACCAGAGACCCCACGTGACATCCTGCATGACAGTCTCACCCAGAGCCCAGCTGTCTCAGAGCACCGAGGCTGGGTGAGGGGCCTATGGGAGCACCCAGGGCCAAAGGCAGTGAGGGTCCGAGTGGGCAAGTGCTGGTGGGCCAGGCAGGGTGTGGGGTGCAGTGAGCAGGCTGCAGAGGGGGCTCTGGAGTGGGGCAGTGTCATACAGGGTGTCATGCGGGGTCTCTGGTCCCGCTCCCGACATAAGAACGCAGGACGTGGTGAGGCCAAAAAGGAACACCCACGGAGCCATGGATAGGGGAGTCATACCACTATATTCTCGCTGGCGGCTGGGCTGGAGACACAGGAAGCAGGAGCCACATGATCTGCAACCAGCCGTCCGCTTCTCTGTCAACCAACCCCTTGCTAGCTGCAATCCGCCATGCTAACTGTAATTCGCTCTTGCTAGCTCAGCCACCATCTTCTTGCCAGCCCCCATTTTCTGCTAGCGTAGCCACGGCAGTTACATTAGTGGCCAATGGCTCACTGGTTACAGCTGACGGCCAACTAGCCACAGCTGATGGCCGTCCAATCACAGTTGATGGCCAGTTACTACCTGAGCCAGCACCTTTCCACGTGAGGCCGAGAGCCTGGAAACTGCTCTCCTGGCTCTGTCCCCACAGGCAGGCAGAAGCGGGCTGGGTGCAGAGGACCCGGGTCACCCCTGAGCTTTCCTTCGTGGCCTTGCCCCAGGCAGCC
The DNA here is from genome assembly GCF_964194185.1 of Rhinolophus hipposideros. Classification (NCBI taxonomy): domain Eukaryota; kingdom Metazoa; phylum Chordata; class Mammalia; order Chiroptera; family Rhinolophidae; genus Rhinolophus; species Rhinolophus hipposideros. Next base: position 34,430,633 of record NC_138060.1, on the reverse strand, counting down.
CTGCTCTACCTGTCTGTCAAAATCATCACAGCTTCTGCCAACGGCCAAACTGCCAGTTAGAAAGCAGCTCTTGGGGTCCCATGTGGGTCTCTGAAAGCAGATATGGTCATACTTAGAGTCCAGGAGGCTGCAGTGCATGGAGACTCCCCAGATCCACACAGGGTTTCAACCGACCCCATTTAACTGCCGCTCAGACCATCCCTTGGTTTCCAGAGCACTTTAGGGAGGGAGGCATCAGTTTCTCCCTGACCCTGACCACCGGCACTGAGGTTACTAGCTCTCTGCTTCCCAGCGCCTCCCTCCCCCTGCCCCCAAAGACTTTCCATCAGGGTCTAAAAGAGCAGCAGCCCAGTGTCTCCTGCATGCCTCCGGGGATGGGGAGCTCCCTCCTCCAGGAGACTGCACAGCAGCCCAGCCCTACACCGAAGGAGGCTGGGAAGGGGATGGGAGTGAACAGAGCCATGTTGCTGGGGTGGGAGGCTGAGTCCTGAGAGCTTTGGGGCCCCCACTCTGACTCTTCTCATGCCTCTGCCACCTTCCCCCCACCACTGGCCCTGCCCACGTGGGGTGAATCATCACTGCGTCCAGGCCAACTGCTGCATGGGCAGCTTGCCTAGTGTTCCCGGGGACGGCTGGGGGAGGGGGTGATACCCTGCGCAGAAGTGATGCCCCAGTCAAGACATGCTCCTCACTCAGCGTCCCCTCCCCATCCCATGGGGACCCTTCCTGCCGCACCTTTGCTTATGCTGTTCCCTTTGTCTGCAACTCCCTCCCTTGTCACCTCTCAAAGTCCTGTCCTGGAAGGCTGGGGCTCCTACCCTTTTGTGAAACACAGACCCCTCTGGCCATCTGGTGACATCTATGGACTACTTCTAAGTACGTGACATCAGTTACACAGGAGCATAAAGAAAACCATTCAGTATTGAAAATATACTGCTCAAGTCTTTGAAGATATAAACTGCTGATGTAGGAGCACTTCTGTTTCCCCATGAACTTGTTAAGTAGCAAGAGCTGGCAGTGTGTCTAACAACCACTGTGACACTGACGTAGTGACACCTGTCAAGTTCACGATGCGGCAAACCCTGTGAGGTGATAAGAGCACAGCTGCGATCCTTCTGTGATAAAGCCGCAGGCGCTGCTGCTACCGAGTCCTGTTGTCTACATTCATTGCTGAAGGTAATGCTAGAAAGCAGTTAGCTGTTACTGAAGATAAAGCTGTGGGTTTTCCAGCCCAAGCCCACTGACCTGCTGAATTCCATCCACGGACTCCTTGGGGGTCTGTGGACCCGGGAGAAGCCCCCTGCTCCGAGGCTCAGCCCTAAGCCTGCCCCTCTATCGCTCCTGTGACATGTTGGGCTCGCCAGGTGTCTCCCCTCTGAGCGCCAGCGGAACACGGGTAGGCTCCTTTCTCCAAGCCTGCCTGGCCCCCCACCTGAGCACCTGCTGAGCAGAAGGCATCACCCCTGCACCCCCCCGCAGTCAGGCAAGGTGCTAGAGAGACAAGGCTTCTCCCAGCCAGCTCGAAGTTAGAGGCTGGGCACTCAGGGAATGCTACAGGGGCCACGCCGTACGGCGGCCAACGGTGATTATTCTCCAGACAGCCCTTGAAGGCCAGTTCCTCCCCTCTCACATGCGTTACCAGCTCTGGAGATAAGCTTGTTCCCCGTTAGGTAGGTTTGTGGGGGCTCTGGTTGGCCGCCCCAACCCAGGCACTAGCCCCTTGAGACAAGGGAGGGCCGAGCCCATGTCTGACCATGTTGGAAGCCACACATGGGCCCCGTGGCCAAGCTGGGCCGGGGATCGGCACCAGGTGCATGCTACCTGCTTCACGTTATAGCCGGTCTTTGCACTGGTCTCAATGAACATGACGCTCAGTTCTTTGGCGCGCTGCTCCCCCTCCTCGATGGTTATCTGCCTGAAGATGAACGGAGGGGGAAATCAGTTCAGTAGAGAAGCGGCCCTTGGTAGACGAGGTGGGAGCAGCCTGATGTGAGGGGGACCGCCCAGCAGGGCAGCGGAGCCGACCAAGCCCCTCAGTCAGCCCTGAGGACAGGCTCTGATCGCAGGGCTCCCTGCAGCATGAAGGGGCACAGGGCACAGCAGGACACCAGCCCCTTCCCTACTCCTTCCATACTACTTCCCAGGGAGGGAGCAGGCCCTATGCCTACGGCAGGGGGGGGCTGTCTGATACCCGCCTTTCCCAATAGTCACCACTGCCAGAGCCCAGGTTTGTAAGATGTTTTGAGCCACATACCACCTCTCTGAGGGGTAATCTCAGTCCATTTTCCCAATGAGGACACTGAGATTAAAAGTGACTGCCCCAAGGTCACAGAGCTACTTAGTGAAGGCTGGGCTTTAAGCCCCCTGTTCTTCACTTCGAGGACAGGATTCTAATAAAGTAGGCTCTAATTCAGATTATTCCTTAAATGGCCAGAGTACATTTCAGGAAGCCCAGAGTCCATGACCTGTTGCTTTATTTGACCAAGTTGGGTCCCCTGAGATGAGCAGACCAATGTATGTACATAGCACCTAAGCGACCCCTGTGTCCTGGAGCAGCCTCTTCAGAGCAAGCGTCACACCTCGACAGCAATGGACCAGGAAATTCTGAGGATAATCCCTGGGGACCAGGACCTTCACACCCACAGCCACACCAGCAAGGACATTTCATGGGAGCAGAAATACAAAGTGCAAGCAGAAGACGGCGGGAACCCTAGGGACTGCTGTGTCTGCAGCTGTGCCGCGGGCATGGCCAGGTGCCAGGCCATGCACGGCTGGGCCAAGCCAGATGCACAGGGCTCCATACAGACCACGCACAGAGGACTGCCCCTGCCCTGCCCCTGCCGGCAGTGCAAGGTGGGGTTTCAGAGATGAGACACCCATGAGCAGGGGTTTACCAGGGGCTTTCAAAGCCTCTAGCACCCGCAGGGACCTTTCCCAAATGCCTGGGGACGGGTCAGACAGGGTTCTTACGACCCACACATCCCAGAACTCCTTGCGCAGGAGGAGCTGCAGAGGCATGGAGCGGAGGCCCGGCCTGCGTGCGCCAGCACCTACCTCTTATCAGCCAGGTCCGTCTTGTTGCCCACCAGCATGATGATGACATCGCTGCCTCTCTCCGTCCTGACGTCATCAATCCACTTAGAGGTCTGCTGGAAGGAGTTGAGGTCTGCAGGTGGAAAGTGGGGATAAAACTGGGAGTGAGATCCAGCTCCTGGCAGGAGAAGATAAAGGAGGGTCAGGGTGTGAGACCAGCAGCAGGAGGGCAGGCGCACAGGCCACACAGACTAGTACGTCTGGGCCTTCCACAGAAGGTACACATGTGTTTGTGGAGCTGCTGTCCTGGGGCCCTTGCATTGCGGAACCACCCTCTGGGGAGAGAATTCACCCCGTCTGGAAGGTGACTGTGTCATGATTTGCTATGTGGCTTTAAGGGCCCACCTGAGAGTTAGACCTGACTTCGGAGGCTCAGAGCAGAGTGAAAACTGGGCACACTGGATTTAGCTGAGCTTGGAAACAGTGGAGGGGGGCCACATCATCCCTTAGGGGAGGAGGGCCCTACAGAGCAGACTCTCACCAAGGGGAGCTCAAGGGGGTTCAGGAAAGGCCAAAGGGGTTTCTGAAAAGAACCCTCGGGTCTACAAGTAAGAGAAGGGGAGAGGCAGCCTCAGGAGCGGACAAAAGCCAGGGGAGGTAAGGCTGTTTCGGGGCAGCTGCCTTCCTGCATGCAGACATAAGCATGAACGTGTGCACACATGCACAAACATGCACACACAGTGCACACAAACACAAGGGCTGCAGCCTGGCCAGGGATCCCCTCAGGCCCTAGAGCCCCCGTGACCCACACTCACTTGTGATATCGTACACCACCACGGCCACCGTGGAGTCCCGGATGTAGCTGGGAATCAGGCTGCGGAACCTCTCCTGGCCCGCTGTGTCCCAGAGCTGCAGTCGCACCTGTTGCAGGGAGGGCAAGGGGGTCAGCAGGGGCAGTGGGGTCCTCGTGGTGGGGGTGGGAGCTGGGGGAGGTCCTGGCTCTGTGATGCTGGCACCGTCAGCTCTGGGGCAGGCATGAGGTCTCAGTGGTGCCCAGCTAAGCTTCCAGGTGATAAGCCCAAAGGAGCCCTCTCTGTCTCCCCAGTTCTAAAGTCAAGCACTCACCGTGCGATCCTCTAAGTACATGGTTTTTGACAAGAAGTCAATGCCGATGGTTGCCTGTTAGAGAAAAGTATAGAAAGGTCAAAACTGGAAAGTCTCAGGCGAAGGGGCAAAAACTCAATAATCCAGGCAATGACAGCCAGCAAAAGAGGGGGTACTGATGCCAAACCCAGGGTGGCTCCTGCTCTGCTGTCCCTGCCCCCCCCACTAAACAGTGAGTCCTCCCTCTCAGAGGAAGTAAGTTTGAGCTAAATAAGGATGAGGAGAGGGTTTTTAGGGAGTGATATAAAAGTGCTTTGGGAAGGGGATAAGAGAGCCTGGTGAGAAGGCTCCCCCAGGAACCAGGCCACTGGAATGCAAATCTCCTGCCCCCCTCACTTAGGGCCTGGAGCAGCAGGAGCTGGGTGGTCTCCCTGCTTGGCCCCTCCTGCCTCCATCCTGCACATCCTCCCCCCTGGGCCCTGAACTCCAGCACCAAGTGGGTAGGGGCAGAGCAGGAAGCACAGCAGCTGGCTGCAGTGTGGGGACAGAGAGCAGCTGGCTTTCCTCAGGGATGCAAAACACCCAGAGCAGCATCCCACTGGGAAACCCCAGGGACTCTTTTCTACCCAAACCAACACATTGGGGCCCGTGTACCCTCTGTTGTGGTAGAGGCAGCTGTGGGGGTGGGATGGGGCAGGGGGTATAGTTGGCCTTGAGGCCAGATGGCCAGGACCTACCACTCACTTGCTGTGTGGCCTTGGGCAGATCACCTAACCTCTCTGGTGTTATATGCACCCAATGTCCGTGACAGGAGCTAAGATACTGTCAGTATGAAATGGAGTCATTACTATGCAATTAAAAATAATGAAGACGCAGGCACAGCCAATGTCCAGGGCTCTGGTTAAGAACAGTGCAGTACATCCATGTAATAAGAATCTTGGCAGTCATTAAAAATCATGTTCTTGAAAAAATATTTAACGATTTGGGGGAATGGTCATCAAGTGAAAAACAAACACAAGGTATAAAATGTCATGTATAGTGTGATCCCAATTTGATTAATTCAAGTAGAGATATAAGTAGTTTTCCTATTTTCTTAGACACTGAAGAGAAGGGAACACGCTGAAACCTTAACAGTGCCAACGTCTGGGTGATTTTTTTTGCTTTCTTCGTTATACTTTTCTCTTTTTTCTGTATTTCCTACGATGAACATGTAATAGTTCTAGAAGCAGAAATAAAGTATTTTGAAACAAAAATAACATTTAAAAATAAGCTTAATTGCATGGAAGACTGTGCTGTTAACTTCTGACTACAAAAACTACAACCAAGGGAAGCCCAAGGAATGAAAAACCCATGTCTTCAGGCCCTGGGCTGACTGCACACACATTCACAGCCAGGCTCATTCCACAAAGGAGTTGAAGTGGCTGCATCCTCCTGGAAGCTTGCTTTAATGCAAAGATACCAAGTGTCAAGGAATCATACAATTCTAGGATGTGGGAGCTAAACGAACATCTTAGACACAACCCAGTCCCTGACTCTGGAGTTGAAAGAACAGACCAGGAAACTTAAAGCACATGCCTAGTGTGATGTCACCGATCAGTGGCAGAGCACTAAAATCTTGGCATCATTTGGGATCTTTCCACCTCAGCTTTGCATACCTCTCCTGCATGGTATAGTCACTGGGGAACAAGTCTGGAATTGACGAGCGGCTTGTGGACTGAGCCTTGTTCCTTAGTAGTCACATGACATCCATTTATTGGTGTATGTTAGAACAATAATCTTTGTCTTCTGATACCCATAAGGAGAAACGTGCAGAACAGGTAGATATCTCTCAACTTATCAGTGCTTAATGGGCTCCCAGGGAGTGCCAGGCTCCTGCAAAGTGACCCTTGAGTTAAAAGACAGGTGCATTAGCTCCTGGTGGCAGGAACTTCTGGCTGTTACCCAATATGTAGTTTCCCTTTCTACAGTAATAGGACTCCGAATGCGTAGGTGGACTCACGGCTGCTTCACATAAGAACTACATTTCCCGGGCTGGCTCGGTGGCTCAGGTGGTTGGAGCGCCATGCTCCTAATGCCCAAGGCTGCCAGCTGGATTCCCACATGGGCCAGTGAGCTGCGCCCTCTACAGCTAAGACTGTGAACAACAGCTCTCCCTGGAGCTGGGCTGCTGTGGGCAGCCGGAGGTCTGTGTGAGCTGCCGCGGGCTATTGAGTGCTGCTGTGGGCTACCGTGTGCTGCCATGAGTGGCTGGTGGCCAGCATGAGCTGCTGTGTGCTGCTGTGTGCTGCCATGGGTGGCCAGTGGCCAGAGTGGGTAACCAGCAGCTAGCGTGAGCTGCTTGCTGTGCGCTGCCGTGGGCTACCGTGTGCTGCCATGAGTGGCCAGTTGCCAGTGTGAGTGGCAGGCAGCCGGCATGAGTGGCCGGCATGAGTGGGCTGTCATGTGCTACCATGAGTGGCCGGGGGCCAGCGTGAGTGGCCGGCAGCCATTGTGAGCGGCCAGCAGCTGGCAAGAGCTGCCGTGAGCTGCTGTGAGCAGCCAACTGATGGCTGGCGACCAACGGCCTCAGCCAGGGGAAGCGCAAGGCTCATAATACCAGCAAGGGCCAGGGAGCTGTGTCCTACGCAATTAGGTTGAGAAACAATGGCTTGAACCGGAGTGGGCGGGGAGGCGGAAGAAACGGGTGGGGGGCGGAGAAGAACTACATTTCCCAGCTTCCTTTGCAGCCTGGTCAAAGGAAGGTCAATGGGATGTGAAGGTGATTAGGCATCGTCTGGGATGGGTCCTTCTTGGGGTGGGGTGGGAGGAATGTACTCACAACTACCTTCTTTCCCTTTCCCACTGCTTGGAATGAAGACAGGTAGCTGAAAGAATCCAACTTCCTACTTCTCCAGCTCTCTCCCACCTTTATGCCCACTTTCATGCTTCTTTTACATCAGAGAAATATCTGGTTCCTTGACCACCCAGTCTCTCAGACTGTTCTGGCTACACTCTCCACCCAGTCAGACCACTGAGCCACTGAGACCTTCCCACAGCTGTACAGACTGGTACCAGAGCACAGGCATTGTCTCTGGGCCATCAGCTCTGCTCAAAGACGTTTTCCTAAGATTTGCTTCCAGTAATGGCTGAGTAGCTTGAATCAAACTAACCATCCCCAGGTGACTATCATAAACTCTGGACAAATACAAGAAATAACAATTTTCAAGCACTGAAAAGTCATGAAAATAAAGTAAAAAATGGAGGGGTTACAATCTCTGAAGGAAGGGATGAGAACTGAGATCCTACATTTAACCAATTTTTCCCGAGGTAACTTCTTAGTCCCACCAAGTTAGCAAGACTTATTAAACACCTCAGGCGTTCCACTGGAACTCCAGAATGGCCAGTTTTGGGAGAACGAACATCATCTCAGGACTTGAGGGTTACACCAGAGGAATAAAGGAAAAACCAAGAGACCTATCTTCAAGTTTAAACATGGTAAGTAACCATTCCAAAAAAAATTAGCTGCCCATAATTTAATTTCCTATTAAAATAAAACTCAACACTCATCAGAGGAAGGTAACAGAATCCAAGAATCTCTACAATTTATTATTCACAATATCTACTACACAATAAAAAAGATTAGACATGTAAAGAAGCAGGAAATCCAAGCCATAATTAAGAGAAAAACAATAGAAATAGACCCCTATATGGCTCAAATACTGGATTAGCAGACAGGAATTTAAAATACCTCATATAAATATGTTAAAATATAAAGGAAAAGATGAATATGATGGATGAATTTCAAGAGATATAAGGAAACTCTAAAAAAAAAAAAGGAAATTCTAACACTAAAAAAATACAATATCTGAGATAAAAATACATTGGATTTGAATAACAGCAGAGGACACTGCAGAGGAAAGGTCAGTGAATTTGAAAACAGGCCAAACGAAATTGTTCAAACTGAAGCATAGAGAGAAAAAAGATACAATAAAAAATGAACACAGAATTAAGAACTTCTAGGATATTATCAAGTGGTCTGATATACATGCAATTAGGCTCTCATAATAAGAGTAGAAACAGATACAGCAACAAATTTTTTTGAAAAAATAATAGCCAAAAAGGTTCCCAATTTGATTAGAAACATCAAAACAGTTCCAAGAAGCTCAGTGAATCTAAAACAGGATAAATACAAAGAAACCCACACCTAAGCATGTCATAGTCAAATTGCTAAAAACCAAAGAGAAAGAGAAAGCCTTAATGGCAGCCAGAAATAGAAAACACTTATATACAAGGGAACAATAATAAGAATGATAGTTGATTTCTCATCAGAAACAATGTAGGACAGAAGACAATGGAAGACAATGGAACAACATCTTTAAAGTTCCAAAAGCAACAACAACCATCATATCAGCCTAGAATTCTATATAGCCAGTGAAAATTTCCTTCAACACTGAAGGCAAAACAAAAACATTTTCAGATAATTTGTCACCAGTGGGCCCTCATTACAGGAAATGCTTTAAGCTAAAGGAAAATTTTACAGATGGAAATTTGAATCTTTTTTTTTTTTTTACCCCTTTCTTCCACACAACACCCCCACCCTCCACACCCCATTCAAGCCATTGTTTCTCAGTCTAGTTGTGGAGGACACAGCTTCCTGGCCCATGCTGGTATTATGAGCCTTGTGCTTCCCCCCACCCCCACTGAGGCAGTCCATCGCTGGTCGTTGGTCGGCCGCTCACAGCAGCTCATGCTGGCTGCTCACGCTGGCTGCCGGCCACTCACGCTGGCCACCAGTCACTCATAGTGGCCACAGAAGCCCATGGCAGCACACAGCAGCCCACGACAGCTCACGCCAACCTCCGGCGGCTCATGGCAGCCCAGCTCCAGGAAGAGCTGCTATTTACAATCTTAGCTGTAGAGGGCGCAGCTCACTGGTCCACGTGCGAATCGTACCAGCGACCTGGGTGTTAGAGGCATGGCGCTCCAACCACCTGAGCCACCAGGCTGGCCCCCAAAATTTGGATCTTTAAAGAAGGAATATAAGAGCACCCAAAATGGGTAAATATAAAAACATATGACGTCTTTGATCACTTCCTGCTTCCATCCATATCTGCAACAGTTCGTAACATTTTCCCGTTTTGCCCTTGCTTCATCCTTAGTACAGATCACTTCCAGAAGACGGTCTAAAGTCTTACTTTACAACAAGAGGTATAAACCACTACAATTCCTTGGTTTTATGCTAATGTAAGGATAACCACAGTAACAACGACTAAACATCTGAATACTTATTCACCAGCTATTGTGCTAAGTGCTTTACATATATTATTTAATCCCGATAACCTAGGTTATGTTCTTTAGTATTCGTGTATCACTGCTAAGAAAGCTGAGTATAAGAGATGTGAAGTTACTTTCCTAGCTGCAAGTGGCAGAGCCAGAATTCAAAAGTATTTGCAAAATTGTCTACGTGTGCCCAGCCTGAGCCCCACCTCCCTTGTGCTGAGTATTTGCTACTTCTCCTTTTCAGAGCAAGCCTCTCCTTGGAGTCCTCTTGGCCCCGTTCCTCTCCCACCAGATGATGCTCTCTCAGTCATCTCCTTTCTTGTTATATCTTCAACCTCTTATTCCCTACTCACTCTTTCCTTTTGTCCAAGAAACATTCTCAAAATTCTCACATCCTTAAAAAAATCCCTCCCTGTCACTAAGTGGTTCTCTAGCTATCTGCCAATCTCTCCCCTCTCTTCAAATGGTATGCTTCTTGGAAAAGGACCAAAACCCACGGTTTCCACTTCCTCCCCTCCCACCCATTGCTTAACTAGGGCGGTCTGGTTTCTGCCCTGTCCACTGAAGCTCTGCTTGCTATGGTCGCCAGCAGCCATTTCATCTCCAAAGTATAAGGACACTCTACAGGCCAGACTCTGTTGATGCGCGGGACCATGCCGACTACTCCTCTTCCTTGACACTCTTCCTTTTTTTTTTTTTTTTAATTGAAGCTTATTGGGGTGACAATTGTTAGTAAAGTTACATAGATTTCAGGTGTACAATTCTGTATTACATCATCTATAAATCCCATTGTGTGTTCATCACCCAGAGTCAGTTCTCCTTTCATCACCATATATTTGATCCCCCTTACCCTCATCTCCCTCCCCCTCCCCCCTTACCCTCTGCTTCCTTTGCTTTTCATGACACTACCTGTTTCTGGCTTCCCTGCCTCTCTGTTATTCCTTATCGGTCTCTTGTAGGGTCCTCCTTCTTTCTCTGTCCCTAAAATGTTGGTGTTCCCTACTGTTTTGTGTCAGGGGACTTCATTTATTCTCACAGCTTCAAATAGGATGTGCTGATGGCTTCCCAATCTACATCCCAGGCCTATCCCTGTCCTGAGTCCCAGATCCAGTTACCAGCTCCTTATTCGACACGTCCATCTACTTGTCCTCTAGACATCTCACTAAATATATAAATCCCACACAGAGCCCATTATCTCCCTCCAGACTTGCTTCTTCTATTTTCCCTATCTCGATGAGTGGCACCTCTACCACCCTAGGTCCCCAAGCCTCTGGAAGCCCTCCTCTTCACTTGCTCTCTAATCCACTCCCTCACATGAAATGAATCGCTCAGCTGATTACTTTTTACCTGTCCGCTTCTCTCCATCCTCAGCACCACCGCTCCAGTTCAGACCACCAATTTCTTTTACCTGAATAACCTAAACAGCTTCCTGACTGGTCTCTCCGCCCTCAGGCTCTCCCTTTAGAGTTAACCTATCATACAGCACCAGGGTTATCTTTCTAAAACATAAATCTAACACTAGTACCCTTCCTGCCCCTAGGAAACAGTCCAAACACTTCAGTTTGGCCTACAAAAGCTGTTCAGGGCCTGCCCCTCGCTTCCTATGGCCTGATTTTTCCTTGTCCAGCTTGCACTTTACACTTTAACGATAATACTGTGGTCAGGACTCCACAAATACAAGCAAGCCACTTTGAGTTTCTGTGCCTTTTACAATGCTGTTCCCTTCCCTGGAATGTTCTTCCACATGGTTAATATCTATTCAGAGTTCAAGATTCAGCTCCTTTGCAAGTCAGTTTTTGAGCCCTCCTGTTAGTTTCTGTTCTAAGCTGGGAAGATCTCACCCGGGTCAGTCTCTCCCACTGACTAGCCAGTGATTCATGCAGTTCCTGGACCACTTGCTTCAGAATCCCCTCAGGAACTTGTGAAAATGCAGGTTCCTGACAGACAGAATCACAATCTCTGGGGTGTCGTCTGGGAATCAGCATTCCAGACAAGCAGTCAGATAGGACTCTGAGCTCCTGCTGTGATCAGTCTGAGGAAGCCGTAGCAGCCAGGAAGAGGGGCAGATTGCCTGCCAGGGGTGAGAGACAGAGGGAGACACCCATACATACAGAAGGTAATATTCACCGATGAAGAAATCAAGGCTCATGCAGGACCAGGGTCATACAGTGGTGTGGGCAGAGGCAGGGTTTGAACCCAAAGTCCCTGCTCCTGACTATTGAGCTGTACTCAGCTTCCTGAGACCCATTCATTTCTGAAGCTGCCAATGTGGCCTGAAATTGTTATTAAGCTTCACGGGGGTCACATCCTGTCTGGCCTCTATTGTCTGAATCTTCTGGTCATTAGTTGTATCATTGCTCAGCAGAATCCACTTAAGAGGGAGTTCATTTGCATTTTAACAACAGAAGTCAGCTCTCTAAGAACAGAACAGAAAAAAGAACTTTTAAGACAGCCTTGGCTGGGCCTTGATTATCAGAACATTTCCAACTCCTTGGCATCATCTATCTTTCCAGACACAAGGCACAGCAGTTGTCCCTACACTGCAACCAGCTGGAGCCCACTTCTCCCAGACAGGCCAGGTCTGCAAGGAGAAGATGGTCATGGTCTTCCCTGGGCAGGTCCGTTCTGGCAAACAGTAATCAATACTCATTCACTTACTCATTCTTGAGTGCTTACTATGTGTTAGATAGAGAGCAGAACAAGCCCTGGTCCCTGCCTCTATGGAGTTGTTCCCTCCCCTGGAATGCTCTTCCACCTGGTGAACACCATTCAGAGATCAAAATTCAGCCCTGAACTTCCAACCTTGTGGAGGAGCTAAGATTAACACACAGAGATGTGGGCCTTGACAGATGGAAAGGACTAGTGTGGTTAGAGGGGCTCTAAGACGAGCAGGAGCTTGCATCTGATTGATTTCTTGAGGAAAGGTAGAACAACCATGCAAGTCGTTTTGTAAATACTAACTTTCTAGCAGGTGAAGATGAGGGAATAGTGGAGGATGGGAGGTGTGGGGAGAAAATCCCAGAAAGTTCCTACCAGACCAATCCTCTTGCAAATTATTATAAACTCCGAACAAAATATAGTAACCAACTATCTGAAGGCACCAGAAACTGACCAAAAAGCGGGTAGAATCTGGAGGGAAGTCAACATTTAAAAGAGGGAACAGCCCTGGGTGAGGCTCCTGTTTTTATGACTGTTTACTCATCTGAGGGCAGCCCCTGCTGGAGCTGAGGGGTGGCTGGAACTTGGCAAGCAACCCAGTCTTACTGGTTGATAAATGAGAGGGCAGACTGCAAAGCTACCACAGAAGCCAGAAAGTGTGGAAAATCCTGGAAATGAGAAAGCCATGGAGAGGTCACTGTAAATTCTGTATATAAATGCTGCCCAAATCTCTGACTGATATAAGCAGACCCCAAGCATCCTACTTAAGACTGAAAACAAAACAAACAAACAAATCTGAATGGAACTTTAAGTTGCTGCCTACCACAGGAAAGAGAATTGAGAATTTGGGTCCAACCAATATTCTTCCAAAGGAACGAACAGAAATCCACAGTCTTAACCACAATGTGTAAGAGATAACTCAAAATTACTAGACATATGAGGAAAAAAAAGAGAATAACTGGAGACCAACTCTGAGGTGAGATAGATGTCGAAAGTGGCAAGCGAGTATTTTTTTTTTTAAAGATTTTATTGGGGAGGGAGAACAGGACTTTACTGGGGAACAGTGTGTACTTCCAGGACTTTTTTTTTTCCCGAATCAAGTTATTGTGCTTTTACTCTTAGTTGTGGAGGGTGCCATTCAGCTTCAAGTTGTTGTCCTTTCAGTCTTAGTTGCAGAGGGCACAGCCCACCATCCCTTGTGGGACTCAAAGAATTGAACAGGCAACCTTGTGGTTGAGAGCCCACTGGCCCATGTGGGAATCGAACCGGCAGCCTTTGGAGTTGGGAGCTCCAACCGCCTGAGCCACCGGGCCAGCCAACAAGCGAGTATTTTTTAGAAGCTAATAATATAAGGGCGGCTGGATGGCTCAGTTGGTTAGAGTGCAAGCTCTGAATAACAGCGTTGCTAGTTCGATTCCCACATGGGCCAGTGAGCTGCACCCTCCATAACTAGATTGAAGACAATGAGCTGCTGCTGAGCTGCTGGAGGGGCGGCCGGATGGTTCAGTTGGTTAGAGCGTGAGCTCTCAAAACAAGGTTGCTGTTTTAATTCCCGCATAGGATGGTGGGCTGCACCCCCTGCAACTAAAGATTGAAAACGGCTATTGGACTTGGAGCTGAGCTGCGCCCTCCACAACTAGATTGAAGGACAACGACTTGGAGCTGATGGGCCCTGGAGAAACACACTGTTCCCCGATATTCCCCAGTTTAAAAAAAAGCATTAATATAATTATGCTAAAAAATATAAAGAAAAATATGCTCATAGTGAAGGTGCAGATTTTAAAATCCCAGCAGAGAAAGACAAACTATTAAGAACCAACTACAAATTTAGAATTGAAAAATACAATACCTGAAAATTCCACCCCCTTTCTTTCACCTCCCTCCCCACTCCGTTTCAAGCCGCTGTTTCTCAGTCTAGTTGTGTAGGACACAGCTCCCTGGCCCATGCTGGTATTATGAGCCTTGCACTGCCCCAACTGAGGCAGTCGGTCGCCAGTCATCAGTTGACCGCTCACGGCAGCTCTCGCTGGCTGCCAGGCACTCACGCTGGCCTCCAGCCACTCATGGCAGCACACGGTAGCCCACGGCAGCCCACGGCAGCCCATGCAGCTCACGCCAACCTCCGGCTGCTCACATCAGCCCACCTCCAGAGAGAGCTGTTGTTCACAATCTTAGCTGTAGAGGGCGCAGCTCACTGGCTCAGGTGGCAATCAAACTAGGGGCCTTTGGCGTTGAGCACGGCGCTCCAACCACCTGAGCCACCGTGCTGTCCAATACCTGAAATTTTTAAATTAATGATGGACTTAACAGCAGATAGATAACAGATGAAACAGTCAGTGAAGCTGAAAACAGATCAATAGACATTATCCACAAGGGTAATATGGGGACACCAAACAAAAAGAACAACTAGCTACCCAGGTAGGCTACACCCTCCTACAAAAGGCCCCAGAAACCTTGGTGATTGATTTCCTGTGACCTGCCATGACCTACACTCCCTTTCAATGGCCAGCACGGGCCACACAGATGTGTGAGTATGTATTGATGAGAACATGGATATGAGTATGTGTGAGTAGACACATGGATGAGTGAAGATACACCCACGTGCATGCAACTATATATTTATTTGCATATATAAGTATGTGTATGGGGGTACGTGTGGATATCTTATGCTTCTATGGGTATGAGTGTGGGGTGGGGAGGAAGTCACTTCTGCTTTGAAGGTAAAGCCAGATCTATGGTATGCCCTGGTGATGCCAGAAGGTTGGGCTGACCAGAAAACTTCATAGGTCCTTAGAGAAAGGGGAGGGGAACAGATTTCTTCCAGCAAACCTAGGCTCCTTGTCAATGCCTCCTAGGATCTGCACCCAGAGGATCTGCATGCAGCTAGCGGAGTTCCCCACCCAAATGGATCTGAGTGCAGTCTTGTGCCCAGAAGGCCCCAGTCTGTTTTCAGTGTCCTCTGCCAGTGCTTTGGCAGGGTCTGAACGCTGTGTGGTGGGCTTGGAAGAGAACACTAGATTGGGAGCATCATGGAAAAATGACAGCCTCTCTGGCCCTCAGCTTCTCATCTCGAAAACGGGGACAATCCGTTTCCATCAAGGCTTGTTGGATCACATGAGTTGGACTACGGGAAGGTACTGGTACAAACAAAATGAGGACTGACCAACTGACGGGGATTTCCAAGAGAAGCTATAGAAAGCCACCCCATGGGAGACGCTCTAACAACGCTTCTCAGTTTGGTTATGTGAAACACAGTCCCATGAAGTGACCTAAAGGATACAAATTAACTATGATCAAGTGTTTTTAGGAAAGGTTGCATATTCTAGCCCCTACTGTAGAGCCATAAAGTACACTGGCATAGGAAAGGCTCTAAGAAGTCCTGCACTGAAGAAATATGAACAATTTCATGTAACCCAATGTTTCCCAAGCTTGTAATTTCTATTAACATCCTAGTAAATTAGTGTTCCCGGAGCTTCAGGAAAGGCTGACCCTCAAAGAGGTAGGTTCTAAAGGAGACCACGTCACTCTTCCAGCTTGCCTTGGAATCTTGGTCAAAGCATTCATTCTCTGTACTTCATTTCCTCTTATGAGGTATGGGGTAAATTACTTTTGCTGGTAACTATGCCACAGGGATGTAAAGAAGATGTCACGACAACACGAGCAGCAGGCTTAACTTTGGGGACTCTCCTGCCAATCCACGATCCCCACACCCTCCCGCCTCCCTTGGCTGTGCTGCAGGAGCCTCTATGCTGCCCAATGCCCCTCCGAGGAGGCTGAGCTGCACACACTCTGCTGTGATTACATCATCCCAAACCTGGCAATGCTTATGTATTCCTTTAATATCATCACGCTTGCAAACTGTGCTGCTTATGAAAAATGACAGGCACTTTATTTTATACAAAACACGAGGAACTTAACGAGCATAGATTTCATAGCCACATCCACATTTATGTTCTCGGACGGTGGTATTAAACAGTGTCAACAAGGGCTCAGACACAGTGCAGAAAGACGGTACATTACATGCCTCCTGCCTCAGCACCAAAGCTTCCATTGGCCCAGCAAATCCCCAAGGACAGAGATGTTCCCTAGGGCACTTGTTGAAATCTTCTTTGCTATGAGCATTAATTAGGAAATATATTTTGCATCCACATTCTGACAAGACACAGTAATAAAGTCTGCAGTGGAAATTTGCATGGTAATTTGCAAAAATGGACTCAAGACTCTCTTCTAAGGAAGAGGAATCTGAAAAGAAGTGTACGTGTATCTTCTTTTAGCCTTGGCCAGGCCTTGGCCCGTGGCTGGGGAAGCAGCCATAAGAGGCAGAAAGCAGCTGGGCCTGAAAAGCCCTTGACAATGAAGTTGCTGTTTGTGGTCTGCACCACCAACTATCAGATGAGACTATCAGGGTAAAGTCATGCAAATTAACATGCAAATGAGGCTGGCAAAACTTAAGGATTCAGACTGGCAAGTAGGTGCTGTGGGGAAAGGAGACAGTGGCCTCTGGAAGACAAACTGGGAAGAGTTTGATCTTGCCAGCAGCTATGTGCTCTGGGGGAGGGGATGTGAGCTCAGGAGACCACAGTATAGGCACCTGGAGTCTTTCCGACACCTCAGCTTCAAAGTCTGCACAGTCCTGGTGGCCCCTTTCCTCTCAGCGGACAGTGGCTTGTGCTAGTCAACACTCAATTAAATATTTATTGATTGCTCTTTTGTTTCCTAACTGTAGTCTGAAACATCAACCAAATAATAAGTACCTTCCAACTTTAAATAAGGGGTTAAATTTCATCAAAATCAGTCCGTCCCTTCAAAAGCCACAGAGATGCCCACGGATGTGTGGCCTGAAGCTCCCTGAGAGGTCTTCTGAAGGGTCACACATGGATCCAAGTACACAAGCCCTCTCCGTAACAATTAGGGAGAAAGATGCTCCGCGTGGTAGATTTTTGAAGGTGTCTAAGAGTTACCTAAATGTAACCTATAAAGTGAATTAGGAACGATTACTAAAACCTGGGGCAGAGAATTACATCATGGGTCCACTTAATTTAGGAAATGTAGCAGGTGCTACTGGGTACTCCCTTGCTTGCCTAGAGATGGTAAAAGGAAAATTCTGCTTTCCTAGCTTCTCTAGAGACTCATGGTGATGGTGTTACCCAATTCTGGCCAAGAAGACCTAAGTCACCGTCTGCTGGAGGGAGAGGGCATTCTAGGGAAGCTCTTGGGTTTTTTTCCCCCTTCCTTGGGTGCAGTAATGATGTCTGAAGCAACAACAACCAGCCAGCAGGAAGACGAGAACCCACACAGCAAGAAGGCTGCACAGAATGACAAGAGACTGGGGGGCCGTCACGGCATCACTGCACAGCTGTGCCACCTCAAGTTCCACCATGACTTCTTGCACCTGGGAAAGCGAAACCTTTCTTTGTTTCAGCCACCATTAGTCAGCTTTCTGTACTAGAAGGGGACCATATTCTTAATTTGTATGTGCTGGCCAAAGGAGAGGGAGAGAAGGACAGAGGGAAGGAGGGAGGAAAGGAAAATACGTTAGAGCAAGTCTGCCTTCAGCTCTGGACCAGGTAAATGCCCATAAATGCCTACGGGGAGTGGTGTACCTCAGTGGGTCTCTGAGGACAGGATAATTTCACCTCAGATATTTTATTTTATTTTTTGTATTGGGTAATGGTGTGTTTTCCCAGGACCCATCAGCTCCAAGTCAAGTCATTGTCCTTCAGGTTAGTTGTGGAGGGCACAGCTCAGCTCCAAGTCTAGTTGCCATTTTCAATCTAGTTGCGGGCGGCGCAGCCCACCATCCCATGCCGGAATTGAACTGGCAACAACCTTGTTAAGAGTTCACGCGCTAACCAACTTAGCCATCCAGCTGCCCACCGGCAGCTCATTATCTTCAATCTAGTTGTGGAGGGCGCAGCTCACTGGCCCAAGTGGGAAGTGAACCAGCAACGCTGTTGTGGGGACAGGGTCCCACAGAGCAGTTTCCAGGCTCTCGGCCTCACGTGGAAAGGTGCTGGCTCGGGTAGTAGATGGCCATCAGCTGTAACCAGTGAGCCATTGGCCACTGATATAACTGCCGTGGCTGAGCCAGCAAGACCGGATTGCAGCTAGCAAGTGGGCTGGCAGAGAAGCGGACGTCAGATTGCGAATCGTGCAGCTCCTGCTTCCTGTGTCTCCAACCCAGCCACCAGCAAGACTATAGTGGTATGACTCTCCTATCTATGTGTGTTCCTTTTTGGCCTCACCACACCCTGCGTTCTTGTGTGGAGAGTGGGACCAGAGACCCCACATGACACCTGTTTTTAAGAGCTTGTGCTCTAACGAACTGAGCAATCCTGCCGCTCCTCACCTCACATTTTGACCACAGAACCTAGTGCTTGCAAACAACGGGAACTCCATTGTATTAACATAATAAAATCATCCTGTTGCTAGAGTTAACGGAGGTTTGGAGTTCAGTGTTCTGCCAGAAGTCCAGAACCATCTGTCACCGCTGCAAAGTACTGCTCAAGTGCACATGCAGGGGGTGGTGGGGAGGCCCCCGTCGCCCACGGCAACTCTGCTAGCAAGTTACTGTTAGCTTCACATCATCATTATCAGTTTGGGTGTGGAGTTGCTTTGGGTTTTGTTTTGCTTTTCTAGACAGTGGATAGTCACGCACATGTGTATCAACAGAATTTCTGGCCTACAAATATTCATCATCTAGACTTTAAGACCTCTATGAGTTATGGTTTAAATACGAATTAACCAGTCTTACTGCTAAAGTTTGACGCAAATTGTCTAAGTGATAGAGGGGCTAAATCCCATCCAAACAATTTTTAAGTTAAAAAAAAAAAAAGCAACACTAAGAAATTGGGATGCTGGCCCAGGGTCTCTCAGCTAAGTGACAGACCTAGGACTGTTCGGAACCCAGGACTCCCCTGCATGCAGCACCGTTTCAAAGGAGAAAGAAAGAACCGAGATATAAGGGAATATGCCAAATCCTTCTGCTTGGTGTCTGACCTCACCCTGACCACCTCTACCAGGGATGGAAAGTCCTGTCCTATCTCCCGCAGGTGCTGGGTGGTTACCTGGACATCACATGAAACATGTGGCATATTGGATTCTACGGAGAAAGGCCCCTCCTTGGAGCCCTCCACCTTCTGTCCACACTCCAATGCAGAAAACTCACCAGCTCTTAGGGCTTCAGGAATCCAGACTTTGTACAACCTCTTCCAGGCCCGCCCCACATAACAGCCATTTTCAAACATCTTCACTTGGCTGTTCCATCATTACTTCCTGATCAACTCTTCATTTTTCTTTGTGTTGATGGCATCGATATTCTTTCAGGGTGTCTGGACAGAAATCCAGGATCCACTCAGGCCTCCCCCTCTTCTGTACCCCACAGACCCATTCTGTTTGCTCACCCCTTCCACTGTTGTATGTGTGCCTCTCCTCGGCCCAGGCCCCTCACTCACCTCCCTCACAGCCCTGCATGAGTTCTCAGTGATGCTCCTCTCCCCACTGCCCTGCCCTTCCACACACGGAGCTGTAGCAGGTCTGTGCCTGCCCTGCCGACAACTGCCACCCCTGCCCGGGCCCACTCCTCCAGATCTGTGTCCTACAAACTCTGAAGTCTTTAATCCCATCAGTGCCCACCTTAGAAACCTGCAACAGCTCTGTTTCCTGCCCACCAGGCTAAGCCGCTCTAAGCCTCCAGGGCCCTCTACAGTTCCAACCACCTGGGCCCCCTTACCCACTGGGCACAGCAGGCACAGGGCCTGGGGCCCACAGTACTTTCAGGGGTGCATGAAAATGTTTTTTAACTTTTTAAATTTCAATTTTTTTTTAATCAAAAGAAAAAAATGAATGTAATAATAATGAATTTATAATAATGAATACAGACTGAATTATATTCATCTTTATAACAACACAGTTGTAAAATATAATTTTCGTATGAGATATATATATATATATATATATATATATATATATATATATATATATATATATATATATAGTCTTTCTTTCTTTTTTTAATGAAGGAAGGAGCAAAATGCCCATGAAGAAAACAATGGCTAAGGCCATAAAAGTCAAAACGCAGCCCTGCCCAATAATCCACGCCCAGGCCCCACCATGACCCTCTACTCCAAAGGCAGAGCCCCTGTCCTACCACACACATGGGTGTACAGCACTGGGTCATTACACCTTGGGCTCCCACGAATGCTTCTCCTTCAGCATGCAATCCTTCCTCCCAGCTGCATCAAACCCTCCCTGTCCTTTCCCACTCAGTTCCCTGCCCTCTCCTCCAGAAAGCCTTCCATGCCCACTAGAACAGCCACCAATCCCTGCCTTGTCTGAAGCTTCACGCACCCAAAGGACCACACCACTAGCTCATGATTCTCCTCCTACTCTCCATGAGCTTCAAGCGCTAATGCGGAATGGGAAGATGAGCAAGAAGGTCCTTGGATGACAACAGCAGTGTCTGTTATGATGTGAGCCCCGAGACAGAACTCCAAGCGCGGCCCATGCTAAACCTGGGCAGACATGAGAGGCCCACCCCCTCACCTATACCAGTGCACCACCCAGGATCTGGCTCCTTGCAGATTGTAGCCTGCAACACACGCCCTAGCTGACAGACTGACACGTATCGGGACGGGTGCAGCGCCCTCTGCCCTGGGGCTAAGGGCCCAGCTGCCTTACCTGGTGCCCACGCAGCACACAATTTGGCTCCGCGGAGCCTCCTGCCTCTTGCTGATCAAATGCTCCAGGCTGTAGCCACATCCATCACCCTGCACCCTGTGCACTGACCCGGTGCCTCTCGTCTAACTGTATCTCTTATTTAAGGTGAAGCAGTGAGCACTTCCCCTAACCCATCAGAGGGACCCTTCTCACCTGGTTGTCTCTCCACTGCTGTGAGCTGTGAGGGCTCATTCATCTCCTTACAGTGGCGCACCAGCAAAAAAATCCTTAATGCCCTTAGCATCTTATTTCCGAAGTCCCTATGCCTCTCCTGTTCTTGGCCCCAGCAGGGACGGGGACCAGAGGCCAGTGTCCATGAGTGTGTGGACGTGCGTCCAAGGAGGATGTTCTGGCTTGACCCTTTCCCAGGTCCTGTTTCCTCACTGACCCCACGTCAGGCCCACTAGCAAAGGTGATGCGGGGCATTTTAGGGGTAGGGTGTGGCTGCCTGAATCTGGCCAGACAACTATGTAGCAGAACTTGCTACCCCAGAGTTCAGAGCATCAAACCCCACACGGGACAAAGCACGGATCTCACACGCCGTGCTCCCTCACAAATGCTCCTTCCTGAGCACCTGGGATGCGCTGCTGTGTGGCCCAGCTAGAGCTCAGCTTCTCTGCAAGGCTAACCCCACACTGCAGGGTTGAATCACTGGGGTGGAGACGGACACTGGGGTGGAGACGGACACTGGAGAAGAGCAGGATGAGTGGACCTACAGAGTCAATGAGCAGGCCACAGTAAGCCTGTTTATTAAATTAACTTACAATGTTACACAAAGAAACACCTGATCATTTTTAAAAACCTTGTGAAAACAAAAAGACATGCTGCCGAGATATGCTTCTGGGAAATGGCTTCCCCAGGTCAGATGCTGGGCCACCAGAAGGGCCTGGGAGCTTACAGGGGTCCATGCTGGGAGACAAGGTGGGGGCAGACCATGCTGAGGCCCAGGTCAGAGAGCCTGGTCCCCAGTGGCATCAAGATTTGGAAGGGCTAGTGCCCTATGGTAGGTTAAAGACTGTTCCCCCAAAATTTCGTTCACCTGGGACCTCAGAATGTGACCTCATTTGAAAAAATGGTTTTTGTGGATATAATTAGTTAAGGATCTTAAAATGAAAACTCATCCTGGATTTAGATGGGCCCCTAAATCCAAAGACTGGTATCCTTATAAGTAAAGGAGAGGACACACAGAGACACAAAGAGAAGAAGGTCATGTGAAGATGGAGGCAGACATTAGAGCATTGTAGACCCAAGCCAAAAAGCCTGGAGACACCAGAAGTTGGAAGTGGCAAGGAAAGATTCCCTCCCAGAGCCTCTGGAAGGAATGTGGCTCTGCCACATCTTGACTCCTGACTTCTAGTCTCCAGGATTGTGAGAGAACAATTTGTTGTTTTACCACTCTGTTTGTGGTAATTTGCTATGGCAGCCCCAGGAAACTAATACAGACCCAGGAGGTGAGAGAGGAAAGGCCCGGGGCAGAGCAGGCAGATTGTTGAGAGGTGAGAGCTTCTCAGGTAAGCCCCGGGCCTGGGAGGGCACTGGACACAGCCATCTGTTCCCTTCCCAAAGGCTCCATGGGGCCCTGGGAGTGCCTGGTGCAGGCAAAGCTCCAGTCCTCCAGAAACGCTCCTTCACGCTGGGAGCAGCTGGGTTAAGCACTAGCAGGCAGGGAACCTATCCCGGGGGCAGCCCATTAGGCTGATTTCCTGATTTGTGCTATGGTGGAAGGTCCTCATGGGTCCTCATGAGAGCGGGAGCCGTGGCTCCAGCCTTGACTGTAAATCCATCTCAATCACCTCTGAAATACGAAAAATGCTAATGCCCGGGCCAGCCTGTGACTCTCCCAGCCATACACCCAGTAGGTAATATTAATGCGCAGCCAAGATAGAGGACCCATGCGGAACCCAAGGGAAACACCCCCCAGAAGAGTACTGCTTCCAAATCCTCCCCTCCCTGCACAGGCATGAGACTACCTGTCATGGCTCTAGTGCTGGTTTCAAAGAGGTGACCCAAGGACCAGGCCCGCAGGTGTGTTTCCTTGGCCTATGGGAGGAGGGTAAGGGAGGCTGGCCCACACAGAAGGTCAAGTATAATCACAGTGCAGGTAGCAGAAGTTTTCTTCTATAGTGCATTTTGAAAGTAAAATTTCTTAATTGAGGTTTGATACAAGAGAATTGTTGCAGACACGTATCTCACCAGGCTGTTTATCAGTCTTGATTTTTCGCTTCTTCAAGTGAGTGGATTTAGATGGGGTGATGGGTGGGGTGGTGAGAGGCAGGGGAATTCATGTGTGCAGACGAGAACAAGATGCCTTTGTGCAGAGGGGAGTGCCAGGCAGAAGGCAGAAGAAGAGCCCTCTCCTGAGGCCTGAAGGCTAACAAGGTGCCATCTTTCCAGGGCTGGCGAGGTGGAAAGGACCACGTCAGAGGTCTAACGCAGCTCTGCATGCCCAGGTCCTCACGGGGCCTCAAGCCAGCCCCTCGGGGCTGTAGGCATGTTCAGCCCCAGGCTGAGGGAGAACTTGCTGATTGCCACCCCCTCTGCCCTCCATGCAAGCGAGGCTAAGGGCAGGGTCAGATTCTGTGGCCAGGTCATTTTCTCCACCTGTCTCTCCACACAAAGTAGGCACTTGATACCTGTATTCAGAATGAGTGAATGGAGGAGGGGGGCCAGAGACATAGCCAGAGACACACGGCAAAGATGGGAGGGAGGGGTGACTCTATCCTGGGAACTGTCTGGGCAACTCAGCTAATGAGAGGCTAGGGGGCGGGGTGTCCTGGGTTGTATTGGCTGATGGACAGGATGTTTGTGGGGTGGGGGAAGGAATCACTGTGCTGGGGGACAATTAGGAACATCCCCCAGAGCCTTCCGGGATCTTGTCTACTTCCCAAACGTCTCTTCCACCATGCTAAGACAAAATAAACAAAATAATATTTCCCCTTCTCCATCTCCAGAGAATTCATTAAAATAAGCCTGTGTATGCAGAGAATTATGGCCCAGGCCTC